>NC_137147.1:31644335-32052804 GCF_951394435.1 Stenella coeruleoalba | reverse complement strand
CCAGTATCACATTAACATTTTTAGTTAAATGCCCCTGACTCACAGAAAGGCCAATTATTATAGCTCACTGACAACCTGGTTACCGACACATGAAAATTTAAGGAAAAATTCACCCATTCAAGAAGTAAGCATTGGCACAGCTCTTTTCTGGTTTCACGTCATCTGAAGTGTAACACCTAAGCACTGCTTCCTTCTACACAATACTCCTGTACCTGCCGGCATTTGATTGTGGGGGGGGGCTAACAGAATGTGTGTGTGTGTGTGTGTATGTGTGTGTGTAACACCAGACACTTTAGGGACAATTCTGCCCAACAGATATACATGAAATATGTCTAGCAGAGTAGTTCTCTACCTTGATTCTTCTTCTTTTTTTTTTTTTTTTTTTGGTAACTGTTATTTCTTCATCTTGACTTAATGTAAAAAGAAATGTTTTACTTCCCACCTTCCTTGATGAAGGTAGAGTCCTTGGGTGGACATGGCTGGGGGCTGATTTTGGCTTCCTGGAAGGGAAGCACTCTAGAGGTTAAAGTTGCCGGAAGACAACTGAATGGGACTTTTTGGACCAGAAAGTGGCCTGGTCTTGCGTGCATTTTCCCCCAGAGGCTAAATGACCATCTGTCCGTGTTGCACTGCCCCTTCCTATGCCAGGAATCCATATTCCCAGAAACAAACTAGGCCAAGAGCAGCCCTCCTGCCTCCCAACTCCAGGTCAAGAAAGGCACAAAGAAGACCAACAAATAATACCGAGGCGGTGCTTTGGGTCCGGGAGATCTTGAGGTACCAGGAGAAGAATACTGACGGCCCCATCTGGCCAATAGGAAAGGTGAGGCACGGAGAGATTGACTAAATACTTTCAGTTATAGGGGAGAGGGACGCAGGAATGTCAGAGGGAGATTCTCTTTTTCCTCACGTGGGGAAGGAGGGGAAGATACACTGCCAACCGTAGTGAGCACGACCCTCACAGCAAAGAGGCAATTCCAGCTCTTCTGCCACCACAGTAAAGTAATTGCCCTCAGAGCAGTTGTGACGATTCCTTCACAGAGGGAATCCGACACCCCAGACTCTCTGGGGCCCACTCTTGGGGCTGCATCCAGGGCTGGAGACTGAGGCAGAATTGGCCTGGGCAGGCACATAAGGTAGCTCTGCTTCTTAAGGCGTGGCTGCTGTCTGCGAGGAGTGGGCTCCACATTGGGAGGTGGCCATCGGACACTGCCTCCCCTGAAAATACCCTGCAGGAAAGCTCAATCGGGGGAAACACTGCTGCCTAAGGAATCCGCCTCCCCCGAGGGGCTGGGGGCTCCCACTAAAGCTAAACAGCATCACCAAACCAACTGATTTCTTGTGTCACTTGGGAGAATGAGGGGGAAAAAACCCAAACTGATCATTATTTGCAGATGATTGTCTAACTAGAATACCTAGCGGAATCAAGGGAAAACCTATCAGAAGACAGACCAGAATTTAGGCAGATTAAAAGTCTAGCACACAAAAATCAATAGCTTTTGGGTCACTTGAGTGTGGCCTAATACCCTGGAAGAGCTGTGCTTTTCTGCAAGGCCTCCGAGCTTTGTGCAACTTGCCATATGTTAAAAGACGAAGGGGAGCCAAGGAGATGCCTCCTCCACTGCAGTTCCCGCAGTCGCCTCAGACACCAGTATGTGAAAGATGCCTGCGGGGACTACTGCAGGAGGGGGCAGTCACCTCTGCACTGTCTCCTTGCCCTCCCCTCCCCCAGCCTCGACCCAGACCCTTTCTCCCAGCTTTTTTCTTTTCCAACTCAACAGACACAATGGGAACATTGGCAAGGACCGGTGCGATGCGGGAGCCACCAAGGTTGGATGTGGTCAAAGACTGTGCTATGTCATTTCCAAACGAAGTCAGTTTTTAAAAACAATGGCGGCGGACTGAAAGGTCTCACACGTCGGTCCTCTCATTGCCTCATTGGTCAGAAGCCTGGCGACGCTGCGGTGCCGCGCCCAGACTGGGGACTCCCACGGTCCGGTCAAAATGGCCAAAAGAGGCCCCACGGGGCTGAACGTGGCACTCCGGCCAGCGCACGGCGGCGGTCATTTACGGTCCAGGCTGGCGTGCAGCTGGGCCTCGCGAACCATGCGATCGAAGGAGCGCGTGTTGGTTTCCTGGCGTACCTTCTCGCGCACGTGGAAGGAGGCCCGGGCTGTGGAGCGGGCGCTCTCCAGCGCGCTGCGCCGGTCCCGGGACAGCTGCTCGCTGCGCTCCAGCTTGCGACCGATGGCTTGGAGCAGCTCCCGCCGGCGGCAGTCTTCGTCCCTCTCCACCTTCTCCTTGTTGGCCCGCTGGGCCCGCTCCTTCTCCATCCGGCTCTGGCCCACGCGCCGCGCCTTCTGCTGCACCGCCTCCTCGGCCGCCTGCGCCGCGTGCTGCAGCCGCCGCTCGCCCACCCGGGCCAGAGCCTCCAGGTGTGCCTGATGCTCCCGGTCTTTGCGCTCGGCCGCCTCCTTGGCCCGCCGGCCCTGCAGCTCCTCCCGCCGGGCCCGCTCGCGCAGCTCCCGGGTGCGCTGCTCCACCAACTGCTCGTAGTTCTCCTGCGCGCGGCCCAAGCTGGCCTCCAGGGAGCTCCGCAGGCCCTCGCGCTCCTGGCGCTCCAGCCGGGCCCGGCCTTGCAGCAACGCCTCATGGCGCGCCCGCTCCGCCCGGCTTAGCTCCCGCTTCTCTCGCTGCAACTGGCCCTCCTGACTCTGCTTGGCGCGGGCTGCGCGCTGAGCGCGCTCCCTGCGCACCTGCTCGGCCCGCTCGCGCACTTCCTGCAGCCCCTCCTCCCGCTGCTTCAGGTTCTGTTCCTGCTGCAGCTTGCGGAGTCGGTCCTCCCGGGCCGTGCGCTCCGCCCGCTCCCGCCGCAGCAGTCCCTGGCGCTCGGCCAGCTCCCGCCGCCGCTCCTCGCTGCGCTCGCACTGCCGCTGCCGCCGCCGCGCCTCCTCGCGCTCCTCGCGGCCCCGGCGGCCGCGCCGCTCCTCCACCTGCGCGGCCCAGGCTCGGCGGCCCTGCTCCAGGGCGCGCTGCTTCTCGCGCTCCTCGCGCTCCCGTCGCTGCTCGGCGCGGACGCGCTGCTGCTCCCACTGGCCGTGGGCCGCGGCGCGCTGCTCCAGCAACAGGCGCTCTTCCTGGTGCCGCGCCAGCATCAGCGCCGCGATCTTCCGGTCGCGCTCCGGCACCGCGCGCAGACCCCGCTCGGCGCGCACTTGGCGCACGATGCGTTCCACGTGCTGAGCCATCTGTGGCGAGTGGCTCAGGTCGCCGAGACTGAAGCTGCGGCCGGTGAGGGGAACCAGGGCCAGGGCGGATGGGCGGCCCAGAGGGTTGGGAGCAGAGGACGCCGACCCCGCCGGGCAGCTGTTCCTGGCCGAGGCCCGCGGCGGCCAGTGCAGCTCCCGCAGGCTCTCACCGCTGTAGGACGACGACGACGCGCCTGACTCGGAGCTCAGGGCGCCCTCCCGCCGGCGGGACAGGGAGTCTAGTGAGTGGCTCTTCCTTCCTGCCCGCGACCGCGCGGGCGTAGGTTGGGGCCGGGCCGGGCTGGAGGAGGCCTTGCGGGCGGCGCGCGGTGCGGGCGAGGCCGGGAGGCTGGCGCTGCTGCAGCTGCTGCTGCTGCCCGCACTAGGGGCCGAGGCCGCGGCGGCCGCGGGGCCCAAAGGCGTGAAGAGGCGCCGTTTCTCCTCGCGCACGATGCGCTCGCGCTCTGCCCGGCACTGCTGCAGCTTGGCGCTCCGCTCCGCCTCGTAAGCCTCGTACAGGCCAGTGGCTACTCGCATAGAGCGGCCGGGGGCCTCGCGCACCAGGTCCGCCAGGGCCCGTGGCAGCAGCTCCACGGGTTTAACGGCGCAGCGGGCGCAGGCCTCTAGCGAGCGGGGACTGGTCAGCACGTAGCGGCTGCCCTCGGCCTCCGGACAGTCGAAGTTGAAGAGGTCGAGGTGCAATAGCGGGGACTGCTCCCGCCGCCCGCCTTCTGCTGCGCACGGGACTTCAGCCTTACGGGGCGCCGCGGCGGAGGCCGAGGCCGAAGTCGCCGCGGGCTGCGGGGCGCCCTGGGAGTCAGGAGGCACGGACGCGGCGGCTTCGTCCCCTCCGGAGCCTCCCGGCTCGGCTCCCGCCTTCTCCTCTTCAGGCACGGGATCCACCATGGCTGAGCCCTGTCCCTTTGTGGAGGCTCTGCGGATGACAAGGGAGGACATCGAAGAACACATTTGAAAGCAGTTTCCCCCTCCCCGTTCATATTCACCGCCCCCCCAAAAAACTTAATCCGCTTTGGGATTAGGCTCAGAGGCCCGGTGGAATGTAAATCATAATACCGATGCCCTGAAACCCCAGCGGGCGGGAGGGTGCACAGAGAGCAGCCTCAGTCTCCCTCAGCGCCGGAGTGCTGGGCGGAGGCCTGTGGCCAGGCTCCCCTGGGCGTCTGGCCCGTTAGATGCATCTCCTCCCTGTTGCGAGTTAAAATGAAAAGATCGAGGAGCAGGCAGTAGCCGACCAGAGAGGCTCTGGAGGATTCCCGGGAGGATTAGCGTATTTGTTTGTAGCTTAGGCGGGCGACCGGGGATGCAGCTTTGCAGGAACAAAAAGGAAGAGGTCTGTTCATCCCCAGAGTGCACTGCTGTGAAGACCCCATTTGCCTAGGGAAGAAGTTTATGGTTGATTTCCATTTGCAAAGGAGACCCAGGCGCGGGGCCCAGGGGTGACGGAAGGGCGCAGAGAAATACCTCAGTCCGAAAAGACCTCCGTGGGACGGGTGATCGATTCTTGCTCTTGCCTCTTGGACAGGGCTTGCTAGGAGCTGTGCCCGCCTTCCCCCGTCCCCCCCACCGGGTGTTTGCCAGGGATGGTGAAGGAGCTTGGGTCCTCCCCGGATGCACCTAATCCTCTCTAAGTCCATGCTAAAAGCTCCATCCACCTCAGTCTAGGCTCGGACACCTGCCCCCAGATGTCCTCCGAGTCCCCCCCGCCGTATCCAGCTGGGCTACTGGAGCTCAGCGAGCCCGTCCGCTCCCGGGTCCCCCGGCCGGTTAGCTTACCGCACGTCCCGCGCGGCGGGCTTTTGTTCGCAGCTTGCCGCTCTCGCTTGCGCCTCTTCAGTCCCTGCGTCGGCGGGGTCGGATTACTGCCGGCCGCAGCCGCGATAGGAGCCCCAGCTGCCACCGCAGCCAACGCCAGCGTCTCTCCATGGGGCCCGCGCACACCCCAGACGCTACCTACCCGCGGGAGGGGGAGTGCGACAAGGTCTCCCTAAAATAACGCAGCTCTGCTCCCTTCCCTCACACTGATTCTTAAAAAGGGAAGCAAGCCGGCTTCCATCGCTGCGGCATCCACCGCCGCCTCTCCAATCGTGAAGGTACCGCAGGTCTTTCGACGGCCCCCCCACCGGCGCCTCCTGGTGGACGCTCAAGGGTGTTGATTTCCTTGCTTATAGGGCAAAGGAGAAGTTGTATGTGTGTGGGGGGGAGATGTATATATATTCTCTCTCATCAACAAACCCTGTTCTAGCAGCACCTTAACTAGGTAGAATGAAGGAATAGCTCATTCCTTCTCAAGGCGACCCTGAGAAGCAAACAAAGTTGATAGCAATAATTTGGTAGAACTCTGGCTCCTGATCCAAACCATGACTTTATTTTTTTAAGAAAAGCCAACCAAACACACTACTGTTTAATGCAACATTTTAGGACTTCCTGGTTCCAGACAGTACAAATTAAAACCAGTCAGTACCAGTTAATGAGTGCTATTTTGAGATACCTCCTCCCCACCTCTTCCAGTTTGAGTGGTAGTGGCCACAGCAGACAGATGGAAGGAATATTTAAGGGAGGGGGTTGGAGCGTGGGAGGGACATAACGTTTAGAGAGCACTGTGAACTCTGTCCTTAATAAACTTGACATTGTCAGATAGGCAGTGAGGAGCAGGTGAAAGGCCTAAAGCAGGGAGATGACATGATTTGGCTTATACTTTAGGAACATAACTCTGGCAACCATGGGTTGAGGGCTATAGGAGGGCCAAAGGGGGGCAGGAAACCCAGTTAGCTGGACACTACAGTAACCCAAGGCAGGAAGGATTGGGACCTGAGGGGGACAGCAGTAGGAGGCCTGGGTCTGGTGGGAGGTAAGGGTGAACAGGTTCCTGAGGTGGAGAGTCGAAGAAGCAATACTCAAAGGGAGCTTGGCTCTGGGGTGTGAGGAGTGGTGAAGGGGCAAGGATGGCTTCCTGGAGTGATGAGGTGGCTGGGTGAACCACAAACTGAGAGTGTGGGTCCAAGAAGGAGGATTGGGTGGTGTGGAGGGCCAAGGATGGATGGGTTCCTTTTAGGATCACTTGAGTTTGAGGTGGAGCCCCTCAGCAGGTGGCTGGGTAAGTTGTGTCACAGGTCTGGACTAGAGCTAGAGTTTGGCACATCAGCACCATATTTGAGGTTTCTAAAGCCAGAAGTGTGAGTGAGATCATCCAGGGAGGGCAGGCGGAGCAGTAGGGAGGTGGGCAGGACATTGACGGGGCTGCTAAAGGAAGAGGAGCCCATGAAAAGGACGAATAAGGATAGGCAGGCAAGTGTGGTCTCGTGGAATCTAATGGTAGAGCGCTTCAGAAGGAGGGTGTGCCCCTAGCGTTAAGGCTGCAGAGGTCCAGAAAGATTTTGCCAGAATCAAATACCCACTGAAACTGACAGTGAGAGGGTCTTTGGTGACGTCGGCAAAAATAGTTTCAGTATTGTCCTAGGAGCTGATGCCAAACCACAGGAGGCTGCGGTGCAGTGGGAGATGAGAAGGTGAGAGTTACTGACTCTTTTGACATTTGGATGAGAGTGTTAAAGACTGTGAAGGGCTTGAGATTTTATCCTACGTACATGCTAACAAGTTAGCCTGCCACCGGTTCATTGATGCCGGCAGAAGACGTGAAACTCGTGGGTCAGAAACAAAGGGCTTTGTTACGCATGGCACAGTAGGTAGCATGAGGTTTATGTTCTTGTTGGTCCCCCTTGCTCCCCAAGTCCCGTGGGGCAATGGAGAGGTGGGCTGAGATAGATATTTTACATATAATGGGTTTGTGTCCCAGCTGAGTGACCCTAAGCTTAGTAGACCCTACCCTTTTAAAGGGGACTGCTAGCAAACCTGTTTAAACTTTGCCCCAGAGGGAGCCATTATCTTTATTATCCTGGGAGAAAACAAATTTCCCCCCTGACGTAGAGGGAGACTCTATCTCTGTCTTCCAAGGATGTTTGCTGCACAAACATCCTTGAAAAGTAGTCCCGAATAAAAGCCTTTACAAGACATGCAAAAATGCCATGAATTGCTCTCAATAGAGAAAAGGAGCAATTGGTCAGATGGCCAGTAAGAAATGGGGCTGGGATTTGGACCTGGCTCTGTCTAATCCTGAAGTGGGTCCCATGTATTATATTTCTACACCAAATTGAACATCTGGAGAGATGTGGATTCAGATGGAGATAAGTGGGGTGGGCAAGTCAACCTCTTCAAACCTCTTTACTTCGGTTTTCCCTTCTTTACAGAAGATCCCACTACATTGCCTACCTCAAGGATTAATAATGTCTGCTATGTAAATGTCATCTTTGTCGTTAAATAGAGACAGTATTAGGTACCTTTCAGGGTTGTTGTCAGAACTGGAAAGACTATATGCGAAGTATCTAGACCAACACATTTCAGTAAACAGTGATAAAATTGTTACTATTTATTTTGATAAAGCTCATCTAATAGGGGTGATCAGAATAAGGACACGTGTAGTGTCTGCAAGATTTTAAGGGAAAACCCAACAAATGTTCCATCCTTGATTAAGAAACGATTCTTCATCTGGGAGGGTCGTGGAAGCAGCGGCCATGGGAAGGGGGCCCTAAAATAGGACAGTGACCTAGCCAGCCAATTCAGCAAAACTGACTTGGCAATCCATGGGGTGCCACTGGACAGTCAGATATCTCTCACCTCTCATCTCTGCGTGCCTTGGACATTTCAGGAGATGGGCTTCACACAGGTTAAGCATTGATTTCCTCCAGATCGGGAATCCCAGCCTGCCAAAGATCAAGGGTGTTAAATGCAACTTTATTAAAGCAGCCCAGTTTGGGAACACCCACCTGTCCCTTATGAGTGGGGTAGTGGACATAGTGAGCTTAAGAGTCAGACAGATTAATCATTCAAAATCTGGCCCAGCCAGGCTCTATGATTTGAGGCAAGTGTCTTAACCTCTCTGAGTCTCAGCTTCCTGAAAAGAAGGCACAATATGGACTGTTATTTTGTCTTGCAAAGACCCTTAGAGATAATAATTTATTAAGGACCCCGTTAGATCCTTTAATGTGATAGCTCACTGTCTTAGTCAGTTTGGGCTGCTATCACAAATTACCATAGACTGAGTGGTTTAAAAAACAAACATTTATTTCTCACAATTCTGGAGACTGGGAAGTTTAAGATACTGGCAGATCCGGTGTCTGGTAAGGACCCACTTCCTGGTTTCCAGATGACCATCTTGGTGTATCTTCACACGGTGGAGGGCAAGCTCTCTCCTGTCTTTTCCTATAAGGGCACTAATCCCATCATGAGGGCTCTGTCCTCATGACCTAATTACCTCCCACAGGCCCCATCTCCAAACATCATCACATTGGGGGTTAGGGTTTCAACATATGAACTTGGCGGGGGGTGGGGGGGACACACTCTACAAAGCACTCATCTAATTTGGACCAAAAAAATACAACATTAAATTCCTTTTTCTTAGTCTCCACCACCCACCTCAGCTCTGTGCGTTCATCCCCCTTCCTTTCAATGTAATCCCGTTCACAGAACAGAGATGATTCAATCTAAAGTTCTAAATCAGGAGTTGGTAAATGATGATCTGTGGGTCAAAACCACTGGGTATTTTTGTAAATCAAGCTTTATTGGAACAAGCCAGGCTTATTTGTTGACTTGTTGTCTATGCTGTGTTTCATGCAACAATGACAGAATTGAACAGTTTTGACAGATCGTATGACTCAGAAAGCTTAAAATATTTACTATCAGGCTCTTTATAGAAACAGCTTGGCAACCCTTATTCTAATTACTGATAGCAGTTTGTGCCAGCTATGAATTTATTGCCTTATACCTCCAGGTTCACCCATCAGTACTTGCTCTGGGATAAGCGTTTTCTACTTGACAGCACAGTGCTAAGGTTTGCCAGCAGAGGGCGCTGCAGGGTCCTCGCCGGAGGAAGGAGGCTTCTTTTCTTGGTTCCTGTGTGCTGTGCTTTTTGCTTTTTCTTCCTCCTGCTCCAGAGTGAGTGGTGCAGGTGTGTGGGACTACCCTGTGGCCCCCCCCTACTGCAGCTGCATACTCAGAGCAGTCCCTTGGCAACCTCGCAGCCCTGGCCCAGGCCTGCTAACCACTTTCCCATGCCTCCCTGAGGCAGACACCATGTGCTCTGAGCCTTGAGCCTGTACTGTCCCTCTACTCCCTGTCACCAGCCTCTGGACACCTGTGCCCATGACGATTGTTTCGTGTCCGCCCAACAACTGCAAAGCAGCTCTGCCCCAGACTTCTCTGCAACCCAGTGGGCTGTAACCACACCCTCTCCAATGAGGCAGGGGCTCCCCTTCCAAGTTGTCCTTCCTTGAGGACTCTCCCTCAGCCTTAGGGAACCTTTGAGCCTTCTCTTTATATCTTTTTATTTACTCCCTTTTCAGAGCTTAGTAACTTTTTATATTAAGCTTCCTCTGTTTACATTACTGCGTGGTTTCTGTCTCCTGATTAGACACAGTGTAAAGTGTAACCGTTCCCAATGCTTGAGACTAAGGCCTTAAGAAGAAATTTATGAAACAAGCTAGCAGGTACAGGTAATATTTGTTAAACATAAAGTGCTCTCTTTCATACTTTATTGAAATAATATATGTTCATCAGAGTGGGAAATTAAAAAGTAAGAAGGAAAAAAATTACCTGTAGATAAATAATCACCCAAAGCCCACCAGCTCAGTTACACAGCTTGGTGTGTAGGTGGTAGGGACTTATAACTTATGGGAGGACAAGTCCATGTCTGTTGCTGCTCACAACTGCTTAGGGCCTGGTACATTGTGGGCCCTCCTGCTGAACGCATCAATGAGAGGGAACAGGGTCTAATTGGTGCTACTTTGCCCAGTGTATGTCCCGTGAAACTGGCCTTGTCAAGATATTTTGAGCTATTAGGCCACTTGGATGAATCTTTAGAGTTAAGTATCTTAAGCAGGTGATGTTCATGTTTGAGGACTGTCCTGTGGGACAGGAGACCCCAACCTGCACTAAACCATGGAGGTGCGTCAGCAAGGAAATCTAGAGGGAGTCTTACAATTAATCTAGTGGGGTTTTCTCTCACTTCTGGAAGGGCCATACTCATTCCATTTTGTGTGATACTGGAGAAGGGTCCTCATTCCTGAGTATGGCCAGGCCCTGGGGGCCCCCTGGGCATTTTGACTATGAAATGTTTATAGGTCTACTCAAAAGAGGGGCTACTGCTCAGGAGCCAGACTTGTCTTCAGTCTCTGCCTCTTTTGCTGGGTCATCTGTGTCTGGCATGAAGCCACCTGCTCGCACAGTGCTTTAGGCCCCCTTCTGTTTTCAGAGGCGCTACTCTGAAGGTATAACTCCTGTTTCCACAGGCCTTTCCCCCCACTATCTGGCAACACACACACACACACACACACACACACACACACACACACTTCTTTTTTAAAAGACGGAAATTTTAACGCCAAACATTGTGCATCACTGCCTTCCACAATGTCTTAGACAGTCATCCTGATGTTTGTATTTGGAGATTCAGAGATGAGTCATATTCCATTACTGGAAATGGTGGCCCCTTTTTTGCATGTTTCTCTTGAGGACCGGGAATCTTCCACCAGGCTCCTTGTTGCCCATCCAAATGTGGCAATCAATCACACAGAACAAAGAATGCATTGAAAAGTTATTGGTAAAAAGCACCAAGCTGAGCTAGGAAGTCTGGGAATACTGAGAAGGGTAAGACCGTCCTGGTCCTGGGTGCCAGTTGAAGTAACAGTACCCAAATATTCAAGAAGTTAAATAATACATGAGATCAGTCAGTTATAAGAGTTGGTAAACAACATAAAAGAGTGATCACAAGACAGAATATGATTAACGGATTACTATTGAGTGTATTACTAATTAGTTATTACTACTTACCATCCAGTGTTGGCTAAGTCCTTCTACCTCTCTGAGAATGATTTCCTTTCTTGACTATATTAGTTTGCTTGGGCTGCTATACAAAATCCCACAGACTGGATGGCTTAAACAATAGAACTTTACTGTCTCACACTCTGGAGGCTAGAAGACCAAGATCAGGGTGTCAGCAGATTTGGTTTCTTCTGAGGTCTCTCTCCTTAGCTTGTAGACGACCGCCTTTTTGCCATGTCCGCACATGGTCATCCCTCTGTGTGTGTTTTCTGTGGACTAATATCTTCTTATGAGGACTCCAGTCATACTGGATTAGGGCCCACCCTAATGACCCCACTTTAACTTAATTACCTCTTTAAAGGTCCAATTTCCAGTCACATTCTGAAGTCCTGGGGGTTAGGACTGCAGTATATGAGTTTTGAGGGGACGCAATTCAGCCCGTAACATTGGTGAAATGGAAATAATTATTCCAGGCTATCTTCAGTCATTCAAATATTGGCTGAGTTCCCTACTGTGTGCCATGCACTGGGATTATAGTGGTGGAGCCCCATCGTCATGGAGTCTATAATGGGAGAGATGACTATAGATTGCTGGGAAGGAGAGAGACTGCTGGGAGAACATCAAATCAGGCAAGAGATGGCCCTGGCCTGGACTGAGGCAGCAGCAGTGAAGACAGAATAGAAAAATGTTAAAGATATCTATGAGCATCATAAATTGGAGAGTGATTAGGTGTGGGGTCAAAACTCTCAGGATGCTGGCTTAGGCAACTGGATGGGCAGAGGGTAGTGCCGTTTGCTGGGATGGGGAATGCAGGAGGAAGAGGAAGAAGCTTGGGGCCAATATGATGAGTTCTTCTTTGGACCTGTTTAATGGCCATATCCCTCAGGCGTCTAACCCAGTGGTTGAGAGCGTGAGCTTCTGAGTCCACAAACCTGGGTTCAACTCCCAGCTTGTCTGTGTCCTGGCTGTGTGATCCTGGGAGAGTTAGTCAACCTCTCTGAACTGCCCTTTGTTCACTATAAAATAGGTATAGTAGTATCTCCCTTATAAGGTTGTTGCTGAGAATTAAATGAGAGGAAATATGTTCAGCGCATAGCACAGTGTACCCATGTCGCTGGCACATGGTAAACACTCCACAAATAGGGACTTCCCTGGTGGTCCAGTGGTTGGGACTCTGCTCTTCTAACGCAGGGGATGCGGGTTCAGTCCCTGGCTGGGAACTAAGATCCCACATGATGAGCGGTGCAGCCAAAAAAAAAATTTTTTAATTAAAAAAATAAGTTTAAAGGCCAGAAAATCAGAAAATATTAAAGAAAACACTCCACAAATATAATATCACTATATGGCTACTAAATTTGGATGAAATGACAAGCAAATCCAAGCTTTCTTATGGCTAATTTCCTTTATGCCTCTAACTTGGATTTCAGGTCCTCGGCTCCATTTGGAAACATTGCCCTCTACTTAATTTGCCTTTTGTTCCTGGAGATCAGAGGATTTCCCTGATGCTTAGCTCTTTAGTAGAGCTGATGGCAGGCAGGATTGTTTTTGTTTACTGAAGGCAAGTTTTAAGGAGGGAACGCTCCACACTCTGGCCACCAGGTGGTGCCCCTCCTCTGTTCATCTGCTGGTGATTTTTTTTTTTTTTTTTTTTGGCTGTGTTGGGTCTTCGTTGCTGCGGGCGGGCTGTCTCTAGTTGTGGCGAGCGGGGGCTACTCTTGGTTGTGGTGCGCGGGCTTCTCAGTGCGGTACGGGCTCTAAGCGCGCGGGCTTCAGTAGTTGTGGCATACAGGCTCAGTAGTTGTGGCGCACGGGCTTAGTTGCTCCGTGGCATGTGGCATCTTCCCAGACCAGGAATCCAACCCGTGTCCCCTGCATTGGCAGGAGGATTCTTAACCACTGCGCCACCAGGGAAGTCCCTGCTGGTGGTTCTGGTGCTGTTCTCTAAAGTGAGAAACCAGGACCAAAAACACCACACCAAACCCCTAAAACCCGAGGGGTGTCAAATGCACTTGAGGGACAGTTCTACGAGGGAACTTGAAGAAAATGGCTTCCTCATTTTGGCCCTAGGAATCGACTGGTACCTACAATTCTCTCAGCAGGCCATGCCATTTCATGCTTCGGCGTCTCTCTGCATGTGCCCTTTGCCAGCAATACTTGTTTCTTGCCCCTCCGCCTCACGAATTCCTTCTTGTCTAGCAAAACTCAGCTCAGATGTCCTCTCCTCGATGACACCTTCCCTGACTGGCCCTTCAGTCTGGGTTGGACAACCCTCTACCGGGCTTTCTCCACACCCTGAGCACTACATTTGAATAGAGCTACAATATGTATTTTTAAACATTTTATTGTAGAGAACTTCAAGTATTTTAAAAATTAGAATGAGTGATCTAATGACATCAATTTTGCTAAAGTGTAATGTCTGATTTTTTATTCAGTTTACCCGCTAGATAATGACCTCTGTGAGGAGAAGGTCTGTATTTTATGATTTTGTCCCCAAACCCCTGTGCCTGACAGCGATCCTCAAAAGGTTTGAGGAATAAATGGACACGATGCATACTTGGTCTCATTTCTCTGTTCATACTCTGCCCCCTCTTTCCTCCTTTTTGGGGAGGCTCTCCCCATCATCGCCTTGGTCTTTGAGAGGCAAGCAGGGAGAGGCAGCCACGGGCAGTCCCAGCAGCACTCGGGGCTAAGGCTCACCATGACACCATCCTCCACTGAGGCTTGCTATGGGCTTCAGGGCCACGCACACAACTGTCCAAATTTCAGATCTTTTTTTATGAACGTGACAAATTTTTGAACATCTCTGAGCCTCGGTTAAAACAGAAATTGTTTGCTTTGAAGAGCTGTTTTGAGAGTCAAGTAAGATACCCAATGGCTTGGCACATAGTAGGTGTGCAATGAATGCTAGTTTCCTTCCTGTGGGTTTTATGTTGATCCCAGGGAAATGACTTCATCCGTGGGAAGAGTGGCTGTTATTCATTATGCAGGTGGAGCAGTGACAACACGAATCTTTGGGAAACACTGGCTTCCCCTGCCCGGGCATAGGAAACAGAACGTCAACCTGCCTGCGTTCCCAAGCCCTCTGTATCTGACCAGGGAGGCCAGGCAGGCTGAGGCAAATGACCAGGGCAGCGGGGCCTCTGCAAGTGCCCTCCTGTTCTGTTTGTCCCTTCTTCCACTCGTTTACTCCTTCATCTGATACTCCATGCTCTTGAGTGCCTTCCGTGTGCAGGCACGGGGTGAGGTGCTGGGACTGGCAGTGAACAGGCAGAGGTGGCCGCTGCCCTCACAGAGCTTACGGTATTCGTGGCTGGGGTGGAGGGAGAGACAGGTGCACATTGCAGCAAGGGATAAGGGCTGTGAATAAAGAGTGTGGTCTATGAGAGGGAAGAGCAGGGGGATCTACCCTAGTCTGGAGGAAGGGAAGGCTTCCCTGAGAAAGTGACGTTGAAACAGAGACATAAAAGATGAATGGAATACTACTCAGCCATAAAACAGAACAAGATAATGCCATTTGCGGCAACATGGATGCAACTAGAGATTATCATACTAAGTGAAGTAAGTCAGAAAGAGACAAATACCATATGATATCACTTATATGTGAAATCTAAAATATGACACAAGTGAACCTATCTATGAAACAGAAACAAAATCAGGGACATGGAGAATAAACTGGTAGTTGCCAAGGGGGAGGAGGGTGGGAGAGGGCAGGAGTGGGAGTTTGGGATTAGCAGATGCAATCTGGTGTCTACAGAATGGATAAACAACATGGACCTACTGTATAGCACAGGGAACTAAATTCAATATCCTGTGATAAACTATAATGGAAAAGAATATAAAAAATATATATGTATAACTGAGTCACTTTGCTGTATAGCAGTAATTAACACAACATTGTAATTCAACTATACTTCAATAAAAAATAAATTTAAAAAAATTTAAAAAAAAAAGATGAATGGGAGTGAGCCAGGCCCAAGTGTGTAGGGAGAAGAGAAGCTTTCCATCCTTCCACCCCTAGCTCATCCACTCTCCCCATCCGCTTGTGGGGCACTCCAGGTGGATCTCCCCCACCCTGAGCTCCCTGTCACACAGCTCTACTCGAGCCTCACCTCCCAAACCTCCTAGCTCAGCCCCTGTAGCCCTCTTCTCAAGTGGCTGCAGGAACTAGTCTCCTTCTCCCCAAGGAAGACTCCTAAGATGACAGCTGAGAACATGATGACAGCTGATGCCTCCCTAAGATGACAGCTGAGAACATGTCCACTCAAGGAGCACTTGCCGTCTACTCAAGGAGGCATACAGAGGAACTGTTTTTAAAGAACAGATTCCAAATACTGAGCATCTCAGGCACTTTCTGCCCAGTGTTTTGGGAAATCATAAGTGGCTTCCCTCCTCTCTCTCCTTCTCTCCATCACTGCACCCCTTAGCTTCCCCCCCACCCCCCGCGCCCCAGAGCAACGCAGCAACCCCCGGAGCCTGTCTTCCTTGCTTTGGTACAGCCAGAGGCCAGAGCCCTGAGCAGCCCAGGGGATCAGACTAGGACACGCAGGTGTTCTGTTGCCAGGCAACACGACCTGGCCCAGCCCAGGGCAAAAAGTGAACTTGACATCAGCCCTGGGTGAGGTCAGCCAACAAATGGCCTGTGAGCCTCAAAAGGAAAAGAAGGATCACCAAGAACAGAACCAGGGTGCTTTCATTTCCTTTTCTTGACTAAGTTGGCAGATCAGGGCAACACTGGCAATCAAAGGCAAGGTCCTGGACACCCTTTGTGGATGGGGTGGGGAAGCGCGTTCCCGGTCAGACTCCAGCCTTCTGCTGTCACCTCTAGTGGCAGTGCCCTCCCGAATGCTGTTCAAGGGTTTTATCCACAACTTGGTTGTAGACGGGGTGATCAAAGATGACACTAATCTGGGCAGAGAAATAATAAAAGTAACTGTAACTAGATTTATATGCCAGGAACTTTTCACCCTGTCACATAATTTTTACTTTTTAGTTAATGGTCGTAGTCCTGGAGAAGTAGGGATTATTACAGTCCCCAGTAGACAGATGAGGAAGCAGTTTTCGAGGGGCTAAGCAAAATGCCCAAGGTCCCACAGCTAGCAAGTGGTGAGATGGGCTTGGAAAACCCTTTAAAGCTCACATCAGCACTGACAAACTGCATTCATTCATTTGTTCATTCATCCATCCATCTATCCATGCAACATATATTTATCGAGGTCCTTCCACGTGCAGTATGTGAGGTAAAGCAGACAAGATCCCACTCTCTTGGAGCTTACATCCTAGTGGAGAGAAGGGGCATAAAGAAGTAAGCAAATTAAAAAGATGATTTCACAGAAGTGCTATAAAAAATAAAGTGGGATAAAAGGAGAGGGCCACTTCAGGTTGAATGGTCAGGGCCGGTGTCTCTGAGGAAGTGACATCTGTGCAAAAAGGAACCATGGTGGGGAGGACCTGGGGGAAGACCCCAAGGCAGAGTGGGTTTGGCACCTTTGAGAAACAGAGCACCAGACTTTACTGGGTACCAAGGGAGCTGTGATTCTGGACTGAGTTTCAAGAAATTGATTAGGATACACGTAGAGTCTTGTACCTGGACTCAGCACAGCAGTTGCCTAAGTCCAGGAGACTGCCTAAACTGGGCTGGCATGAGAGAGGCTGGAGTCTCAGCTGACCTGGTAGAGTCAATATAATCTGAAGTTGCTCTGAGGAAAGCGGGGTAGAGTCGGGGAATGGGCCCTCTGCTCTTGGCACTGGTCAGACCCTGCCTGGACCCTAACAGACAAACTAGATTGTCTTACCTCGATGATGGCCACACTGCGGCAGTGAGCGGGATGGGCCAGAAAAACCATTTATCCCAGGTGGAGATGTCTGGGGCAGCATAAGAGCTGTTTCCAGAAAAACCTGGGGTCTGTGGGAAGGAGTTTTAAGGGAATCCGATTTCTTTTTCTCTTTTCTTTTCTGCTGATAAAAGGAATCTGTGCAGACATTCCTTAAAGTAGAAGAAAAGTATAAAGAAGGAAAAAAACCACTTTTAATTCCATTATCCAGAGGTAATCATCGATAACATTTGCCATAACTCCTTGTAACACTTTTTCTAGGCTTTACAAGATGTAGCGAGAGCATACTGTGCAGACACACAATTTTGTTGATGCGCGCGTGTGTGTGTCTGTGTGTGCGTGTTTGTGTGTGTATACACGTCTAGAGAGCAGTGAAGCGGAGTGGTCAGAGGGTCGACTCCGGGGCCCTCGGCCCGGGCTTGAATCCTGGCTCTGCCCCTCATCTGATGTCTGACCGTGAGCAAAGCACTCCACCTCTTATCCCTGTTACCTCATTTGTAAGATGAGGATAATATTAGTATTTACCACATAGAGTTGTTTGAGGTGTAAACTAGCTAATTACTTGTAAACACTAAAAAGAGTGCCAGCACATACCAAAGTTACATAACGTTTGATAAATAAACACCACCCTTCTTTTGTTTAACCTTATGTCATAAACACTATACACTGGCATCAGATGTTTTATGTAAACATCTACTGTCTGAATAAAATTCCATCACTTATTTTTGCCATCTTTTTTTTTTTTTTACATCTTTATTGGAGTATAATTGCTTTACAATGGTGTGTTAGTTTCTGCTTTATAACAAAGTGAATCAGTTATACATATACATATGTTCCCATATCTCTTCCCTCTTGCGTCTCCCTCCCTCCCACCCTCCCTATCCCACCCCTCTAGGCAGTCACAAAGCACCAAGCTGATCTCCCTGTGCTATGCGGCTGCTTCCCAGTAGCTATCTATTTTGTTTGGTAGTGTATATATGTCCATGCCACTCTCTTGCTTTGTCACAGTTTACCCTTCCCCCTCCCCATATCCTCAAGTCCATTCTGTAGTAGGTCTGTGTCTTTATTCCTGTCTTACCCCTAGGTTCTTCATGACATTTTTTTTTCTTAAGTTCCATATATATGTGTTAGCATACGGTATTTGTCTTTCTCTTTCTGAGTTACTTCACTCTGTATGACAGACTCTAGGTCCATCCACTTCATTCCAAATAGCTCAATTTCATTTCTTTTTATGGCTGAGTAATATTCCATTGTATATATGTGCCACATCTTCTTTATCCATTCATCCGATGATGGACACTTAGGTTGTTTCCATCTCCGGGCTATTGTAAATAGAGCTGCAATGAACATTTTGGTACATGACTCTTTCTGAATTATGATTTTCTCAGGGTATATGCCCAGTAGTGGGATTGCTGGGTCATATGGTAGTTATATTTGTAGTTTTTTAAGGAACCTTCATACTGTTCTCCATAGTGGCTATATCAATATACATTCCCACCAACAGTGCAAGAGTGTTCCCTTTTCTCCACACCCTCTCCAGCATTTATTGTTTCTAGATTTTTTGATGATGGCCATTCTGACTGGTGTGAGATGATATCTCATTGTAGTTTTGATTTGCATTTCTCTAATGATTAATGATGTTGAGCATTCTTTCATGTCTTTGTTGGCAGTCTGTGTATCTTCTTTGGAGAAATGTCTATTTAGGTCTTCTGCCCATTTTTGGATTGGGTTGTTTGTTTTTCTGTTATTGAGTTCATGAGCTGCTTATAAATTTTGGAGATTAATCCTTTGTCAGTTGCTTCATTTGCAAATATTTTCTCCCATTCTGAGGGTTGTCTTTTGGTCTTGTTTATGGTTTCCTTTGCTGTGCAAAAGCTTTGAAGTTTCATTAGGTGCCATTTGTTTATTTTTGTTTTTATTTCCATTTCTCTAGGAGGTGGGTCCAAAAGGATCTTGCTGTGATTTATGTCATAGAGTGCTCTGCCTATGTTTTCCTCTAAGAGTTTGATAGTTTCTGGCCTTACATTTAGGTCTTTAATCTATTTTGAGTTTATTTTTGTGTATGGTGTTAGGGAGTGATGTAATCTCATACTTTTACATGTACCTGTTATCATCGTTTATTTAAATGCTCCCCTGTTAGACATCGTTTATCTCTAATGTTTCACTATTTATAAATGTGCCAGTGATTGTGCCAATCATTTGGTCTATATTTTCAATTAGTTCATTTGGATCGAGTTACAGAAGTGGAATTACTGGGATAAAGGATGTGGACTTTTTGGGTATTTTTATTGTATTAAATATTTTATTTTTAGACAGGAAGATGTACAAGTGGTAAAAAAGAATTCAGACGGTATAAGAATATACAGTGAGAAGGAGGTCTACCTGAGACTCCTGTCTCCCAGTTTCCCACTCAGTGGCACCAAAATTGCTTTCTTGTGCATGTTTCCAGAGATGATGAGTGTAACATCAGATATATGTCTATATAACCCACAGTTTTTTAGAAAACTAAAATTGGTATACTACAAACACATCTTACCCTTTTTACATAGTATAAATTAGAGATGTCTCCTATCATTACATAAAGAACTTCCTCATTCATATTAATAGTTGCATAGTATTTCTTGTTAAGGATAGACAATAATTTAGCTAGGGATATGGGTGTTTTAAAGATGTTTGATGCATATCAATTAATCAGCAGAAGTGAGCTCTGGTTTACAAGAGAGAAGTCCCTAACCCCGGCTAATTAGTGGAACCAGGATTAAAATCCAGATCAGCTCAAAGCCATGCTATCTCTGCAAAGATGTTCAAAGACTAACAGTCCTGGAGAGGGAACCAGTTGTGGGAGAATACCTTCCTCATGCCTCCCAGAGAAGATCTGACTGAAAACGACTCATGAGGTGTAAGGCCTTCCGTTTTTAAAAGAAAAAAGATTGGATACCATCCAGATAATTGAATCCTTAGAGGAGGAGCTTGCAGTGCAGAGCAGAGGGCCCATGGCTGTGTGAGAACAGGCTTGCTCTACCTAAAGGCACTCATGTTCAAACACATGTATAGGCTATGTTGAGCAACGTCAGCTTGAGACCTTCAAGATGGCAAAGAGATCAAACTGCAAAGCAGCAAAAACAGCAAGCTCTGTGTGGGCATGTGGCTGGCTGTCTAGGTAGGTGGACACGACCTCCATCAGAACCCTGAGTATCTTTTCTGAGGTCTGAGTCTTCTTGCAAATCCTCTCAGGTGTAGAATGGAGAGGAAGCAATGCTGGTGAATGCCTTCCCCAAGTGGCAGGGAGAGTGGCCTACAGAGGACATTCCTGGGGGGGACAGAGCCTATCTCGGTCCCATCCAGGGCCAGCTTCCTGGGCATGAGGCCTGTGCAGTCTCCCAGGGTCCCACATTTAGTATAACTCTGCCCTTAGTTTAATGGTTTACTGTTTTCAACTTGAAATTCTTAATTTTTTTTTTTTTTTTGTGGTACGTGGGCCTCCACTGTTGTGGCCTCTCCCGTTGCAGAGCACAGGCTCCGGACACGCAGGCTCAGCGGCCATGGCCCACGTGCCCGGCCGCTCCGCGGCATGTGGAATCTTCCTGGACTGGAGCACGAATCTGTCCCCTGCATCGGCAGGCGGACTCTCAACCACTGCGCCACCAGGAAAGCCCCTGAAATTCTTAATTTTTGACCAAGGGCCCCCAGATTTTTATCTTTGCTCTGGGCCCTGCAAATTACGTAGCCAGTCCTGTTCCTCTCATTTATAGGAGAGTGGTGACACAATTTTTTGGCTGCCTTAACCCTACAAAGGCAAGACCCTGGATCTGCCTGGAAGGCTCCTAGGCCTCCTGTCTTAGAGCAGAGTTGTGAGCGCAAGAGTGCTTTGCCTGGAGATAAAGGGGGAAGAGGGCGGGAGGAGGTGGACAAGAACCCTGGAAAGGTTTTGTGCCCTGCCCGCCCTGAAATCTCACCCACTTTCTTCACCTCACCACAAAGGTGAGGTACCCAGGGGAAAAATGTGGCCAGCAGCCAGCACACACCAATGCACTTAGGGTCTGAGCCTGGCTGTGTTTTGGTCTGATCCAAAACCTGAAGGGAAAGAGCTTGGGCGCCTGCTCTGGGCTGGACTCTGGGATAAGCGCGTTATATTGAAACAGGTACTGTACAGATAGTATTACATCTCTTTTACCAAGGATGAAACTGAGGCTCCATGGGGTTAAATAATTGGCACAAAATCTCAACAGTATAAAAGTATAACAAACAAGGAACGGGAATCACTTCTAATCCCATGATTCACAGGCAACCACTGATAATATTTGGTAATTTCTAAATTAGGAGCTATCTCTGGAAAGATACACAAAACTCACTGCAATTGTCTCTGCGAAGAAGTGGTGGGAGACCGGTTTTACTTCTCACCTTGGTACCTTTTGAATTTTGTACGATGTACATAAAAAATGTATTATTTATATAAATAATAGTAAAGAGTAGGCTCTTTGAACTTTATAAGAAATAAATTAGAAGTCTTGTCATTTGGACTGTTTGGAGTATATAACATGTGGTTTCTTTTTAAATTAAGCTCATCTGCGGCGCGCTTAAAATGTGTTTATAAATCTTCACTTTAAATATAACCTCCCCGAAGCAGACCTCAATCTAAGCAGGCACTCCTGTGTCGTTTCATCATGGCTCCGGGCATCATCATAAAAAGTCAGCTTCCCATAGGCCTCTTTTCCCTATGTGCTCACCTTAGAGTTAGAAAACCCATATTCCAGTTTTGGCTATCGCACTTACAGCTGTGTGACCTTGAGTGAGTTACTTAACTTCTCTAAGAAAGAAGAGCCTTGCTCTCTCCCTAAGTAAAATAAGGATACAGAGCCACCATTCCTCATTCATAGCTGCAAAATCCCAGAAATTCTAAAAATTGAATTTTCCCCTAAGTTTGGCTGTAAAAACTGGTTAGGTGATGAAATCTGACCTGGGCTGATGTGAGGCCATTTATAGTTTTATTTATCACACTTAATGTGACTCAAACATTTCACTATGGAAAAGTTACTGTGTGGGCTACCTAGTGCTGTACCAGACCCCCAGTGGGGGCATTATATGACACGCAGTATAAGCTCCGTATCACCTTTATAAAACCCAAGGAATTCTGACTTCTGAAACACATCTAGCCCAACAGTGACGAGAAAGATAAGGTACAAAAATAGCAGGGCAGGTATTGCTAATTGCTTACCCGATATCCATTCTTATCGTCTTGCTTAATATAGAACCCGGATTGATTTGATTAAGAATAGAAATGTGCCCAGCTAAAGTACTGCTTTCCAGTCTTCCTTGCAAATAAAAGTGGGCAATGAGATGTAATTGGAAGTGGTTGGGTGGGGCTTCCAGGAAAACAGCTCTTTTCTTCTGGCCCGCCTTATTTATTTATTTATTGAAGAATAGTTGATTTACAATGTTGTGTTAGTTTCTCGTGTACAGCAAAGTGATTCAATTATGCATATATGTATCTATTCTTTTTCATATTCTTTTCCATTATGGTTTATTACGGGGTTCATAGTTCCCAGTGTTATACAGCAGGACCTTGTTTATTTTATATATAGTAGTTTGTATCTGCTAATCCCAAACTCCTAATTTATCCCTCCCCTACCTCTTTCCCCTTTGGTAACCATAAGTGTGTTTTTCATGTCTGTGGGTCTGTTTCTGTTTCATAAATAAGTTCATTTGTGTCATTTTTTTAGATTCCACATATATAAGTGATATCATATGGTATTTGTCTTTCTCTTTCTGACTTACTTAATATGATAATCTCTGTGTCCAACCATGTTGCTGCAAATGGCATTATTGCATTCTTTTTTATGGCTGAGTAATATTCCACTGTGTATATATACCACATCTTCTTTATCCATTCATCTGTTGATGGACACTTAGGTTGCTTCCATGTCTTGGGTATTGTAAAAAGTGCTGCTATGAACACTGAGGTGCATTTATCTTTTCAAATTATAGTTTTCTCTAGGTATATGTCCTAGCCCATCTTCTTACTGCCTGAATATGGATGGGATGGCTGGAGCTACAGCAGCCATCTTGAGTGTGTTTAAGCCACAGTTTGATATCTTTTAAAGGTAATACTAACTGAAGCAATGGCCTAATAAAAAGTCTGAAGGCTTATAAGTGTCAAGAAAGTCCGTAAGAGCACAAAAGAAGAGATGTGGTACCCATGGAGATGTTCTGATGATGTTAAGGACAGCCCAAAAGGAAGGAGTGAGCTGGTATCCCCTCAGCTTCCATTTGAGCCTGAGTTCCTGCCATGGGAAAGAAGCACTCAGGAGTCTTATTGGTGTTCAATTTTCCAACCAATGACGCTAGCTTCAGGGAGAGAGGGATGAGGCCTCTAGGGTGGGAGTATAAGAGCCCAGGAGGGGCCCTTGGCCCCTTGGAGGACTTGCAGAAAATGATCAGTCAGTGGTGGTGGGCTTTCATCTAATTCTGTTCCTGAACCCAACAAGTCCTGAGAGGGTCAGTCTTATGAGGGTTAGGGTGGGGTGAGGGTTGGGGGTTGCGAGAGCCTTGGCTCTGAGTGGTTCTGGGGAGGACTGCACGTCTGGAAGGCTAGAGTCAGAGGGTGGAGCCTGAGGCACGCTGCAGGACTGCTGTGGTCGGGGGAAGCCTAAGACATGGCTCACAAAGTGAACACTCATTGCTTCCACAAAGGCTACCGAGGGGCCGACTGGGAAAGGACAGGAGGGCTCTTGGTGCTGGGACCGGGTAGAGGGGTCTAGAGGACCTTCTGCAGGGCTCTGAGACCAGAGAGACCATGGGGATGTTGGGACCCTGCGTTAGTTAATTGTTTGAGATCATTGGATTGTTCATGATGTGGTTTTCTCTGCAAAATTCCTGTGACTTCTGTCCAATTACTTCTTGTTTTTGAGTATCTATGTCGTCGCTTGTCACAAAAGCCTCGTCCTCTTCCAAGCCATATTACAGAGCAATACTTTAGAATAATCTGTGAAGCTGGGAAACCCAGAGAGCAGTACTGTAGACAGAGTGTCTTTGTTAATATGATTACAAAATATTGAAATGTCCCATAACTGGATGAAAAAATGCATTCATAGATGCTTAACTCCGAAAGATAAAACCGTGCGTCCTTCTTAACTCCAAGTTCCACGATATACTGCTAGAACTGACAACTGTTTATGCCTGAAGGTTAGTATCAAAGCTGAATTGTGAAAGTGTAAGTCACATTTGTTGACTCCTCGGGGTTGTACAGAGCCTGCAGGTGCTGGGTGGAAGGTCCTGAGCAAGTGTGTGCAGGCCTTCCTGCCTTCTCGTCTCTGGCCTCCTTCCTCCATCCCCAGCCCTTCCCAGCTCCATGGAGATCAGAGCTGCTCCCTCGACCATACAAAGCCATTGCTGGAAAAGCCACAGCAATGCAGCAGCCCTTTGATGACTGGGGCTGGGAGTGGTGCCAGGCCAGAGATTTCGGAAGGGCAACCTTCCAAAGGCTGGATTAAGCCCCTGGAGCAGATGTTGCCTGTGGATCGCCAGCATTCAGAGAGTTGAGCGGGAGGTAGGCGTGGATGGGAATTTGGCTGGCTCACAAAACTGTTGAGCAAAGCCCTGGAGACACTGTTCCGATGGACAGGCCGAGGGAGGGTCAGCTGTCAGGGTCCCCAGGAGAGCCCCTCTCAGTGCCTCAAGAGACTGGAGTTGCAGTGACTCATTTCAGACAGAAAGAAAGGGCACAGAACAGGCATTCCTATGAGCACCTCCCCGATACCATGACCACACGGTACTCCATGCATATTCCTCCTTCTTTCAGCTTTACACTCAGCCTCCTCGTTTGGAAAATGGGAACAACTTAATGCCTGAATTTTGCTTTCAGCAAAGGAGTCAGGCTTTAAGAAACAGTAGGAATAACATAGGCATCATATCCATAAACCATGTGTTTTGTACACGGAGCCCAGAGCCTCAGACAAAGCTGATCTTGCCCTTTGGCATAAGTGCATGAGGGACCAGAGAGGTATGCCGACCGGCGAACATCCCTCTCCATGGGCATGTTATCATGCCTGAAATTCTACCACTGCCAGTCGGAAGAAGTGGGTGGCTGAGTCAGGTCAACGACGACCCACAAGGTGAGGCCAGGAGGCCTAAAAAGATGTGGTGAAAGATACACTTTGCTGACTGTGCTAATCTGCTTAAGGACAGCTTTGGGACAAAGACGTATTATTCAACAGTGTGCCTTGGACTTGGAGTCAGGTAGACCATAGTTTGAATCCTGCTTCTGACAATTACTGGCTGGGTGACTTTGAACTTGTTACTTGACTTCTCTGATTCCCCATTTCCCGTCGCTAAGGCAGGGTATTGATTTCTGCCTCCCAGGCTTGTGATTGTGAACACGCTCTCTTACTGAGACCTTGAGCACATGTGTAATTTATTAGCAGTGGCAGCCCCGAAGTGTCACTGGCATTGCCGGCGCCGGGACGTTCTGTTAGCCGAGGAGATTCTCTCTGCTGTGATTGTTCTTCTCAGCCCAAGGCCCCTACTTGTTCTGGGGCGGTTACTACAGAAGCTGTGGTGACATTCCCCGCAAGCTGTTGAGAGGCTGGCAGCTTGGATTTCACCGAAGCCTTAAAAGGTATTTACATTTTGAGGCTGGTTTCCCTTTGTCATATTTTTTCCATTTATTTTCAGCCTTAGGGAAAAGGTTTTCATCTTTCTGAAATTAATCTTTCTCTGGAAGTATTTCTTACTGCCAAGGAAGATCTAGGCCTGCCCCCAGGCACATTTGCAAAGGAGAGCAGGACAGAGAAGGAAGAGCTGGAGAAAAGTTGGAGTGAAGTCGGGAGAAGGAATGGTGTGACAGCAGCAAATAGAGAAAGTGCAGGAAGTCAGAGGGCAGAGGAGGGGGGCCTTGAACCTGGAGGGTCTCTCCCTGAGTAACTGTGGGAACCAGCAGTCCCCATGGACATACTTTCTCCCAGGGACTCCTGTCCGCACCAGAGCAGCCTGCTTCCATGGAGCTGTGCAGGGGATGCTTATGTGTAGATTCTAAAATCAACATCTCAGGACTTCCCTGGTGGCACAGTGGTTAAGAATCCGCCTGCCAGTGCACAGGACACGGGTTCGAGTCCTGGTCCGGGAAGATCCCACACGCTGAGGAGCAACTAAGCCCGTGCGCCACAACTACTGAACCTGCGCTCTAGAGCCTGCCAGCCACAACTACTGAGCCCATGCGCCACAACTTCTGAAGCCCGCGCGCCTAGAGCCCGTGCTCCGCAAGAGAAGCCACCACGATGAGAAGCCCGCGCACCACAACGAAGAGTAGCCCCAGCTCACGGCAACTAGAGAAAGCCTGCACGCAGCAATGAAGACCCAACTAAGCCAAAAATAAAATAAATTAAAAAGACACAAAACAAAACATCTCATTTGCCCTCAGAGTCTTCTAGCTCTCCTTTCCATATGCCCTCCTGCTGCCTCTGAGAGGCCCATGGATTCTGCTGGTAACTGCTCTCACTAAGCCCCCTTTCATTCACTACCTATCACTACCCTTTGTGGGGTAGGCTTCCTGGGTGTGCTACCTGTGTGGTTATACCAGGTCCTATGCTCCAAAAGAGCATTAAGTCTGCCTTGGTTTTTTGTTTTTTGGCCATGCCATGCAGCTTGAGGATCTCAGTTCCCCAGCCAGGGACTGAACGCAGGCCCCAGTAGTGAAAGCCTGGAATCCTAACCACTAGGCCACCAGGGAACCCCCAAAATCTGCCTTGGTTAATGCTCTTCTTCTGTCTCCATCTTGAAATTCTTAATAATTTATCCTTTGAAATAGATA
Organism: Stenella coeruleoalba; assembly: GCF_951394435.1. NCBI lineage: Eukaryota > Metazoa > Chordata > Mammalia > Artiodactyla > Delphinidae > Stenella > Stenella coeruleoalba. The sequence continues at coordinate 32,026,027 of NC_137147.1, read as the reverse complement.
AGTGTTTTGTAAGTGAAATCCAGTGGATCAATGGAGCACACATGAGACAAGACAACAGATTGGGTAGGCAACAGGAACACAGAACAATGGGCTTAGTGGCCCCACGTGCACATGCATGCCTGGCACAGTCTGGGGCACCACTGGGCTCCAACGTCGCTGGGCCAGACCTGGGCCCAGATTGGTGGCAGTGACAGTGGTGGCAGCAGTAACCGCAGGAGCGGGGAGGGGCTCTACAGGAAGGCAGCACTAGATACCCCACTGGGAGGCCTACTTGTGTCCCTGGAGCCCATCCTTGCAGTGTCCGTACAAAAATTAACTCTTGGATCTGAGCTCCCAGACAGGAATTCCTGGCCTTCAGGCAGTAGACTTTGTCAGTAAATTATTACAAAATAAAAACATATATCTAGACGTTGTAATAGAGCATATCAGGGAATTATTAGAATTCTTCAAGGAGTTTAGAATCTTTAAAGACTACTGAAAAATTGCAAAGCAAGTATTCACAGGCTTAGAAAGAAGGATCAGATTGAAATCGAATTGTCTCATTCAATGAAAAAGAACACTGTATTCATATGAAGCTTGGATTAAACCAATCATTAACAAGCAAGACAATTTCAAAATTAATGTTTCTTGTAATTGAAGATACAATGAAAGAATGAAGAAATAGGTGTTTTAAATTATATACGAAAGATGAAACCACTTTCAGTTTCTTATATGACCTCAACATACAGGAAATGTCAGAAGAAACATTAAAAGGCCATTGTGTAGTTTACATTTAAAATCAAATTCAGACTTGCATGAAACTGATTTGTATGAAGAATTCAATCTGCCTGGAAAAATTTTTCCATGAGAATCTTCAGCTCTAAATGTACTAAAATTTATATTTTGAAATAATTTATCAGAAATGTATTCACAGCCCATAAAATACTCTTAACAGCTTTAGTAACAGTTGCATCGGCAGAAAGCGCCTTCTCAAAATAAAAAAATTATTGAAAATACTGCAATCTGGGCTTCCCTGGTGGCGCAGTGGTTGAGGGTCCGCCTGCAGATGCAGGGGACGCGGGTTCGTGCCCCGGTCCGGGAAGATCCCACGTGCCACGGAGCGCCTGGGCCCGTGAGCCATGGCCGCTGAGCCTGCGCGTCCGGAGCCTGTGCTCCGCAATGGGAAAGGACACAACAGTGAGAGGCCCGCGTACCGCAAAAAAAAAAAGAAAAAGAAAAAGAAAAAAAAAATATTGCAATCTTACATTTGCCAAGAGCAACTAACATCACTCTCCATTATACTGATTGAAAATAAAGTTGCTAAAATTATACATTTTTATGACCTAATAAATGAATTTGCAGAAAATCAAGCCAGAAAATTTTTATAATCAATCAAGATCTAACACTAATGAAGTATTATTATATACTGAATTATGTAAAATAAGTTACCAAAATTACATTTTTACAATTTGTGAGTTTATGTTGTTACTCATGTATCTCTATTACCCCTCGTAGATTCTACAAGTAATAAAAATATTTCAAAGGCAAAACCTTTATATTCTAGTACCTTTAGTGGCACATTTTTCCTGCTCTTTGAACAGGGGCTCCCACATTTTAATTTTGTACCGGACCCACAGATTATGCAGTCTGCCCTGCTCGGTACCTTGAAGGCTCTCTAAATTCCAGCAAAGCCCATAGACATATAAACTCTTACAATTTTTTTTTTTTTTTTTTTTTGCGGTACACGGGCCTCTCACTGTTGTGGCCTCTCCCGTTGCGGAGCACAGGCTCCGGACGCACAGGCTCAGCGGCCATGGCTCCCGGGCCCAGCTGCTCCGTGGCACGTGGGATCTTCCCGAACCCGGGCACGAACCCGCGTCCCCTGCATCGGCAGGCGGACTCTCAACCACTGCGCCACCAGGGAAGCCCAACTCTTACGTTTTAAGAGTTTCTCCAGACTCCAGAGCAGTGGTTCTCAACCAAGGGCGATTTTGTCCCTCACGCAGGGGACATGCGGCAGTATCTGCAGACATTTTTTGTCGTCACAACTAGGGGGCTGGTACTGGCATCTAGTGGGTGGAGGCCAGCGGTGCTGCTCAATGTACAGGACAGGCCCACAACAAGGAGTTACCGGCCCACAATATCAATAGTGGGGCTGTTGAGAAACCCCGATCCAGTCTCCAAGTGTGATTCTGGACCAGCAGAACGGCGTCCCTGGTGGGTTGTTTGAAAGGCAAACTCTCAGGCTCCACCTCAGACCTGCTGAATCAGAATCTGCATTTTCACAAGCTCCCCCAGGTGATTGGTGTGCACAGAAAAGTTTGAGAAGCGCCGAGCTAGGGGATGTGAATCTCTAACGGTGTATTTTAGACATGTGGGAGGAGCTGTCTCTGACCCTTCAGTCATGCCAGGTCAGGCCAGCCCTGCAGAGACCCTAAGGACCACACTGTTCCTGCCACTTTCTTCATGCTTCTTGTTCATCTCCCAGGCCCCAACCCCAGACGTGTGATGGGTGGGCCCAGGTGCAAGGACACCGTGAGCAGTGTCTGGTAGCACCTCAGCCCAGGCACTCACTCGGATTTTGACCTCGTACCTCTGTCAAACAAGTACGCAGGGAAAGACAGCAGGCTGGTCTCAGACCTCGGAACTTCCAAGTGCTGGCCTGACTCCAGCTGGTCCCAGGCTTCCCTCTGCAGCAGTGGGCCCGAGGGCTCTGCCACATGCCTCCATGTCTTCGCGACTGGTCTGCAGGCATGCCCCTGCTTTCAGAGCACCGTTTCCTCCTCCAGTGACAGGTCCTTTCCCTCTTTATTTGCCTCCCGCTGAGGGTTCAAGGCTCACTCACTTGCTCATCCTGGAGGCTTTCTGTTTTCCTCAGGGTCCCCATAGCTACCAGCAGACAGATCTGTGACAGTGGCCCCAAGCTCCAGGGTCTTCAAGACAGGGAAGGTAAATGAGGGCCAGCTGGAGACGGTGGTATACGCAGAGCCCACGACCAGACAAACAAATGCAGGCCCAGCATGTACAAAGCTTTGGATTTTGAAAGAGAAGCAGGAAGTCTTGCTTTTTATGTGAAATCTTCTCCTTTTCAAATACTGGTAACTAAATAAAAAATTAAAACAAACTGAAGGCTGACCACACCCCTCTACAGGAGGCTAGAATCTCCGATAGACAATTTGCTGGTCTATGTAAACACTTACTATCTTGCGTTGTCATTATTTGTGGACATCCTGGTCTTCCCACTCAGCCTGGTGGCAGCTTGAGGGTGGGACCTGGAAGAAAGTAGTCCTTAACACATATTTGGTGAGTGAATGAATGAATGAATGAATCAGTGGGTGCTGCTGCTACTTCTTGTGCTACTTCTTGTGAGCCCTGGTCATCCAGTGGGTTTAAAGCCATGGTTCATTATGGGCAGTGTCACCTCCTAGGGGTTGTTTAGACACCTGTGAGGGTATTTTTGGTTGTTATGATGATTAACAGCACCACTGGCATTTAATGGGTGGGAGTGGTCAGAAGGACAAAAATAATATTTAAACACTTACTTTGTGCTCATTGTGTGCCAGGCTCTCTTCCAAGCACTTTATTGAAAAGAACTTATTTAGTCTTTACAACAGTCTTACAAGCTAGATACTGCCATCATACCCATTTCACAGACGGCAGGGTGGGTGAGGGGTGCCAGTAGGTCTGCAATGGACAGGACAGCCCTGCACGTCAAAGAACCACCCTGTGTTCCACAGCTTCTTGTATGCCCTGCTGGATGTTTATGCAGGAAAAAAAAGCTCCTTTGTATAACAATCAGAAATACAACAATCACAACAATTGCAGGAAGAGTGTGCTTTATTTTTCAGCACTTTACCAAGAGCTCACCGTTTCAGAAAAATCATGCAACAGGCAGCAACAACGCTGAAGGCATTTGAGTCACTAAAACTACATACGTACATCCATCTGTGTTTATAGTTACCAAAGTCATGGTAATTCTAGGTGCAAGCATTGGATTGATTGATGTTTTAGGGTTTTTTAAGTAAATTTTTTATTAACTAACTACATACTTCAAAGAAGTGAACAAATCATAAGAATATACCTTATGAACTTTTGCAAAACGAGCACTTGTGTAACCAGGACTCAGGTCAAGAAACAGAACGTTCTCAGCACCCCGGAAGTCCCCTCATACTCCCTTCTACTCACAATGCCCCCCTAAAGGTAACATCCTGACTTCTAACACCTTACATTCATTTTGCCTATTTATCTTTGAACTTTATGTAAATGGAATCATGTAGTGTATACTTCTTTTGTGTCTGGCTTCTTTCAGTCAAGATCATGTTCGTGAGATTCAGCCACATGTTCTGTGACTTGGAAGTTTGTTCATTCTTGTCACTGCATAGTATTTCATTGTATGAATATACCACACGTGTTTATGCCTTCTGCTGTAGTTGGACTTTTGGGTTGTTCCAGTTTTCGGCTATTGCAAATAACGGTTCTGTTAATATTCTTTTTTTTTTAACATCTTTATTGGAATATAATTGCTTTACAATGGTGTGTTAGTTTCTGCTTTATAACATAGTGAATCAGCTAGACATATACATATATCCCCATATCTCTTCCCTCTTGCATCTCCCTCCCTCCCACCCTCCCTATCCCACCCCTGTAGGTGGTCACAAAGCAACGAGCTGATCTCCCTGTGCTATGCGGCTGCTTCCCCCTAGCTATCGATTTTACATTTGGTAGGTTCTCCCCTAGGTTCTTCATAACCATTTTTTTTAAGACTCCATATATATGTGTTAGCATATGGTATTTGTTTTTCTGTTTCTGACTTACTTCACTCTGTATGACAGACTCTAGGTCCCTCCACGTCACTACAAATAACTCAATCTTGTTTCTTTTTATGGCTGAGTAATATTCCACTGTATATATGTGCCACATCTTCTTTGTCCATTCATCTGTCAATGGACACTTAGGTTGTTTCCATCTCCAGGCTATTGTAAATAGAGCTGCAATGAACATTGTGGTACACGACTCTTTTTTTTTTTTTTTAACATCTTTATTGGAGTATAATTGCTTTACAATGGTGTGTTAGTTTCTGCTTTATAACAAAGTGAATCAGCTATACATATATCCCCATATCTCTTCCCTCTTGCATCTGCCTCCCTCCCACCCTCCCTATCCCGCCCCTCTAGCTGGTCACAAAGCACCGAGCTGATCTCCCTGTGCTATGCGGCAGCTTCCCACTAGCTATCTATTTTACATTTGGTAGTGTATATATGCACATGCCACTCTCTCACTTCGTCCCAGCTTACCCTTCCCTCCCGTGTCCTCAAGTCCATTCTCTACTAGGTCTGCATCTTTATTCCCATCCTGCTCCAGGTTCTTCATGACCATTGTTTCTTTGTTTTTAGATTCCATATATATGTGTTAGCATACGGTATTTGTTTTTCTCTTTCTGACTTACTTCACTCTGTATGACAGACTCTAGGTCCATCCACCTCACTACAAATAACTCAATTTCGTTTCTTTTTATGGCTGAGTAATATTCCATTGTATATATGTGCCACATCTTCTTTATCCATTCATCTGTCGATGGGCATTTAGGTTCCTTCCATGTCCTGGCTATTGTAAATAGAGCTGCAATGAACATTGTGGTACATAACTCTCTTTGAATTGTGGTTTTCTCAGGGTATATGCCCAGTAGTGGGACTGCTGGGTTGTATGGTAGTTCTATTATTAGTTTTTTAAGGAACCTCCATACTGTTCTCCATAGTAGCTGTATCAATTTACATTCCCACCAACAGTGGAAGAGGGTTCCCTTCTCTCCACACCCTCTCCAGCATTTATTGTTTGTAGATTTTTTGATGATGGCCATTCTGACTGGTGTGAGGTGATACCTCATTGTAGTTTTGATTTGCATTTCTCTAATGATTAGTGATGTTGAGCATTCTTTCATGTATTTGTTGGCAATCTGTATATCTTCATTGGAGAGATGTCTATTTAGGTCTTTTGCCCATTTTTGGATTGGGTTATTTATTCTTTTGACACTGAGCTGCCTGAGCTGCTTGTATATTTTGGAGATTAATCCGTTGTCAGTTGCTTCGTTGCAAATATTTTCTCCCATTCTGAGGGTTGTCTTTTTGTCTTGTTTATGGTTTCCTTTGCTGTATAAAAGCTTTTAAGTTTCATTAGGTCCCATTTTTAAATTTTTTTTTAATTTTTTAATTTTTTTTTCTGCGGTACACGGGCCTCTCAATGTTGTGGCCTCTCCCGCTGCGGAGCACAGGCTCCAGACGCGCAGGCTCAGCGGCCATGGCTCACGGGCCCAGCCGCTCCGCGGCATGTGGGATCTTCCCAGACCGGGACACGAACCCGTGTCCCCTGCATCGGCAGGCGGACTCTCAACCACTGCGCCACCAGGGAAGCCCCCCATTTGTTTATTTTTGTTTTTATTTCCATTTCTGTAGGAGGTGGGTCAAAAAGGATCTTGCTGTGATTTATGTCATAGAGTGTTCTTCCTATGTTTTCTTCTGAGAGTTTTATAGTGTCCAGTCTTACATTTAGGTCTTTAATCTATTTTGAGTTTATTTTTGTGCAGGGTGTTAGGGAGTGTTCTTATTTCATTCTTTTACATGTAGCTGTCCAGTTTTCCCAGCACCACTTATTGAAGAGGCGATCTTTTCTCCATTGTATATTATTGCTTCCTTTTTCAAAGATACGGTGACCATATGTGTGTCGGTTTATCTCTGGGCTTTCTATCCTGTTCCATTGATCTATATTTCTGTTTTTGTGCCAGTACCATACTGTCTTGATTACTATAGCTTTGTAGTATAGTCTGAAGTCAGGCAGCCTGATTCCTCCAGCTCTGTTTTTCTTTCTCAGGATTGCTTTGACTATTCAGTGTCTTTTTTGTTTCCATACAAATTGTGAAATTTTTTGTTCTAGTTCTGTGAAAAATGCCGTTGATAGTTTGATAGGGATTGCATTGAATCTGTAGATTGCTTTGGGTAGTATAGTCATTTTCACAGTGTTGATTCTTCCAATCCGCGAACATGGTATATCTCTCCATCTGTTTGTATCATCTTTAATTTCTTTCATCAGTGTCTTATAATTTTGTGCATACATGTCTTTTGTCTCCTTAGGTAGGTTTATTCCTAGGTATTTTATTCTTTTTGTTGCAATGGTAAATGGGAGTGTTTCCTTAATTTCTCTTTCAGATTTTTCCTCATTAGTGTATAAGAATGCAAGAGATTTCTGTGCATTAATTTTGTATCCTGCAACTTTACCAAATTCACGGATTAGCTCTAGTAGTTTTCTAGTAGCATCTTTAGGATTCTCTATGTATAGCATCATGTCATCTGCAAACAGTGACAGTTTTACTTCTTCTTTTCCAATTTGAATTCCTTTTATTTCTTTTTCTTCTCTGATTGCTGTGGCTAAAACTTCCGAAACTATGTTGAATAATAGTGGTGAGAGTGTGCAACCTTGTCTTGTTCCTGATCTTAGTGGAAATGGTTTCAGTTTTTCACCATTGAGAATGATGTTGGCTGTGGGTTTGTCATATATGGCCTTTATTATGTTGAGGTAAGTTCCCTCTATGCCTACTTTCTGGAGTGTTTTTATCATAAATGGGTGTTGAATTTTGTCGAAAGCTTTCTCTACATCTATTGAGATGATCATATGGTTTTTCTCCTTCAGTTTGTTAATATGGTTTATTACATTGATTGATTTGTGTATATTGAAGAATCCTTGCATTCCTGGGATAAACCCCACTTGATCATGGTGTATGATCCTTTTAATGTACTATTGGATTCTGTTTGCTAGTATTTTGTTAAGGATTTTTGCATCTATGTTCATCAGTGATATTGGCCTGTAGTTTTCTTTTTTTGTGACATTTTTGTCTGCTTTTTGGTATCAGGGTGATGGTGGCCTTGTAGAATGAGTTTGGGAGTGTTTCTCCCTCTACTATATTTTGGAAGAGTTTAAGAAGCTTAGGTGTTAGCTCTTCTCTAAATGTTTGATAGAATTCGCCTGTGAAGCCATCTGGTCTTGGGCTTTTGTTTGTTGGAAGATTTTTCTTTAAAATTAATTAATTAATTAATTAATTTTTGGCTGCATTGGGTTTTTGTTGCTGCGTGCGGGCTTTCTTTATTTGCAGCAAGTGGGGGCTACTCTTCATTGCGGTGGCTTCTTTTGTTGTAGAGCATGGGCTCTAGACATGCGGGCTTCAGTAGTTGTGGCACGTGGGCTCAGTAATTGTGGTTTGCGGGCTCTAGAGCACAGGCTCAGTAGTTGTGGCACACGGGCTTAGTTGCTGCGTGGCATGTGGGATATTCCCGGACCAGGGCTCGAACCTGTGTCTCCTTCATTGGCAGGTGGTTTCTTAACCACTGCGCCACCAGGGAAGTCCCTGTTGGAAGATTTTTAATCACAGTTTCAATTTCAGTGCTTGTGATTGGTCTGTTTATATTTTCTGTTTTTTCCTCATTCAGTTTCAGAAGGTTGTGCTTTTCTAAGAATTTGTCCATTTCTTCCAGGTTGTCCATTTTACTGGCATAGTTTTGCTTGTAGTAGTCTCTCATGATTCTTTGTGTTTCTTCAGTATCAGTTGTTACTTCTCCTTTTCCTTTTCTAATTCTACTGATTTGGGTCTTCTCCCTTTTTTTCCTGATGAGTCTGGCTAATTGTTTATCAATTTCATTTATCTTCTCAAAGAACCATCTATTAGTTTTATTGATCTTTGCTATCATTTATTTCATTTCTTTTTCATTTCTTTTTGATCTGATCTTTATGATTTCTTTCCTTCTGCTAAGTTTGGGATTTTTTTGTTCTTCTTTCTCTTACTGCTTTAGGTGTAGGGCTGGGTTGTTTATTTGAGATGTTTCTTGTTTCTTGAGGTAGGATTGTATTGCTCTTAACTTCCTTCTTAGAACTGCTTTTGCTGCATCCCATGGGTTTTGGGTCATTGTGTTTTCATTGTTATTTGTTTCTAGGTACTTTTTGATTTCCTCTTTGATTTCTTCAGTGATCTCTTCGTTATTTAGTAGTGTATTGTTTAGCCTCCATGTGTTTGTATTTTTTACAGATTTTTTCCTGTAATTGATATCTTGTCTCATAGCATTGTGGTAGGAAAACATACTTGATACGATTTCAATTTTCTTAAATTTACCAAGGCTTGATTTGTGACCCAAGATATGATCTATCCTGGAGAATGTTCCATGAGCACTTGAGAAGAAAGGGTATTCTGTTTTTTTGGATGGAATGTGGTATAAATATCAATTAAGCCCATCTTGTTTAATGTATCATTTAAAGCTTCTGTTTCCTTATTTATTTTCATTTTGGATGATCTGTCCATTGGTGAAAGTGGGGTGTTAAAGTCCCCTACTATTATTGTGTTAGTTTCTATTACAGGGGAAATTAAAAGAAATATTCATAGTACACCTCAGGGGAGGTGATGGAACTGACATACTTTGGGGGCATCAAATCTTTTTCACACACATTCCCTGGTAAATGGAGACTGTCTAGGGTCTGGCTGTCTCTTAGGGGTACCCCACATATTCTCTGCCCTCATTCACCTACTGGCTTTACTGTTGAGTGTGTCTAACCCTGGGCCACCTATGCTGGGTTCACTGTTCCTACATGGCAGCTTCTGCAGGCACACGTGCTGGTAAATATTTAACAACTTGTTCTGGGAGTGAGGGTTGATTTGTAGGGGTTGCTAATTTCTGTGGTGTAAGTACTTCTACCATGTCTAATTTCAAGGTTTTAATGAGATGTTGTTGAACCTGGAATTGGGAAGAGATTCTAAGTAATATAATATTATACAGTATTTCCACCATACGTACATAATGGATGTAAATGGACTTGAAAGCATAGGTAAAAGCACAATGTAGTACAACTAGGAACTGATAAGTTGGGGTATTTATTACTTTAATGGTTCTTGAGAGACAGCATGAGCAGGCTCCAGCACAACACTGCAGGTAACTGGCTCTGGTTTCCCTTTAAAAAAATCACCTTTGGGGGACTTCCCTGGCAGTCCAATGGTTCAGACTCTGTGCTCCCAATGCAGGGAGCACGGGTTAGATCCCTGGTCAGGGAACTAAGATCCCGCACGACCAGGCCAAAAAAACTACCCCCACCAAAAAAAAAAAAAAATCACATTTGTTTTTTGCAGTGCAAGTTGCAGTTGCATTCCGTAAGAGGTAAGCAGGCCTGGCCCTGCTACTTAAGTGTAGCCTTGGCCTTATCTTTAACCTCTCAGTACCTCAGTTTCCTTCCACAAAATGCGGATAACAGTATTAATACTAACTTCACAGGTTACTGCAGGGATTAAATGAGATCATGTAGGTAAAACCATTAGCACGGTGCCTGGCAGACAGTATGGGGTACTTAGTAAATCGGCAGTGGCACCAGAGCTTCACAGCCCTGCCTCTGCCTCCCAGGCCCATCTGAAGGGAGGGGGCCACTCCATCCTCATCCACTTGCTGTCAGAGGTAGCAGAGCCAATCACACCATCTGCCTTCCCACCATTAAATCACTTGAAAATGAATGGTCAGGACAGACTTGAGAAAGAAAGGGAATGGGTGTCAAGTGACCAGGAGCAGCAAGGGCGGAGGGCCACTTGTGTCTGGAAGGAGCTCAGGACACCGCTGCCCCCAGGGCCTTCCTCCTTCCCTGCTGGCAGCCCCCCAGAGCCACTGCCCAGCCCTCGGGCCAAGGCCAGGGAGAAGAAGCAGGAAATGAGGCTGGCTGGCACCTGTGCAGGCGGCATCTGGGCAGTTCCCGTCTGAAGACACAGCGGGTAGATGCTCTCTTTGCTGCCTTGGCTTATCTTGAGTGTAAAACGGGGCTGATACTTTTACCCTGCTTACCTGGTCTGTGTCAGAGATACAGATGTCATCAAAGACTTGTCAGTGCTTCAGAACAACAGGAGGGGTTGGCTCATCCCCTTACACACACCTGCTGACCGGGCAGCCTCAGGTATACTTTTTCCAGGGCTGGGCTCAGGGTTGGGGTGAGCAGGGAATCACAGTTGCTGCTCTGGGAAGCCCCGCTCTGACCTCTGACCTCTGCAAAGCCCCTGGAGATCGGTGGCCAACAGGGACTGGGCCACCAAGCCTGACTCTCACAGTTTCCTGACACACTTGGGGAGAGGTGCCACAGTTGACGCACAACCACCTGAGCTCAGGGTCTTCCTCCCCCGCAGTGGGAACTGCTCTTCAACTCTGCGTGCCCAGCCTTGCCTAGCCCACCCACCTTGGATTCTGACTTGCTGTGGGGAAGGTGGCTTGAATACCTCCACCTCCCCTGGGGTCAGATGGGTTTACTTGTTTACTTTGAAGGCTGCCCAAGGAATCTTTAATCAAAACAAGAAACCCCATGCTAATTCCCGCCTCAGGTTAGGCAAGCCAGAAGTCTGCTGGATGCCTCAACTTCCTTACAGGTAAAACTGGAGGATAATAATGTCTCACTTTATGGGGAGGATGTGTAGATAAAATGAGCTGGTGTGCAAGAAAGTCCTTTCAAAAAGATCAAGAAATATGTAAAGACCATTTGGGTCATTATTTGCTCTTTTTAAAAATTGGGGACAGGAGAAGGCATATGATTTATTTGAAAAAGTGTGACTTTTTTTTTTTTTAAACCCTGGACATAGTAGTATCTGCCCAACAAATTAACAAATTAGGGCTTCACATTTCTTTTTTCTTATGAGTTCTTGTTATTTTTTTTTTCTTTTACTATTTATTTATTTATTTATTTAGGCTGCGCCGGGTCTTAGTTGTGGCACGCAGGATCTTCGTTGCAGCATGCAGGATCTTTAGTTGCGGCATGCGGACTCCTTAGTTGCAGCATGCAAACTCTTAGTTGCGACATGCGGGATCTAGTTCCCTGACCAGGTATCAAACCTGGGCCCCCTGCATTGGGAGCGCAAAGTCTTACCCACTGGACCACCAGGGAAGTCCCGAAAAAGTGTAACTTTTGGAACAGACAAGAGTGGATTCTGGTTTTGCAATGCTATGTAGTTTCTGATGTCACAGAAATCTCTGAGAGACTGTTTCCTCACGTGTAAAGTGGTGTTGACAATATTTAACTTGGGGGTGTTGTCAAAATTAGTGGTTACATGTATAAAGTCCCTACCAAGTATCTGGTACACAGTAAGTGCACAATAAATAGCTGTCATTCCTGCTGTTATACGTAATAGTGATAACAACAGAGATACCGAGTACAGTTGACCCTCGAACAACACGGGTTTGCACTGCTTGGGCCCACTTACATGCGGATTTTTTCCAGTAAATATTACAGTACTATATGATCCCCATTGGTTGAACACTGGGATGTCAAACCATGGATACAGAGGAACTGCATAAAGGTGGATTGACTGTAAATTACAAGTAGATTTCTGACTGCAGAGAGGTTGGTTCCCCTAACCCCACCCTGTTCAAGGGTCAAGGTACAAATTCTGAACCTTTTCTCGCTTTCGCTTTCAGGGAGCCACGCTCCTCTTTCCTGCCCTCTAAGTGGTAGAGGCACAAGCTTCTAGATTCCTGGGAGAGGGAGAAGGCATACCGTGCCCTCTGACTCATTCCATGGGAGTGACCGATTCTTCCTGGTTTGCCCAGGACTGTACTAGTTTTAGCACTGGAAGTCCATGTCCCTGGAACGCCCTTTGCCCCAGGCAAACTGCATGATTGATCACTCTACTCACCATCAACCTGGGTCTAGCCACCAAGCCATTTTCCAGTACCTAGATTTAGAGTATAAAGATTTGTACTGGAAATCTGGATGGACCTAGGAATATTAGCTTGAAGAGCCATCTTAAGCCCTTTTAGTACAAGGCAGGGGCTATATAAATAAGTGAAAATTAAAAAATTAGCTCTGGCCTTAAAATTTATTATGCTAGGTGTAAGATACAAAAAAATCAATTATGAAGACCACATCTTGTAGGATTCCATATACAAAATGTCCAGTATAAGCCAATCTATGGAAACAGGAAGTAGATTATTGGTTGCCTAGGGCAGGGGTTGGAGTGGGAGGAAATGGGGAGTGATTGCTAATGAGTATACAGTTCCTTTTGGGGATCATGAAAATGTGCTAAAATTGATTGTGGTAATGGTTGTACAGCTCTGTAAATATACTGAAAACCATTGAGTCGTACATTTCAAATATACAATTATATATTTAAACTGTGAGTAGTATGGTATGTGAATTGTATCTCAGTAAAACTGTTAAATTTTCAAAAATATTTACAAATTTTAAAACAATTTTTTAAATTAAAAAAAAATCAACTGTTCCTCCCACTTGAGAATCTCTAAATTTAAATTATTCTTAACTCTCATCTTGGAAATTATCTCTTTAATGGCCTAAAATTATTTAACCTCTGCCAGGGCGTACCATCTCCATTTTGCAGATGAGACGAGTAAGGCCCACAGGCAGAATGTAACAGGGGCTTTTGCTCAGCTCTATAGAGGAGGCCACTGGAACCTGGCAGGAGGGGAAGTGGTGGGAGAGGAGGGGCTGGGGAGCCAGCATTTACAAAGGGAGAAAAGAGATTCACCCCTGATCCTGGCAATATAAAGCAGAAGGAAATATGTGCTAAACTGAGGATCATCCAAAATGCCACAGAAGAGCAGAAGGGAAGCTCTAGAAAGGTTGCGAAGGGTGACTGGGGAGGGCATTCCAGGCAGAGGAAACAGTGTGGCATGGGCTCTGAAGTGTGAAAGTAGGTGGCTTGTTAGAGGCGTGCAGGTGGTGTGGGGAGGCTGGAGCGTGGGATGTGTGGAGGGATGGAGAGGATCTGGGCCAGACTGTAGGGTGCACAAGACACAGTCCAAGACATGCTCCAAGTTTGATTTTGTTCTGTGGACACTGGGATGTCCAGGATAAGATTTTTAGATAGTAACAGATTTGCATAGGGTCTCAGAAGCCATTTTACAATGTGAGGTAGAGGGTCTTGCATGAAGTCACCCATCAGTTAGTGGCCAAACTGACTGCAGTGCAAAACTAGGGGCTCCAATGCCTGGCTTAACCCATCTTCCATCACGCCAAGCTGCCTTCTAGGATGATTTGCCCGCTTTTCTTTTCTTCTTCTCTCATCTGTCTTCTCTGACTCCTCCCTAGCCCTTCCTTTGCTTCCAACCCCCTTGTTGCTTTCCTGGCCCTTGGGTCCGCCTGGGGTGTTCCTGCAGCCGACAGCAGGTTGCTGAACTCTGTTGCAGATCCAGGCAGATCTAATGTTTGCTTTCAACCCCCTTAGTGGTCTGGGCAGTGAGGCCCCAGTAGAGGAGGAAATGAGTAGGAAGGGAAGGTGTCCATCAACTGCAGTGAGTCTGGATCTAGGAGATGTTAGAAAACAAAATTCAACCAAGTAAATTTGAAGATCTAATTGTCTTTATTCAATGATTCAGGAATCAGGGAGCATCCCATCTAGCAACTAGAAGGGTGCTCAGAGGAGTTGTACAAAATGGAAGGATTTTATAGGAAGAAGGCTGGGGCAAGGGAGCTATTATTAAAAGAAAAGAAACGATAATTTTTAGGCCTGAAGGTCTTCTTTTTTTTTTTGGTGGGAGGGAAGAGAACTGCCAAGGGTTCTATTATGCAGATTGCCTCTTCTTCCTCTGGGGAATGGAGAGGGTCCATGTGACAGATTACTATGTGATAGCACCTCATTGGTGCTGACCAGAAGATTCCAAACTGGTTGATTACATTTATGGTGAAGGTCAAAACTGCAATTAGGTTAGGTATTAAATCTAGGTTTGGTATCACGGGCTTTAGCACAAGTGATGCCATTTTGGGCCTGTGGGTTTTCTCTTTAACAGAACTCAAGGAGGAAAGAAGGCAGAACAAAGACAGGCTTATGGAAGAGGAAGCAGCAGCCATACGTTCTGTGGGGCCCAGAATGGGATGGGTGTGTGTGCCTGGTGGTGGGGTCGGGCGGGACTGGGGTCGGCATGACACCCTGCTTGCTTTGTTTGAGCTACCTCAAAAATTCAACCAAAAATTCAATTCAATTCACAGCACTCTTCCAGAGAACCTGTTAGAACTAGGCTAGGTGAGAGGCCCTGAGAGGGTGTCCAAAGGGCATCAGAAAGGAGAGCCTGCCTTACCCAATCTGCAGCAGAGGCTTAAGTCTCTGGGTCCGAGCGCAGACTCTGCCACTGTTTTTCAAGTAGGAACGCCTCAACATTAATTGAGCTCCTCTGAGACAGGCACTGTTCAAGGCCCTGGGCCACAAAGTCAAAACTGTTGTCATTAAGGGGTCACAAGCCCTGTAAATACAGAGGACGTATCTCCTAGGGCCGCAGTGGGATCACTTATAGATGCTGTAGCTATAAAGTCCACAAACTAGCATATGTTGGAAAATAGCCCCAGGAGGCAAGGCTCAGGATGGGAAATAAAGTTAGGTGGTGGCGGGGTTCTAGCCCGGACTCTGCCAGTCCGCACTCTGAACTTCAGTTTTCTGAACCTTGAGATCCGTCGCGTGCTTTTAGTGTGCTGAGGAATCCCTTAGGAATGCTTTTTAAGATAGATTCCAGAGTCCAATCGTAGCTTTTTCGAATCAGAATGATGGGACGTTGGACCCTAAATCTGCATTTTTACACCTGCACTCCTGGGACAATTTTGAGGTTGGTAGGCTTTGCAACATAGTTTGAGGAGTACCGCTTAATAGGGAGAAGTACCGCTTAGCGACAGGCCTGGAGAGGGATTCCTGAGCTAAGAAGGCAACAGGAATGAAAGCGCCTTGTCGACCGGAGAGTAAACCAATTCTTTGCAAATAATAGTAATCCAAATAATATCCGAATAATCCAAAAAGTAATACAATAATAATAGTAAAAGAACTGGAGAGTGCAGCGCAAAGGCATCTCAGTCTGAATCTGTACCACCGCCCGGTCCACTCTAGCAGCGCTGGCGTGACGGTGCCTTTAAGAACACCCCCCGCCCACCCAGTCTCGCCTACCGCGGGGCTTGCGGGCCGACCGGCGGCGCTTGCGTGCTGCCAGCCGTCGACCGGCGGGGCTTCCCAGCGGGGCGGTCGCGGCAGCGCGACGCCGGCGCTGGTTGCGTGCGCGCCTGGCCCCGCCCCTCGCCCGCCCCTTCCCCTCCCCCGCCGCGGGCCTCCCCCGCCCGCGCGGTACAGCTGGGCCGGTGACGCGCGTGCTGCTGCCGTTGCCTCTGCTACGGCCGCCGCGTTCCATTCTCCTAAGCCGGCGACATCCTCGTCCCCTGCCTCCCGCCTCCTCCTCCCGCAGCGCCGGCCAGCGCCAGCCAGACAAGGGCCCACGGGGTCTCGCCTAGACCCAAGAGGGCTGCGGGCGCGCGCAGGCGGCGGAGCGGATCCCGGCGCCGCGGAAGCTGCGAGCGTCCGCCTCCCGGAGGTCGCCGCGCCGTTCCCCGGGTGAGTTGTCACCGCGGCCGGGGGGCGGCGGGGCCGGGCATTGTGTCACTGGCGCCCTCGGCCGGCTGTCAGGGGCGCAGGACCGGCGCACCGCCCGGGAGGGACGTTGGGGAGCCCGGACGGCCGCCCCGCGTCGGCTGCTCTCCGCGCTTCCTGCGCCGGCCCGGCTGTCACCACGACGCCCGGCGGCGAGCCCGGTGCCGGCTTGGGCGGAAGGGCGGCGGGGGGGAGCTGTGCCGAGGCCGGGAGGAAGACCGGCCGGCCGGCTTGCGGCCGGGAGCTTGGTGGCCGGGATCGGGGCGCTCCGCCGGGGCCTCGTCGGGCGTGCGGGGTCGCGCTCCGGCTCGGAATTCACGGTGGAGACCACATTTTGCAGGTCGCTGGGAGGTAGTCACAGGCTGGCTGTCTTTATTACTGTTAATGTTTTTTCGTCAAGCCAGCTAAAGTTGCGGGTCCTGCGCTGGGGCAGGGTTGGCTTAGCGATGGTGGACTTCCGAGGGTACCTTGGAGCCCGGGTGTGCGAGCACCGGAGCTTTCTGGAGCCCCCGCACCTCGTGTGGTCTTTAATCTCAAAAACTTTTTTTAGTATCCGGGCTGAGACGCACCGAAACCACTTCCTGTTTATGTATGTAGACTTTCTTTTTTCACTTCTGGTTTTTAGAGACAAATACTGGTGTCGGTCTGACCCTCCCACAGGGTTGTGACTGTGGGGCTGCTGAAGTGGGAAAAGTTACCTGTAAGGAGGTCAGGAGGGGGAGGTGGTTTTGGGGACCGAAAGACCCAGGAGAAAAGAGGCGTCGAGAACAAATCTCCAGCTGGTTCGAGGGAAGTTCAGCAGTGAGGCCTGATGCTGCTGTTCCCATAGAATGTCCCCTGGTGGCAGGCAGCTCGCTGGGCTTTACTGCTCTTGCTAACTGGGCTTGTGTGTGCTCTGTACAGAGGTGCAGTGAAACTACCCAGTTCAATTAAACCGTAGGTATTTTACACCCTTTCTAGGTCTGCAGAGGTGACAAGAGTGTCTTTCCATCCTTTACACTGGTTAATTCACTTCTGTTATTTTCATTGCTCTGATTTAAAAAATATGTATGAATGGGGTGAATGCATACATACACCTTTTCTGTTTTGGGAATTCCACACCCAGATTGTCACCACGTAGTGAGGCTAGTAGAGACATGTACTTGGCATTGAGTTTTGAATTTTCTGGGCTTTCCATTTTTAGCTAGATGCATATTCAACCAGAAATGAAAATTTTCAGAGTTTGGGGCATGGGGAGTACATCTACCTTCCCCTCAGTAGAGGAGATATTTAATAATGAAAAAATAATAGCAATAACAGAGGAAAGTTCTTGAGGACTTAATGTGAACTGAGTTTTGTGCCAAGAACTTTACTTTTTTGATCTCATTTAATAAACAGCAAACTTTTGTGGTAGATTTTGTCATTATCCTCATTCTTTCAGATGAGAGCAAAGCCAAACAAATAACTTGCCCAAGGTCACAAAGGTATCTCATAGTAGAGCCCTCACCCTGAACTACTAGATTATACTGTTAATTTCTAGTTTGCTTACCATCTGGTAAAATTGAAACTGGAGTCTTTCTAGACTCTGTCCAAAGCACTACTTCCTCAGGCTTTCTCAGATCATGCGCATCCTTATTTCTTTCTCCAAGGTGCACATTTATGGTATGTTTGCACAACATTCGTGGGTTCATTCATTCTTGTTTTTAATTTAGTACTCACAAGTATTTGTGATACAGAATATATGCCGGGCACTGTGCTAGGTATTGGGGTTACTGCAGTGAATGGCAGTGCAGAACCCTGCCGTTTCTTGCAGAGTTCATGGTTTTTAAGTCAATTTATTTTGGCTTATGTTGTTAATTTTCATTGGTGGCCATTTGCTGCTTAAGGAAGTCCTGAGCAGTGCATTAAATAGAGAACAATACTGATACCAGTCCTGATAAATAGAACTTCCTGTCCACAGGGTGGTCTTTTGGGTACTGTAGTAGAAATGGCATATGAAACCAAACCTTGCCTACAGCTAGACGGGGACAGGTCCCTGAGTGCTCAGAGTAGGACCTGCCTCTCTGCCCTGCAGTGCTTAAACCCGGAGAGCAAACCCATTGTCAAATGGCAGTTCAACTTATTTACTGAGGCTTGCCTTCTCAAAGCCCAGAATGTGGGCAGATAGAAAGAAGAGGAAGAAAGGTAGAATGAGGTGTTACAGATGCAGGCTGGCAGATGAAGAGACCTCAGCACTTTGTCTGGTTTCCTGGCAGGTCTCCATTATGTGGTGACTGAACTTGTGCTCTTACATAATGGTGCATCTCCTGGCAGGGGGTTTCCTCCTTGCCGTTCCCAGGGCAGCAATTCCTCTAGCTACCCTCCCCCTCGATACACACACATATGCACCGTCCAAAGGGAATAATTTATCTGGCTTCTTAAAAGTAAGAACTTATTTCAACTTTATTGCTACTCAGCGTTGTTTCACTTCCTCTATGCTTTTACATTCTCCAGAAAAAAACTTGCCTTATGTTTTAAATCTTTCCTAGTACTCTCTTTCCGCATTCTTAGCTCTTCTGATAGCCAGGTAACTACTGGTATCTGTCTGTGGGCTCAGAGAATTACAGTATTTTTTTAAAAGTTAGTGAGCCACGTAATCTTCCTCGTTTCCGTACCAAAACAAGTGAACTGGGGAGAATGTCTTTAGCAGAGCCTCTTGCAGGCAGAGAAGGAAGGCCAGAGAGCACATGTGCTTGTCTTTCCCTCTAGTTTCCCATTTACTCAGGGGCGATTCACCGAGAGGCAGCAGCAGGGATGTGATTTCTGTTTACAGGCCTGAACTGCCTGCTTGGAGGCCTGAATGTCTGCAGACCCGCTAGGCCCGGTTGTGTACTTGCCATGCGTGAAGTGTTTTACTGAGCTCCTAAATTTGACATGCGATCTCCTAGTGAAAGCTGCCGAGCAGGATTCATTTTCCCTCTTTCATCCACCTAGACAGTAGGGAAGTCTTGTGTAGAGTGCATTCCCTCAAGCAGTAGGAGAAAGATGGGAAGGAACAAGGAGAGGAAGAAGCCCAGTGCCTTTTTTTTTTTTTTTTTTAACTTTGAAAGCAAATATTGCTGTGGTGCAGACTTGAGTGTTGAGGATTAGGACACCTGCTTGTATGATAATAGAGACTCTTTCCCCTGGTTTCTCCTCAAGATGGCTTCAGTCTAGGGGCCACCCACATATCCCACCGTGGTGAGGCTTCACTTAATGGGAATGGTTGTTAAAAAATTAGTATTTTTAAGTTATGTTGCCGCATTGCAGGAAACTAGAGCAATGAGAAATGATACCTGTAATGTGGTAGGGCTGTTTCCCCATTGGCGGGAATGAAGGATGCAGCTCAGGGTTGGGGCTGGGGTGTGTGTGTGTGATGAGTATTTGAAGGTGCTAACAGCTGTGGATCTGAGACTAATGACAGTTTCAGGACAGCATGGGGGTGACCGTCCTTGAGTATCAAGATGTGTTCACTCCTGCCCCGGCTAGGATTCAAGGCAGCAGCTGTTGTTCCCTTAGATGGCTGTAAGTTCCAGTGTATCCGTGTGAAACCTTTATCTGAAATAGTAGAGGTACTGCGGAAAGAGGCACCTCTTACAAGGGTTAGGTTTTAGTGGCAGAGCCTGTCAGGCACCTGTGGATGTTTCCTTTTTCTTGTGCTCACCTGTGTCCGTGATGCTTTTCTTTTTCTTTCCCTTTTAGTTCTTTGGCCTAGAAACCAGCAGGATTCCTCTATTTGCTCTCTCATCCTCTGGTTCTTACCTGAGTGTGGAAGTCTCCACTCTGTTGGTAGGCCTCTCGGTGGTGCCAAGTTGGGTCACTTCAGCTGTGAAAGGCCACCTGTGCTGCTGTCAGGACTAGGGGACAGTTGAGTCTCCGTGAGAGACTCATGGAGCAGAAAATGCAGCGACTGTGGTGAGAACTGAACGGGTTTCACAGACTCTCGTGTTGCCTGTGATGTATTCTCCCTCCCTGGCTCTTATATCTCAAAAAAGGAAAATAGCCACGCTTGAAGCATCTGAAGCCGCGTGCCAAGAATTCATGCAGTACTCCAGAGACAGGATATTATTGAAGCATTTTTCTCAAGCAGAAACAGATGTAGCTCCCTGTTACTGTCGCCAGTGTTGGTGGATCCTTAAAATTACCTGATAGCAGTGTGCCCTTAAATGTATTCTCCCCTCCCACACACACGTACCATTATTATTATTATTTTTTGGCAGAGCCCCATTGCTTGATTTGGGGACAGGTAGCCTGGGATTCCTGATGATAGTAAGAGGTTCTCAGTGGGTTTGCAGACGGCAGAGGTGGTGACTGACAATTATTTACTACTCAGAAGAGGATCTTCTGTGGTGAAAGATTAAATGACTCAGGATTCTTTCCTCCTGTAGTTGGAGATTGGACACAAAACCTCAGAGGACAGACACAAATAGGGGCTTTTCCCCAGCTTCCCCTTTCTTTCTATCATTTTTTAAGGAGGGGGAAAGTCTGATCTTTCCAAATCCAGCCTCCTGCCAGCAGTGACTTGCCTTCGCCCACAGAAGTTTAAGAACAGAACATGAGTTGCCCTGTGTGTAGACTCTCCTTGCTGAAATTTTGGCTAGACTTGGCTTTGGTTTCTGACAAAGCCAGGAAAATGAAACTAGCTTCTGGGAATAGGAGAGGAGGAGTGTTTATCCCATTCTTCCTTCTTTGGGTTCTCAGTTGATCTCAATAAACTAAGTGGATGGAAGTTTAAAAAAGGGAACTTGAAAAAGAGAACAAAGTGGTTTTGCTTATTTTGCATTTTACGTTGTAGTCAAGGCAAACTGAGGGAAGACTGAGGGGTTTTTTTTGTTTTGTTTTTAATCGTCAATACGCTGGGACAAGATTGCCGAAAGCTTGGAAAATAGAGGGGGGGAACCACTATGATTCTACCAACCTAACACAAACATCATTTCCATGTATTCTACTTTTTCTTTTAGTTGGTAGTCCTTGTAACATTCAATTTTGTATTTAGTTTTTTTTTTTCATTTAATGTTATAGCATAAACATTTTCCTATAATAACACATAGCCTTTATAATTATTTTTAGTGGCTTTATAAAATTCCATCAAATAGATCAGCTGTGATTTAAATACCCTCTCTCGTACATCTCTCATCATCTCATACATCTCTCATCATCTCATACATCTCTCATACAAAACTTAGATTATTTCTAAGTTTTCTCAAGGAGATATTTTTTTTTGGAGGGGTGATTTTATTTTGTCATATGACATTTTTTAAAAACAGCTTTAAGACGTAATTTATATATCATAAAGGTCATCCATTTAAAGAGTACAAGCGGTGAATTTTAGTATATTTACAGAGTTGTCCAACGATCACCATAATCTTACCTAATCTAATCTTAGAACATTTTCATCACCCCCAAAAGAAACTCCATTAGTAGTCAGTCGCTATTCCTCTATAATCCTCCTAGCCCAGGGGCACCACTCATCCGCTCTATAGTTTACCTGTTTGGACATTTCGTTTGAATAGAATCATACAATATGCGGTCTTTAATGATTGGCTTCTTTAACTTAGCATGATGTTGCTGAGGTTTATCCATGTTGCAGCATATATCGCTACTTCATTCTGCTTTATTGCTGGATAATCTGTTGTTTAGATATACTACTGTATTTTGTTTATCCATTCATCAGCTGATGGTCATTTGGGTTTTTTGTGTTTTTTGGTTATTATGGATAATGCTGCCATGAACCCATGGGTTTCATGTAGACATATGTTCTCATTTCTCAGGGAGATATTTTAAAAGCTGCATCCATATTTCTACTTTGGAGTTAACGTTCTACTTGGTTATGTAGTTTGTTTGGGCAAGAACAGTGTAGCGAAATCTCTTGGTCCTGTGGTGTTGAGGGTGTTGCCCTGAATTAAGAAAAGGTGCTACATACACATATACATATATATACCTATATTATATATATGTGTGTATACATATGTATATATATACACGTGTGTGTGTATATGTGTGTGTGTGTGTGTGTGTGTGTGTGTGTGTGTGTATATATATATATATATATATATGTATAGTGTTTAAGAGGGTTGAACTCTCCAGTAGCATTGTTTCCAAATCTTTGGTGCGGAACTTTAAACAGTAGTGAGTTGACAGATGCGTTAGTGCCTCGATTCAGTGCACATGTACTGCTGCTTTAAAAAAGGAGGGGGGCGTGGTTTCAGCATGAAGCCTCAGTTGTAAATTGCATCATTGTGTCTTTTGGAGAGAGTGTTGCCATGAACCCCACAGAGCCTTCCTTATCAATGTAATTTATAGTTCTCAGAAGTTTTCCCTTTCCTTATAAAAAATTCCACGCGAGGGTTCTGTGCACCTGCTTGGAGGCTGCTGCTAGACTGGGGAGTGGCATGCTTGCTGAATAGAGAGCCAGCCCGTGAGCGGGGGAGGGAGAGGGGCTGTGAGTGTGGTTTAAACGCAGGCCTGAGAGAGAATGTTCTTTAGAATGGCTCTTATGGGTTCTTACTGGTGGACCTTAGTTGCACCCGAGGTTTAAAATATAGATCAGGCCAGACACAAAGAGGAACAGATGGTGCTGCTGGGAGTGTCATTTCCTCTACAGATTAATCTACCCCTGGGTGGTTTTACATCATAGCAGCCTCAGTACTGAAATAGTGCAGTGCCTCCTTTCACTCTTGTTCTAATTGGAATTCCTAGCATTCGCGACCAATAGCTGGTCTTGCTTTTCCTGCTCCTAGATCCCTCCCAGAAGCTCTTGAAATTGTGCATGTGTAGGCCACCTAAGGGTCAGAGAGTCAAGATGGTTCTACCTCAGAAACACATGGGACACAGGGCACATGCCCGTTGTCCAACAAGCCAGACAAAAACTAGGAAGTTGAATCATCTTCCCCTGTACCTGTTTCAGGTTCCTTCACCTGGAGCCAAGTCCAAGGACCAGTTTTTCCAGAAAGTTCCCTCGTGTGTGTGTATAAATGTGTATGAATACAGCCATAGCTTCCCTGCCACTGTTCACTGCCAAAAGTTTTAGATTTGGAGTGGCTCTACCTGGTAATACAAATTCTGTTCCCAAGTACTAGGAGTCTCAGAAGGCTGAGTAAGGAGACAGGACTCTTATCTGAAGATTTGAATGCTTGACTGTAGTATCCAGATGTTACCAAAACTTCTTGCACAACAAGCCGAGCATGTGACCAGAGAGAGCTCATGAAATGCTCGAGTTGGGAGGATGGGACTCCGAGGATGGTCTCATTTTACAGCCTCACTTTATAGAATAGAAAAATGGGAAATGGTTGCTCAGAGCTCATTTTCCTGAGTGATGACAGGGCCAGGGGAGAAGCCAGGGCTGCAGATTCCTAGTCTGGTACTTTTTCTATCCCAGTGTGATCAACTTCTCTTCTCTGGGCCTGTTCCAGGAAAGGGGATTGGAGCCCAGAAGGGTATGTGGTTGATATCGTTAGGAACAAACTCCTATCCCTTCTGTGATTGTGGTTTTGAGTCTAATAGTGAAATTACAAAAGGGAATGAGTCTTTAAATTCAGTTCTTAAGAAGAACTGTTCTTAAAATGGGAGTTGTGCTTAGGCTGGGCCTGCTTAACTCTTTTATCTCTGTACTGTGCTTCCTTACAATTTAGAAAACACCACCTGACTCCAGGCCAATGGGATGTGGTTCCTGAGTCATTTTCCCCTTTGGGTCTTGGTCACCCAGGTGGGACAGTGGCAGGTAGGTGCTGGTGGCAGCCTAGATGTAGTAGGACTGCCCAGTATTTGAAAACATGCTGTCTAGGACGGCTGATGGCCCCTCCCTCCTAGCAGACTGAAACCCTTCACAACTGTGGTTCTGATATCCTCAGGTTTATTTCATGTGGGTCAGCCACCCGTCCAAATGCAGTGTGAACACACGTCTCTAACTGTGTCTCTAACCAGCCAGGAAGGAAATAGACTTCTTGGGTTGAGGTGTCATATATGCTAGCTTTCTCCATCCCAGAAAACCAGTGAGCAGTTTGGTGTTCAGTGGGTGTTGTTCTTTCAGTTGGCATGCTCAGAACATTTTTAGAGAATTAACAAATGGTATGTTGGCTGGTGCGCACTTTTATCAATCCTTGATTCTCATCCACTCCCAGGTAGACACTCTGCCGTGGGAAGGCCATCTACCGCCTCGTTTCAGTCCTGTGGGAATTTTGCTTGTTACACAGCAGGATGGCAAGAAAAACAGGCTCTGGGTTGCATAAGATTTCATTGGTCCATCTTATTTTCCCCTTTACATGCACCTTCAAGTTCTCATAATTTGTGAGCTGAAAATCTGGTTGGGCTGTGATGTCAGGCTGGTGGGAGGTGGCTAGAGGGTTGCTGCAGAAACCAAGAGGAAGGAAGGAAGTCAAGTCATTTGTGTGGCCGGTATTCAGTGAATGCCCATGGTGGTTAAGTGCTAGGTATGCAGTTGTGAACAAGAACAAAATGCACACAGCACTTGCCCTCATGAAGTTAACAGTCTGAGGGAATACCCACGCTTTATTTAGTCTGACAGTAGCGTTGGAGGAATCTGTTGTGTAAAGCAGACTTTCAGCTTGGCTGCTCTGAAGGAGTGGCTCTGGCTTTTTCAGGGACATTTGTGCTCCAAACCAGCAACCACCCTGGAAGGGAGGAGGACTTGAAAAATACCCTTGAAGAATTCCTCCTGGCCTCTCTAGCAAGAGAGCAATTGCCTTTCTCTGTAGAGCAAGCTCGGTCTAGGAGTTTGGCGTGAGGATTCCGTTTTTCCAGCTTTACTTAACTAACCAGTTTTTAATGTGGGAATGTTTTCTGACCCTGACGTGGTTTTTTTTTGTTTTTTTGTTTTTTTTTTAGTTTAGAGAGAAAAGCGGGTGTGAATTCAACAGTGCGAAACTGGGAGAAGGGAAATAGGTAGGATCAGTGGTGTGAATTCCTTAGGGAATCTTTTTTTTCTCCATGTCCTTCAAGCCTCAATTTTAGATATGTTAATTTGTGTCTCTTCCTGATATATCTGGCTTTATAACCTGCTGGAGGCAGTAAAGGACCTAGAACACTACTGGCACAAATAAGGGTCCCAATAAAAGCACATCCCCGTATGTTTTACCTCTGTGGGTAAGCCATCTCCGTGTAGGCTCAGGTTCTAGGCTGAGACTGGAAGTTCCCTGAGGTCAGTGACTGTCTTGTCCACTTCTTTATACTCAGCTGGTTGAGAAGGATTGACCAGGTATAGAGGATTAAAGTAAAAAGGGTGAGAGGGCAAGGTGACCTTGAGTCCATAAGCCTTGATGACAAGGAATGTAAGAGTGGTATTATTGATGAAATTCCAAAAAAGAAACATTTGGAGGGAGGCTTGGTTTGAGTGAAAACCAAATAGAAACAAGGTGATAAAAAGCTGTTAACATTTACTAAGTTTACTCTGACTGGTGGCAGGAAAAGAAGACAGCTCGGGAACCATGGAGGTGGGAGGAGGAGAAGCAAAGAGAGGGTATCGGCTGTTGTCCAAAATGTTTTAGCAAGGCCAGTCAAAAACAATCTATAGGAACCCGTAGGAATTTTGATCCGAGACCAGAGAGTCACCCCTTCTAATTTTCAAGTGCAGGTCTTTGTTTCTGGAAAACTCTGTCATTCTTTTAAAAGCCTCAGGAGGCATCAGTCATACCCTAAAGCAAATTTACATGTGTGCATCTACTGGTTTGGCCTTTTTTACATATATATATGTTATCCACTGTGAATCTGGTTGCAGGCAAGGAAGTAGTTAACACAGGATGGCTTGTTTCTGTTTGTTCTCCAGAACTGAGCTCTTCTGGGGGCGGTTCTTTTGCTCCTGGAATTACAGAATATAATTGTGTGGGTCATCTCATTTGAAGGTCTGTGAATGCTTTTGAAAAATCACATCTTTGAAAGAAGGGCTGCTCTCTGCAAACGCTGATGGTTTTTCTTGGGATGTGTGTGTGAGTGACAGTGAATGAACAAATTCCAGAGCCTTTGGTGTTGGTACAACTTTCTGTGGATGGTAACAAGTAGATGTTTGTTAAGCAGTGCATCTGAACTCATTTATTAATTGAACAAGTATTGGATGCTCTTTCCCATATAATCATCTCCTCACAGGGATTCTTTGCAGCACAGTATAAGCAAGGTTTTGAATTGTCCTCCAGTGTTTTGGTTAATCTTTTCCCCTCATAGATGTCAAACCCCTTGAGGAGGGAAGGGGTGGTTTAAGTTTCCTCTTCATTTACTTATGTAGGTGGGGCATTCATATTAATAGCAATAAAGATATATTTATTTTACAAAGTGCTTTCACATAAGAAATCAGATTATTACTGTGAGGAAGGTTTCAGTCCCGTTTTACAAATGGGAAAGCCAAGGCCTTTGGTAACCAGTGGACATTTAGCATCCACTGTGCTTGTAAATAGGGATGCTGAGTCAGCCAGGGCTGAGGCTGAATCAAACACTGGTATGCTGCTGGGGAATAGGAAAGCTCTTGGAATTGCAGACTTGATAAATTTTAACTTCTGTGTGGAAAGCAATGTAACAACCCCTTTCCTCGTCCCTACCCCCATCTCAGCATAGGTACTCTAAAGGTCGGTATGTTTTTGTGTACTGATGGGACAGAGATGTGAAAGTGTGTGTAATTAGAAAGGGCAAATTTCATCTCCTAACTAAGGAAAAAGCATTGCCATATAGTCTGAGAAGGTTTTTACTTTTATTTTTTGGAGGAGCAGGGAGGCCACAGGGGCAAAGCCCTGGTATCTAGAATCCTGTGCAGTTTTCAGGTTATTAGAGGTCCATTTGGGGGTGAGCCAGAGCGGAAATTCTAAGTTCCTTGGGTCTCAGGGCCCTGTGATGGGGGTTTTGAGGGCTCTGCAGTCTGTATCAGCATTGCTGCAGTCTTGTTCTGTTTTTCTGCAGGTGTGTTCTGACTCTAGGCACCAACTGTGGGTCCGGGCCTTCCTGAGATGCCCCCCGCAGCTGTTTCCAAAGGTGGACTGTCTTCGCTTCAGTACTCCTAAGAGCTCCCTGAAGAGTGTCCTTTTTTGCTGACAGGGGGATCCAAGGTCTCCTGTAGGCCTGGCTTGACCTCCTCTTCCCCATTGTCCTGGCTTTACTTTCAGAGGCAGAAGATGAGCCTGCCTGGGCAGTGAGGAGGTTGGAGGTGAAGGTCCTGCCTCATCCAGGACAGCTTAGATTTGAAAAACATAAAGCAGTGCCAATGTTCCTGGGGCAGGGTGTGCTCGGACAGCCTGTCTGCTTTTTCCATTTGGTTGGGAAAGTGGAGAAGTGAGACTGGCTGTGGGCCAGGCAGAGCTTCCCCCTTTCCTATGGTGAATGAAAATGGACGATTGTTTCGAGGAGTGGGTACTGAGTGGGAGGCAGTGGAGGAGAGCGGCCTTGGGATCAGCCTCGCCCTGCTTCCCGTCTCAGCTCAGCCACTTCCCAGCTGTATGGCCTTGAGCAAATTTAACCTCTCAGATGCTCAGTTTTATCACTTGTAAAATGGAGGTGATAATGTTACCACTACCTGTCTGTAGAGGGGTAGCTACCAGAATATTAACGATTACCTGGGGTGGGAATTCTGGGGTGATAAAGGGTAACAGGAAACTATAGCTTCTTAAACTTTCTTTTTGTTTCATTTGAATTTTCACTATTGGCATGTATAACTTAAATAATTAAAATTATGTTGAAAAGTAACCCCTCATGGGATTGTTATGAAAACCAAATAAAATGGGATAGTTAAAACACTAGATTCAGTGTCTGTCAAGTAAAAGATACTCACGGCAGTTTATTTGGGGAAGAAGTGGTATTAATTAGTATTTGACCCTTGCTTTTTGTAGTGTTAGATTTTCTGCCTGGCTTGTGTACTTCGGATAAGTTTCTTTGTTAAGCCCCAGTTCTTAAACTGAAAATGGGGGTTAATATCAGTATCTACTACATAGGGGGGTTTGGAGGAGACATGGAAAGCAGCTAGCCTGGTACCTGGCCCATAGTAAGTGCTCAGTAAATATTATCTGTTACTGGCTATTATCGTCTCAGTTACCCTGGAAGTGAGGTGGGAGTGACGCCCACTTTAAAGTTACAGAATGAGAGGCACAGAGTAGTTTAGGACAAGTGTCCTGTCTTAAGGCCAAGGGCTGAAGTTAGCAGCAGAAATGGTGATGCTGGTGTGGCCTGTTGGCCCACGTAGCAAACCAGGGAGGTCTCACCGATGGGCAGACACGAAGCACTGGCCAGGTGCCGGATGTGAAACATGCTGCTGGTCTGGACAGCGGAGATTATTGAGGGTCAGTTTGTCCGAGAAGGGGAGAGGCCAGTTTAGGGCCACATCCTTCCTCTACTTTCTAAGGCAGATGGACCGCATCCAGACTGACAAAAGGGAGGGGATTGTTTCCTCTTGCTTTTCTTTCACATCCTCCTGGCTTGTCAGGTGGTGGACTCCTGACCACTGCCTTTGTTGTGGGTTCAGTTTTCTCAGCTCCTCCAGTCTGGCCTTCTCCGTTAACTGCCCTGCTGCTGGAGTCCACGCCGACAGCCTCCCAGCCCTCCTCCTTCTGTCCTGGAAGGCCAGCGCAAGGACGCTCAGCTTCTCTGGGGTAGGCCTGTTTCCACACCACTTCGGTACTGCTGGTGGCTTCCTACCTGCTCCTCAGCCAGCTGCCTGTCTGTGCGGCTGAATGGGTGAGTTGAAGCCACACTTGGTGGGAAATCAGTTTTGAGCTTCTCTGTGGGCTCCTGTTCTGTGTATACACATTTTGAGAGGAAAAAAACGCTGAGTGATTTCTGCCCAGCATTGTTTTCAGAGAGTGAGAGATTCTCATCCCCAAACCCAGTTGTGAGGCCAGAGCTGATTATGCCCCAGTTTCTCACCTTCGGTTTGTACTGCATGCTTCTCACCCTTGCCTTCTCAGTTCTCTCTTTACCACATTTGCCTTGCTCCATCTTCACAAGGGTCATGAAACACCAAAAATTGGTCAACAATACGGGCAATACAGTGTTTAAAGCTTTACCACCCCAGGTTTGCTTAGTGGGCTAGAAGAAGGAGTGTGCCTATTTGAATATTTATTTATTTGGCTGCATCGGGTCTTAGTTGTGGCACGCAGGATCTTTGTTGTGGCATGTGAGATCTTTTGTTGCAGCGTGTGGGCTTCTCTCTAGTTGTGGTGCACAGACTCCAGAGTGCGCAGGCTCAGTAGTTGCAGCACGCGGGCTCTCTAGTTGTGGCGTGTGGGCTCCAGAGTGCATGGGCTCAGTAGTTGCAGCAGGCGGGCTTAGTTGCCCCACGGCATGTAGGATCTTAGTTCCCTGACCAGGGATCGAATCCGCGTCCCCTGCGTTGGAAGACGGATTGTTAACCACTGGACCACCAGGGAAGTCCCAGGGGTGTGCATATTTGTACAGGCTCTTGCACATGATAGTTTTTATCCTGTTTTCGTGTGTTTCAAATACACCTTTTTCCATTTGTGTTTAGTGGTGGCTGGTGAACCCTGTAGTCCATTTTTCTTTGGGGTACATCCTTGCTGTAGGTGTTGGGTTCACATTTTATGCTTAATTCCCCGTCAGGATCTGAAGAATAGGCCTGCTGTTGAGGCATCACAAACCAAGTCATTGCACCTTGAGACAAGTCTGCTCTGACTCCCAGGCTGCTTTCTTTCCCTTATCTATGGTGGCCTGAAGACCTCCATGAAGTGCATCAAAGTGTTTCCTGTTGGCTTGGCAAAAGGAAGGTACTTGGAGGAGCTTAAAGACCTCGTGGAGGGGACCCTCTTACTCTTAGCTAATTGAAAAATAAGACTCTTCAGTGGAGAAGCTGCCCTCCCACCTGGTTTATGAAAGCCCCTCTGAAACACAAGTTGTTCCTGCTGTTTGTCATGTTTCTGTAGTATTTATCGGGTTTTGAAGAGACTTGCTTAAATTAATTCTGGATATAAGGGTGATGCTTGGAAGTTTTCGAGGAGGTACTTACAAAAGAGTCAAGCTCCGGGCTTATTTCAAGTCTAATCATGAACTAGCAGTAGCAGCCTTCGGGCCCCAGGGAGGGAGGGGTGGCACACTGCCTTGGAGCTGTCGTGGAGGATGCCACCTTTTGGGAACCAAACTGTAGGCAGTTCCTGGCCTGTGCGAAGTTGTGCCTGGGGCTTATCAGAAATGAACCAGATGGTGTTTCTAGCAAAACTGGCAGATGTTCTTGCTGTCAGAAGTGATTTAAAAATTTTACATGTAAATGTGGAATTATGGGAATTTTCCTTTTGGGGTTTTTAGTTACATGTGGAAATGCTACCCTTACCTTACAGAGGCCTTTATTTATCTCCTGCTTCTGCCACAAGTGACTCTCAACTCCGTGTCCTCCCATCCCCTCTGGTTACTTTTCTCATTAAATGGGTCATTTGTGGTGGGGAGATAGAAGGTGACCAGTCCTCTCTTTAGTGTAATTTGAAGGTTGCTGATGGGACCATGTGCCCAGAATGTGCCTGCTACACAGATAACATTGGGGACTAAAATGTTCCTCATTTGAGTCACTCCTTTGAGTTGAGACCTTTGGATGTAGCAGGTGTGATACCTAGAAAGAGTGACTGTATCAGGGTCCCAGAGCCCAGGAAAGAAGGAAGAAAAATCCCGTGGGGAGCGGGACAAGGCAGGAAGTATTGAGTGCACGCTCTGTGCCAGGTCCTGTGCTAGGTGTTGTACCTAGGAGGGCCTGTCTCCACTTCATGGATCAGAAAACCAAGCTCTGAAAAGCTAAGTACTGTAAGTAGCTGTGTGCAGCTCGAACCAAGGTTGGGAGGATTCCGAAGCCTGTGTTGTTTTCATGGCAGATAAAATACACGTGCATTAGGAAGTTGTTGGCGTGGAGGATGAGGTGGTGAGGGAGGCAGAAAACAAATGCCTGGAGAGCAGAGGACAGGGTCAGGTGGGGAGCTGCCGGGGGGCCGCTGGGGAGTGAGTGGTGCTGGGTGCAGGATGCGGAAAGGGGAGGTTGCTTAGCAAAGTGATCTGAAGTGGAAAAAGAGAAGAAGAAAAAGGGTTACGGTATCACCCTGAGGGGGTGCACCATCGGGTGATGGCAGCTCTTCCCTGAAGGAAGTGCTGCGGAGTTTGGGGTCTGGAGGGCCAGGTAGACTCTGTCTTTAGGCCGGTGGCAGTCGGGCCCCACAGTAAGCCTTTTAATCCCTGGTGTTTATAGACTGGCCTGTACTCTACTCAAAAGCAACTCCCATCTCAGTTAGTGAAGGCAGCATTATTCGCCTTTGAAACACCGCATTTATGGATCCCCGTTTGGCCCGGCAGGAGGGGCTGGGTAACGCCGTGTTATATTTTCCTGATTCCCTGCTGCCTCCGAGGTTGTGCAGGGACAGTTCTGCTATTTCCCTCTAAGTGACCTCTGGCTGCTCCCTCTCCTGCAGCTGCTCCTTTTCCTCTCGGGGATGAGGTGGGAGTCAGGACTAGGAAATTAGCCCTCTTGTCTCTGTGTTCAGGGTAGGCAGGGATTCCCTAGAACAGGGACTCTGATTTGTTCTCCCGCTCCCTGCCTTAAGGCTGGGGTTGCTCTGTTTATAGCACGGCTAGCCCTTGCTGTAAACCTTCAGTGCAGTTCAGCCTTGATTTACTGACGCCTGCTGGCATGTGTGTGGGGAGTGGTATCCAAAGATGATGGAGATGGGTCTCTGACCCAGTGACTGGGACTAATGAGCAAACAGCTCATGAGGAGCAGGCCAGGCCAGTTCCTTTTCCTTATAGCAGGAAGCATCCATAAACTTTTAAGTCCTGTCTCACTTAAATGGTTATTGTGAGGGCTGATTGTAGTAATAATGCATTGAGACTGCTTCAAAAATATAAAACTCTAGATTCATGCAAAACTTTCTTAGCACTGCAAGGTGGAGTCATAATAAAAGAGAACACGTATTGAGTGCTTTCTGTGTGCCAGGCATTGTTCCAAGTGATTTATATATATGAGTTTGTTTAATCTTCGCAGCAACTTCAGAGTAGGTTGCTTATATTATACCCATTTTACAGTTGTGAGAATTGATGCCAAAAGAGGATAAAAAACACTTTCTAGGATGGCACAGCTGGTATGTAGCAGTAGAAGCAGACAATCTGAAGTCTTGGCTGGACTGTGTGGCCTCTGTGAAGACCCTGCGGAAATCAGAGAATAGAGGGGGTCCCACCTCAAGGGCAGGCAGCAGCCAGGACTTACCCTCAGAGACCAGAAAGGATCAGGGAAAGATCACTGGTGCCCAAGAAAGCACTAGCATTTCTGTACAACTTAATCAAATTACCAAAACCGTTTCCGAACTTGGAGCCATCTTTCTTGGATAGTAATGCAATTGACATAGAGATAATTTAAGCCAAAGAGGAAGGACAGAATCGGTGAGCTCACACATGTGGATGGACACTTACTAACTCTGACTAAAACACAGAGAGGCAAAACCTTAAAGCGAGAGTGCATCTTTATTCAATTTACAAATGAGTGCAAAGACCTAGGCAACAAGCTTTGTGTTGGGACTTCGAAAAATCACACATTAAAAAAAAAATAACTCTTCCCCACTCAGCCTTTTGGTGTTGAAGTTTCTATTAAGGATATCTGAATTTGGTCATTAATATGCAATGTTAACTGCTTCTTTGGCAGTTCTTTTTCAGAGGAATCAATCTCATTTTGGGGGGCAGCTTCTAGCCAGGTTATTTCAGATGTGGAAGATTAGGGGCACATGGCTTCCTCAGATGATGCAGGTCTGTAAAGAGAGCTTTGGGAATTGAAGTCTCTGAATTCCTGCTTCCCCCCACTCCATTCTATCAACAGCTTTCTTCACATGCGGTGCCTATGACTGAAAGTGATTATCTGTCTCATTAGCGGTTCGGGGGAATTAGCCATCAACATCTAATGACCTAGTTCTCAAATCCTGCAGTGGCTTCAGAAGTTTGCTAGAGGGGCTTCCCTGGTGGTGCAGCGGTTTAAGAATCCGCCTGCTAATGCAGGGGACATGGGTTCAAGCCCTGGTCCGGAGAGATTCCCACGTGCCGCAGAGCAACTAAGCCCATGTGCCACAACTACTGAGCCTGTGCTCTAGAGCCCGTGAGCCACAACTGCTGAAGCCCATGTGCCACAACTACTGAAGCCTGTGCGCCTAGAGCCCGTGCTCTGCAACAAGGGAAGCCATCACAATGAGAAGCCTGCGCACCACAACGAAGAGTAGCCCCCGCTCACCACAGGTAGAGAAAGCCCACGCGTTGCAATGAAGACCCAACGCAGCCCAAAAAATAAATAAATCAATTAAAAAAAAAAAAGTTTCCTAGAATACCCCAAAGCAGTGTTTCTCAATGTGTGCTTTAGAATCACCGGATCCACCCTATACCTGAGGACTCCTTCCCTTGTTGGGGCCCTGGAGTTGGTCTGCATGTTAAAAGACTTCCCTCTGCTTAGGTTCTGAAGTAGAGCTGGGAAGCCAAGTCCAAGCCCACTCAAGAGGGTGTAGAGCTGCAAGCAGCAGTGGGAACAATCTTCAAAGCTTCCTGTTTTCTTTTTATAGTGAATGGAAGTTTTGCCTCTTATTCCATAGTATATCCAGGATAATTCTAATACTTAAAATGAATTACATTATCTAACATGGAATTGATTTGAACCTCTAGCAAGACTATATGCTTTGGGGTCAGCCTGCTTAGTTTGTAACCTTGCTATCTCTGTGACTTTGGACAAGTTATTTAACCACTGTCCAGAAATGGAGATAGTAGTAGTACCTACCTTTTAAGGTTCTTGTGAAGATTAAATCAGATATTAGATGGAAAATGCTTAGATTCCTGTGCAGTGATTAGACAGTCAGGCTCCAGGTAATAATAACAATGTTGTTATTATTGTTGTTATTTTTATTATCCTGAGGTTTCATGTGACTGGGAGTATGACCACCCCAGTTACAGAGTAGAGTCCTGCAGGGTCACAAAACATCCCTCTCCCACTGACACAGCCAAGCCACCGGCTTATGAAAGGCCTTTTGCCAACCATAGGAAGCCTAAACCAAGCACTGGGAAAAAGCTTTGTGATAACATATTCTCAGCATCCCAGTTTTAGTCCTCCGAGCCCCTGTGTGAAGGGTGTGGGTGACTGTTCTCAGGCAGTCAGGATATGTCACAGGTGGGAGGGAAGCACTTGTTTAGAAAATGTCAGAGAATCCACCAAGTTGTTTTAACCAATAACTGTTCTTCATTCAGTCTGCACTCTTTTTTTCCTCTTCTTCTTGTTTAATGGTTAGGAAAGAGGGCTAAGTTGCACTTTCCCTTTGTAATGATACACATGTCAAATTCATTTCCGCCATCAACTTACTTGTTTTCAAAACATTTAAGAAACCACAAGTTCTACTTGTTTCTTGAAGAAAGGATAGGAAAAACAGGTCACTTGCAATCATGGAGGGAGAAACTCAGCCGTGACTTTTCCTTCCACAGGTCACCACCGTTCTCCTGTTATTGTGCTGCTTTGGTCTAGGATGATCAGGGATGGCGGTGGCTGGCAGGGTGTCCGGGTTCTGAGGAGGGGCCGCCTTTTTGGGAGCCAGGCTGGCCTTCTGTGGCTCAGAGCCTTGCACTGGGCAGCTCTACTTCGGGATGAGCGCTTGGCCAGTCCTCAAGCGTCGTCTCCCCTGGAGAGCAGTTACTGTGGAAGGCCAGCTGCTTGATCCGTTGATTCTGTGTACTCCGAGTGTTTGGGGCCTGCTTCGCGCTGATTCTGCCGTCCTGATCGTGTGCTCATTTTTCATGTAGCCAGGTGGGGTGGGATCTTGGGCCTCTTTTCTCTGTAGGAACTGGTCCTGGCTCTCAAGGTTGATACTTTTCCATCTCTTGCCTCTGCCTTGCTAAATGTCGCTGGGGAGGCTCTGCCTGGGAGGAAAACTCACTGGGTAAGGAGAACACTGCCTCAAGGCTTTTAAAATGTAACGCTTCCTCCCCCTTTTCTCCTCTTCACAGAATACGAGCTGCCAGTAAAACTTTAGGGCAGGACTATTGAGATGTATTTATTACTGTTGTGATGGACAATGGAATTGTCAACTCCTCATCGATCTCCTTTACCCCCTTGCAGATGGGAATTACAGGAAATCACAACTAGCATAAAGAACTGTGTGTGGATGGGAAGGATGGAGTGTGTAACCCTCATTCCCAGAAATGGGCAGAATGGTGGAGCCGACTGACCTTAGCATTAGGCGGTCAGTGGGCCAAAGCATGGGCTGAAGGTATGTCACCATCTGGGAACTGAAATCCGAGTCGTCCTGCTCTCTGACTTTGTGTCATCGTGACTCCCCTCTTACGAGCGCCTCCTGTCTAGTCAGGAACCAGCTCCTGCCATTTCTTTCTTCTGTAGGTTTCTGTCACCACCACTCTGGCCCAGACCTTATCATCCTGTCTGGCCTCCCAGGCTACTTTAGTCTCTCTTGCCAGGTTCATGTCCGGTTAACATTGTTCTTATCTCAAGTGAGACTAGGTAAGAGAATGCAGCCCTATGTGTGTGGGCGGTCATATTACCATCCCTTCCCATGGTGGCGGTGCTCCTTGAGGGCGAGGACTGAGTATTCTGGCGCCTCTCACATAGTAGGCCTTTAGTAAATGCCCGTTGAATTGGATTAGGTCATGTTTCCTGCTCGAGAACATTCATTGGCTCCCCGCTACCTACTGATCCAAAGCTGAATTTCTCTGCCTGTTTTTCATAGCTGTACAATCTGGCCTTATTTTAAGTATTCGGTTGAATACTTAATACTTTGTGGAATAACCAGAGTCTGCTGTGTGACAGATACCAGGAAAACCGTAAGAATTGTCCCTTGCCCTGAACGATCTCAGATGGATTTTTTTTCTGTTCTTCCCTGATTCTTGACTTCTTTCCCCACCCCTACCTTCCTAATTTATCATGCGTACTTAAGCCTTCCAGCCCCAGAAATTCTCTCTATCTCCATACTTACTCAGCACTCAGGGCTTTCAGGTCAGATCTCCCTTCCTTCCTTTTTACGGCCCTCTTTAATTGTCTTGGTTCAGATCCCTTTCTGTATCTTTTTTCTTTCCATTATTCTGTCCATAACTCTCAAGTAGTTGCTGTTCTTCCTTATTTTCTAAAATTCATACCTCACGATTTAGTGGTTGTGTGTTTTTTTGGCCGCACCGCGCAGCATGTGGGATGATCTTAGTTCCCAGACCAGGGATCGAACCCATGCCCCCTACAGTGCAAGTGTGGAGTCTTAACCACTGGGCCACCAGGAAAGTCCCGACTTAGTGTTTTATTGCACCCACATGGACTACTGAAATAGATACTCCTGCCTTATTGTGTGCCTTGATTGTTTGCTGTCAGGGTAGACAGCTTCTCCAGCTCCACTGAAAGTTCCTGGTGGGCCGGGGCCTGTGCTTTTTGTACATTTTGCAAGCTTTATATAGAGGACCGTCAGGAAACGATGATTCACAGAGTGGACAAAGGTGAAAGGTGATCTGACAGTGCTTGGGAGTGGGGTGCCTAGCGGGATTTTGGATGGCCTGGAGCAGAGCATGGGCTGGAGGCTGGAAGACCATCAAGGAATTTTAGGGCTCTGGAAACCCAAGACCTGAGAGAAAATGGAAATGTCAGAAAGAGTCAGGCTTGTCCCCCAGGAGCTGGTCTCACTCTGAGATTCTCCTGAAAACCCAGTTCACATGGAAATTTTGTTCATCCTAGAAGTTGGCCAGTGTTTCTTGGGGAATTGTAGTGAGGCCAGATGCACGTGTGACGAATCCTCTCAGAAGTAGGATGTGAAAGGTACGTGGCCACAGGGAAGCTTGTAGCTTCAGGGAACAGACCATTAGGGGCAACGGTGATTTATTTGTATTAATGGCATTTGTATTGATTCCTCTGGGAAGTTTAGGGATTTAAATATATTCCGTAAATACGTTTTTTTCTTTGCTTTGTCACTGATGGGGCTTATGGCTTATGTTGCATTTTTCCTTCTAATAATAGACTCTTGCATGAAATTAAAAGCAGTGTCTTCCTCTTCTGACTTGGGCAGAATTATAAGTGTAGCACTGACTCCCTGCCCTCCTTCCCCCACCCCCCTTTATTTCTCAGATCCAACTAGGACTGTGAAAACAGGTTGGTAACATTTATGGGCTGGGACCAGTTTCAGCCAGCTAAATTCCCTGTAATCCAGTCTAAATCTGAGGGGCACACCTAAACTTCCTGGAATTCTAGGTAGGAAGTGTGGTTACGGAGGCAAAGCCATTTAATTGTAGCTTGTATGAAAATAAAACCAGCTTGAATACTCTTCTCACAAACTTTCTCTGAAACACTTCTTTAGATCTTTTATTTTTGGCAAATGGGTTTTGGGGTGGCAGCCTCATTACTTGTGATGGAGCGGTATAATAAGCCAGTGGGTGATTTCCCAGAATCCTGAGCCTTTGAAAACTGCTGTTCCTTTTGGGAAGTAAGACGTGCAGAAGCCAGGCTGCGCGTCTCAGATTTATACCCTCTCCCCATTCTCTCTCCACTAGTAACTACTGTGGCTTCAGTCTGCCTAAAAACATAATGGCTTAAATTTGTTTAAATGTTCGTAGCAGTTTGGTAATGAAGTTTAGCCCTTTAATGATTATGATGATGGTGATAAAAATAGACAATAGCAGGCAGACTGAGTTGTGAACTGCTTCTTTTAAGGTTCCCAGGAAGAAAATCACTACCTCACTTTACATGTCAAGGTCTTAGTGTTGAGTAGAAGAGGCAGCATAGTGGAGTGTAGGGAAATCATCTGCCCAAAGGTTACCCTCTAGACAAGTACTTTGAAGGAAGTTGTGTTTTTCTGTTTGGAATGGGCTGTGTTGCTTCTTCTGAGAAGCCTTTTTACAGTAGTATAATTGTTCCTCTGGAACTCCTAGCAGGGTTCTTTGTCTGCCCTCTCCTGTGTTTACAGCTGCTTTTTCTCCCTAGGGGAGCAGTCGTCTGTTTTAAAAAGTGAAGAGAGAAGACCAGAAGTTCTCTCAAACTGAGGTTTGGAAGTCAGAACTGCATTTGCCTTTCAGGAGGGCAGGTTCTAAAGGGGTGTGGTTTGGGCAGAAGTAAAGGAAGTAGTGTCCCCATTCCCTACCCTTACTGCACACCCCACGCTCTACCCAGAGCTTCCTTGTGGCGGCTGTGAAGGAGTTTGGGGTACAAGGTGCCCATTATGGCCCTTTGTTGTACTGGACCAAACATTGCTTTTCAGCTCCTGAGTAAGTCAGTTTTTCAGGCAGGCTACTTTCTGGCCCTGAATATCCATGTCCAGGGTCCTGGGCTGGTGTTGGCCCTAAAGGCCAGGACGAGCCTCTGGTGATAGCACTGGAGCGTAGGGTCAGAAGCAGCATCTGAGGGCGTTTAGGGCAGGACAGATTCTGATCATTAGGATGCTTTCATTATACCAGTGCTTCAGGGCCTTGAAGCTGGCGTTTGCCAGGCATCTAGATGAGGTTAGTAAATCAGCTTAACCTCAATGCCCCTTAGCCTCTTTCCACCCAGTTTTTACCAGATAGCTGGTTGTGGACGTGCATCGTTGTTTTATAAGAAGAGGAATCCTGCTTTGCAGTTGCATAACTGTGCCTTCTATTTAGGTTCTGTAGAGGGTTACATTTGAAAAGCAAATGAGTGTTTTCTTCCACTGTGCGCGCACACTGATCCAGAGTGGGCTGGAGGCTGGGGGACCTTTATGGAGCAAATGCTGTTGAAGGTGGATACTGAGGTGACAGTAAGGGCAGCTGGTGTGCCGAAGCTCCAGTGGCCTGGCTCCCTGGCTGATGGCCCATCCCCCAGGGCTAGGTCAACTGAGAGGGCTTCGGCTTCCCTGAAATGACTGCTTCTTACAGCTAGGTTAGTGTGACCAGCCAGGGGAGAGGGTGGGTTTCCTGGGGAAGAGGGTGGGAGGGTCTTAATTAAGCCAGTCTGGTTTGGCAGTAACTCAGACTCGCCTCCGTTTCTGTGTTGGCTGATAATTCCCTTCAGCTCTCAGAACAGCCCTTTTTCGTTTCCAAACACACACACACACTCACACTCTCACACACACTCTCTCTCACACACACTCACACACACACACACACACACACACATACTCACACACACACAGTTCTTGGAGACTAATGCTGCTGGACTTCCTAATCTGGCAGAATTACGAATGGGCGGCAGCCATTCCTTGGGGGCTCAGAATGGACGGAGCACAGTGAACAGTGCTGGGGCTGGCACTCTGAGGGGGCTCAGTGGTTAGACTCTGATTGGGAGATATTTGGGGAACCTTGTTTATTAGTGAGAGTTGGGAGAACTTAGTTTTGGTTCAGCCACTAACAAGCCCTGTGTCCCCAGGGCAAGTCATAATACCGCTCCAGGCCTCAGTTTTTCCCTCTTAACACGGATAGGTTGGACTTCGGGCTGTACTGTGTTCGGATCCCAAGACAGACCCATGAGTCTGCTCCTGGTAAAGAAGGTGACCAGAGGCAGCAAAGGTGGGTGCAGGAGAACCTTGGATAATGCTAGAGTTGTTTTTGAGGCTCATCCCACCGTGGCAGAGCATTGGGTGACGTTGCTACCCCACCCCCAGGGTGCGCTTTCCAGAGGATGCGTCCACCTGGGTTTGGGCCTGGACCTTGCCCTGCTCCGCCCCATCTTCAGCCGTGGGGGAGGGGCGGGCAGGCACGTGCAGATGGCTGTCTGCCAGCTGCCTGGGGCTGGGCCATCTGCTGCCTGTACCAGCGGGTGGGGTGAGGGGCGAGCAGCAGCCTAATCTCCTCCACTACACTGACTTCTCAGCAGAGTCCAGCCCCCCTGCCCCCCACATTCTGTGCTCTGTTCCAGGGCTCTGTTGTGCTACCCTTCAGCATGGTCTTGCTTTGTTCCAGCTGCCCCCACCCCCAGGAGAACCCTTGCTGCGTTTTTGTTTACTCTGTGTGTGTGCTTTGCCCTTTAGCCCGTGCCCCAAGAATCTTTCTGTAAGGTAAGACAGCAGCAGCAGCAAAAAAAAAAAAAAACAAAAACAAAACTTTAGAAATGAAACTTTGGACTCCTGTTGGTCTCTGTTGAGATGCAAATGATGAATCTCTTCCCATCAGAGTTTGTACCTTTGGGTTCACCTTCCCTTTCTCCATCCCGCCTCCTGGGGAATCTTTGAACAGCAGGGGTGGGCTGAATCACTCTCAGAAAAGCTCTAATTTGGCCTGTGCTTCAAGCCTAGCTTCTTTCTCCCCTTGTGTGGATGTAGGAAAGAGGCAAGGAGAAAGGAACCTGTCCCCATGACTCTTGTGACTCTGGATTTGGAAGTTCTGAACTGGTGTGTGTGTGTGTGTGTGTGTGTGTGTGTGTGTACATGTGCACAGGGTGTACAAGG
The DNA here is from genome assembly GCF_951394435.1 of Stenella coeruleoalba. NCBI lineage: Eukaryota > Metazoa > Chordata > Mammalia > Artiodactyla > Delphinidae > Stenella > Stenella coeruleoalba. Next base: position 31,985,332 of record NC_137147.1, on the reverse strand, counting down.
AGGTGGGGTTAGGGTAGAATGTGGACAGAGTCTTGAAAGTCATCTTTACAAGCGAGGAGATGACAAAGCAGAGAATAATAGAAGGGCAGCATACCCTAAACCAGGACTTCTCAAACTTTATTTATTTTTCAGTTTTTAAAAATTTTATTTTATTTATTTATTTTTTACATCTTTATTGGAGTATAATTGCTTTACAATGGTGTGTTAGTTTCTGCTGTATAACAAAGTGAATCAGTTATACATATACATATGTTCCCATATCTCTTCCCTCTTGCGTCTCCCTCCCTCCCACCCTCCCTATCCCACCCCTCAAGGTGGTCACAAAGCACCAAGCTGATCTCCCTGTGCTATGCGGCTGCTTCCCACTAGCTGTCTACCTTACGTTTGGTAGTGTATATACGTCCATGCCTCTCTCTCGCTTTGTCAAACTTTAGCATAGGAGTCACCCGGGGAATCTTATTAAAGTGCAGATTCTAATTCAGTAGATCAGGGATGAAGGCTGAGATTCAGCGTCTCTAATAAGCTCCCAGGTGATGCCGGTGCTACTCTTCAGTGGCCCTAGCCTCCCGCTTCTCCTCCAAACACTGGTGAAAAGATTGACACGGGAAAGGCAGGAGGGAGGCTAGTAAGGACTTTCATATTTTAAACCTGAGGGCCTGGGCTGGACTTGCAGCCAGTGTTTGCAGAGCCCTTTCTGGGTCGCTCATACCTGAGCTCCAGGCTTCTCTGGACCTCCCCTTGGCCGGGTTCGGTTTCCACAGTAGAAGAACCTCTGTCCTTCAGAGGGTGGATGTGCATACTCACGACTAAGCTGGATCCTTCCCCTTTCTCTTTGGCTCATGATAAGGCCAAAGCTAGCATTTCAGATAGAGCTGGAAGAACGCTCAAGTCATCTTTTCCAACCTCTCTATTTTACAGAGGAGGAAATGGGCCCAGAATAGTTTTGTGACATGTCCAGCCAGTATCAAACAGCTAGTGGCAGAGATGGGGTGAAAACCCAGAAGTCTGAACCCGTAAGCTCCTCTCTCGAGGGCCTATAAGCCTGAGTTAGGGACAGCGGATCAGGGGACAGGTGGTAGGACAGGAGGCTTTCCAGTGGTGTGAGGGAATTTGCAAGACATGCACATCTACTGGCATCTGCTGCAGCTCAGTGCTCATCCACTCAGGCCAGGGTTCTCACCTGCAGCACAGTTGACGTTCGGGGCCAAATTCTTTGTTCTGGGGGCTGTCCTGTGCATTGTGGGATATTTAGTGGTATCCCTCACCTCTACCCTCTAGATGCCAATAGCACCCCCCAAGTTATGACCATCAAAATGCCTCCAAATGTTGCCAGAAACCCTGGGACTGGGGTGGAGTGTAGAAGTGTCCCCAGTTGAAAACCTCTAGTTCAGGCAGTAAAGTATTTTGGGAAGGAGGGTCCCTCTTGGACACCTATACTGGGTTTTTTTTTGAGAGTGTGGTGGTCTCAGAGTTACAAAGAAAGCATAAAAAACAGATGGGGCCCCAGCTTTCCCAGGACCTTATAGTTTAGTGGGCCCAGAACAGATAAATTGCCATTTTAATGGTCCCTCCAGGGTAAGGCCCCAGGCTGGACTCTGAAGAATGGGGTGCCAGCCCAGGTGCTTAATGAGGAGGAGGCTGTGCTACCCTGGGCTGGATCGCATAGCTAAGAATTGAGTAACTCTCATTCAGCTCTTAAGTTACTCTTACCTATTTCTCAAGGAGCATTCTTCCATTCTGAAAAAAACCTTTTATCTGAATCTGTAAAGGCCAGTCAGACACATTAACCAATAGAAGTGTACACTTGAGGAGAGGGAGGCCTCGTCAGGCCTGATGCTGGTGAGGCTAACTCATTCCTTCATGAGATTTACTTTTTATTTTTTGATTTTCTTCTGCTATGGGATGAATCCTCTGATAGACCTTTCTTGTCTTTTCCAGTGTGTTAAGGAACATGACTACATAAGAGCTATAGTCTGTAATGTTGTGAGTCCATAGGTATAAAATATGGGTAAAACATGGCTCTGTATGAACCTGAGAGTCTTCACCCCTTTTTACTCTTCATAGGATGCTGCACTTGCAAATGTTTGTAAGGCCACTGGGCTTCCATCTTGTGCTCAGCACAGGCCTCCGTGAAAAATATTACTGCAGAGCACAGAAAGCATTTGTGATGGGGACTTCTTAGTTCTTGTCAACTTTTCCTTCACCAGTGTCAGACTGATTTTTTCCCAGTGCTTTGAACATGATGCTCCATTGCCTCCTGGGCTGTTTTGTTTATAACAATAGACTTGCTGTAATTCTTTGTTCCTCTGCACCGTCTCTCCTCCTAACCCCTCATGGCTGCTTTTAATATGTTCTCTTTAATGCTAGTTTTCATCATTTTGATTACAATGTACCTTGTGTTTTCTTTTTGTGCTGCTTCTTGGGATTTGATGAGCTTCTTGAATCTGTGGTTTATAGTTTTCATCAAAGTTAGAAAAATTTCAGCCATTGTTAAAAAAAAATGTTCGTGCCTACCCATATGCCCTCCCCGTGCCCCAATTATATATATGTTAGGCTGCTTGATAGTGTCAACACTTCTGACTGATGTTCTGTGTATGTCACTTTGGACAGTTTCTATTGCTGTGCTTTCAAGTTCATTAATTTTTTTCTTCTTCAGTGTCTAATCTGTTAATCCCATCCTGTGTATTTTTCATTTTAGATATTTGTATTTTTCCCTCTAGAAGTTCAATTTGAGTCTTCATTTTGTTTTCCATTTCTTTCCTCATCATGCTGACGCCTTCCTTTTTTCTCTTGAACGTACAGAGTATATTTGTAATAGAGATTTGAATATCCTTGTCCACTAACTCTGTCATCTGTGTCATTTCCTTGTCCATTTCTATTGTTTGATTATTCTCCTCATGTGACCATATGTCATGGTTTTAATTTCCCGCCTCTTTGCATGCCTGTTAATTTTTTTAAAAATAAATTTATTTATTTTTGGCTGCATTGGGTTTGTTGCTGTGCATGGGCTTTCTCTAGTTGCGGCAAGTGGGGGCTACCTTGTTGCGGTGCGCGGGCTTCTCATTGTGGTGGCTTCTCATTGTGGAGCACGGGCTCTAGGCACGCGGGCTTCAGTAGTTGTGGCATGTGGGCTTCAATAGTTGTGGCTCGCGGGCTCTAGAGCGCAGGCTCAGTAGTTGTGGCGCACGGGCTTAGTTGCTCCGCGGCATGTGGTATCTTCCCAGACCCGGGCTCGAACCTGTGTCCCCTGCATTGGCAGGCGGATTCTCAACCACTGTGCCACTAGGGAAGCCCTGCCTGTTAATTTTTGCTTTGAAGCTAGACATAGTTGGCACAGACATAGTTGTGTGTTGGTGGGTGCTGGAACTTTTTGCATTCCTTTAAAAACTCTTCAGCTTTGTTTTCAGAAGCAATTCAGTTAGTACTTACAATTGGTTTGATCCTTTCGAGGCTTACTTTTCAGTTTATTAGGGTGGGTCCAGAACAGCCTTTAGTCTAGGGCTAGGATGGTCCCACTGCTGCGGCAAACCCTTCTGAAGATTCCTTCCAATGCCCTGTGGGTTAGGAGATTTTTTCCATCTTGGCTGGTGGGAACATGTAAATTTCTGGCTCTGCGTGAGTGCCGGGGGTTATGCTGCCTATTTCTTTCCTTTGGTTCTTTCCTCAGCCTTGCTAGTTTCCTCAAACACCTGCACAGATCAGCATACTCACCTCTGCAGATCTCTGCACTTTTTTCTCTTTGCAGCTCCCTCCTTTCGATTACTTTGCCCTGCACTTTCTAGCCACCTTGGCATCCCCAAATTCCCAACTCTGTCTCTTCAACTCATTGAAATTGTTGAACACTTTCAGGTTTTTTCTCCCTACTCTGTGACCTGAAGGCTCCTTTAGGGGATTGGCTGGGGCACTAGTAGGACTCACTGCATTTCTTCCCCTTTTTTCAAGGATCACTGCCCTGTGCTGCCTATTGTTGAATGTCTGCTACCCCACTTTCATATATAAGGAAACAAGAGGCTCACAGCAAGCAGGTAAAACAGTACACCTAGCACCCCTAAGAAGCAAGAGGCAGAATCAGGATTTGAACTCCCTTTTGTATGACACTGAAACTCACATTGTGATTGATTCTGTAATTAACTGTTTCATTTCCCTCTTCTGGCTCCAGCTTACTTCCCTGTTTTGTCCTTGACACTTTGGCTGTATATCTCCAATGTGTTTTCACTTTTTACCTCATTATAGTTATTTGTGTATGTATCTTATCTCCCCCAGTGGACTATAAACTCTTTAATGGTATGAGCTTTCCCCCATCTTTGTACCTTTCGTGTGAATCTAGGGTAAGTAGGTGCTCGTTATATGTGTTGAACAAAGTCAGTAAGCTTCTTAAGAAACGTGTGTTGGGAATGAGGGAGATATCAGATGATTCCCTTATTAAGTTATGCTGCTTCTTTTCTTTTTTATTTTTTAACATCTTTATTGGAGTATAATTGCGTTACAGTGTTGTGTTAGTTTCTGCTGTATAACAAAGTGAATCAGCTATATGCATATATATATCCCCATATCCCCTCCCTCTTGCATCTCCCTCCCACCCTCCCTATACCACCCCTCTAGGTAGACACAAAGCACCGAGCTGATCTCCCTGTGCTATGCGGCTGCTTCCCACTAGCTATCTATTTTACATTCGGTAGTGTATATATGTCAGTGCTACTCTCTCACTTCATCCCAGCTTCCCCTTCCCCCTCCCTGTGTCCTCAAGTCCATTCTCTGCATCTGTGTCTTTATTCCTGTCCTGCCCCTAGGTTCTTCAGAGCCATTTTTTTCTAGATTCCATATATATGTGTTACGGTATTGTTTTTTTTTTTTTTCTGACTTACTTCACTCTGTATGACAGACTCTAGGTCCATCCACCTCACTACAAATAACTCAGTTTCGTTTCTTTTTATGGCTGACTAATATTCCATTGTATATATGTACCACATCTTCTTTATTCATGCATCTGTCGCTGGACACTTCGGTTGCTTCCATGTCCTGGCCATTGTAAATAGTGCTGCAGTGAACATTGTGGTACATGACTCTTTTTGAATTAGGGTTTTCTCAGGGTATATGCCCAATAGTGGGATTGCTGGGTTGTATGGTAGTTCTATTTTTAGTTTTTTAGGGAACCTCCCTACTGTTCTCCATAGTGGCTGCATCAATTTACATTCCCACCAACAGTGGAAGAGGGTTCCCTTCTCTCCACACCCTCTCCAGCATTTATTGTTTGTAGATTTTTTTGATGATGGCCATTCTGACTGGTGCAAGGTGATACCTCATTGTAGTTTTGATTTGCATTTCTCTAATGATTAATGATGTTGAGCATTCTTTTATGTGTTTGTTGGCAATGTGTATATCTTCTTTGGACAAATGTCTATTTAGCTCTTCTGCCCATTTTTGGATTGGGTTGTCTGTTTTTTTGATATTGAGCTGCATGAGCTGCTTGTATATTTTGGAGATTAATCCTTTGTCAGTTGCAAATATTTTCTCCCATTCTGAGGGTTGTCTTTTGGTCTTGTTTATGGTTTCCTTTGCTGTGCAAAAGCTTTTAAGTTTCATTAGGTCCCATTTGTTTATTTTTGTTTTTATTTCCATTTCTCTAGGAGGTGGGTTAAAAAGGATCTTGCTGTGATTTATGTCACAGAGCATTCTTCCTGTTTTCCTCTAAAAGTTTTATAGTGTCTGGCCTTACCTTTAGGCCTTTAATCTATTTTGAGTTTATTTTTGTGTATGGTGCTAGGAAGTGTTCTAATTTCATTCTTTTACATGTAGCTGTCCAGTTTTCCCATCACCACTTATTTAAGAGGCTGTCTTTTCTCCACTGTATACTCTTGCCTCCTTTATCAAAGATAAGATGACCATATGTGCATGGGTTTATCTCTGGGCTTTCTATCCTGTTCCATTGATCTATATTTCTGTTTTTGTACTAGTACCATACTGTCTTGATTACTGTAGGTTTGTAGTATAGTCTGCTGTTTCTTTCTTATCTGCTGTGTTTATCACAATCTCTTAACGTCTTCTAAGATGATACCTGGACTTTATGAAGTTCTTCATTTGATACCTCTGCCTGAACTTTGACTAATTTGAGATAACTTTCGAGTCTGTATTTGGAGATTTAAGGGAATATTCCTTCTTGTGAGTTAACCAGATTCCTTTCTTCTCCGGTCCTGACTTAGAACCCCACGTGGAGAGAACTGGAGGTATGGTTGGAGCTAGACCTAGAGCATGCAGGCATTGGTGGAGGGGCTCTGTAGAATGAGAGGGTCATGTAAGGGCAGAGGTGGTGCTGGGGCGTGGCACTAATCAAAGGGGAAGGAACAGTAGGCAAGTTCCTGCTTCTCGTTTTTGCTTGGGGCCTTTCAGTCCAACCTTGACAACTTACAGGAAGTTTGGGTAATTTGTGAGGAGGAGGATGGGAAGAGTCATGGTTTGGTTATAAATTAGGAGGCTTCTTGGAACTTATACAAGATGGAGAACAGTTTGGAGCCAGAGGCAGTGTCTTGTTTGTTCTAAATGTGTACCTCACTGGGGCTGTTAAGCTTCAGTAGATGGAGGTGAAGAACATGCTTCTGGAATCCTGAACCTTAGGGGAAAATACTCGGCTGACATTTGAGTAGAAAGGAGGGAAATGGCAGAAATCGAGACCATATTTATGGAGCACCTTAAGGCCTGAGAGACACTAAGTCCACTTCTCTGGCCCTGCCATTAGGTTGACTGTTTCTTCTCACTCATGAATCCTACAGAAGAGGTAGTAGTTTTGGAAAAAGGGTGATGGGGTGGAGAGGCTTTTGTTGTTGTTGAACATTAAGGAAGCAGGCAGGTCTTAAATATTCATCCCCAGCGTCTCCACAGCTTTGGCAACCATAGTGTGTGTGTCTGGGTGCTCATTCGGAGGGACTCTCGATTGGGTTTGGGGGGAGGGTGTTTCAGAGCTATCTGGGCAGTTCCAGAAGCTTTAACTGAAATCCTTGGGTTAACTGAGAAAGTACAACTCATAATATATTTGGAGCCAGAAGCCATCATCCAGTGTTTCTTCTCCCTTCTTTTCCAGTTCCAGCCACCCCCAATTGTTTTGCCCTTATTGTGTCTGCTTTCTCACTTTGAATTCATGTTAAAGTCAGCATGATCTGCCCTCACCACTCTAATAAATGTGCTCTTGAGGAGGTCACTAGTGATATCCTAGTGGCCAGATCCAGTGGGTATTTTTTAGTTTTTATTTACTGGACCTTTGCTGCATCTGCCACTGTGCCCCCTCACATCCTCCTTGAATCACTCTGTCCCTACCTTGACAGCTGTGATGCACAGGGTTCCGGTTTCCTTGTGCTTTTTGGAGTGTCTTTCATGGTGTCTCCTTCCTTGATAGGCCTCTTTAAAAAGTTAGTGTTCTCCTCAGGATTCTGGCTTGACTCTCTGCTCACTCATCTCTCTCACCTAGGTGAGCTCATCGTCTATTTTGCATGGTTTCAGCCATCACTTTCAGGCCAATCACTCCAGGGCAGTACCCCAAGTTCGGAGCACTTTGCAGACTTTCATACTCATTTCTAACTTGCCTGCTAGACTTTTCTACCTGGATATCCTTCAAGTACCTACAATTCAACCCACCCAAAAATAACCTGAACTACATTCATCATATTCTTCACCAAAACCTGCTTGTCTACCTGTGTTCTCTCCCTCCTGTGGTAGCTTCTACCATTCACACAGTCACAAGCCAAAAACCTAGGTGTCATCCTTTATCTTACTCATCCCATCCTATTAGTTTCTGGCATCTTCTACAGCCTTTGGCACATTATGGACACAGAATGAATAAAAGAAAACGCTTATTAATTTCATCTGAAATTAACTACAGTTTAGCACTTTGGTTTTGATAAATCCAAACATCTCTGATTACACTTGTAACTTTCGGGGAAGGGCATTTGATTTTTGACCACATTCAAATTATATTAAGGAGAAGGCACTTTTTTGTTTAAAACAGGAATACTTTGTGGGGGGATTAGTTATTATTAGAAATGGGTGGATTAGCCACATGCTGTCTTTTCAGGCTCCCTAAGGAGCTGCTCACAGTTAAAGATAAGGTGGATGAAGCCGGATTGTGCTGGCCCAGGAGGGTGCTGTCCTTCATGAACATGGGAGTAGAGGCAGCAGTTGTGGGTGAACTCGCCATGTGCTATGGCTTTCATGTGAGTCATAGATAGACTTTTCCCTTGGGGAGGGTAACACGCCCCCTTCAAGCTCATTGATGGATTTCCTTAATTGTATTCTGGTGTTTCTAACATAAACATTGAGGATGTGTCAGTAACTGTCATGCTTCTCCAAGTTGATCTCCCTTCCTTTCCATCTAACCCCCCCCCCCAAAAAAATAGAAAAGAAAATAAAGAAAAAAAAAAAAGAAAAGGAGAAAGTGACTTAAAGACTCATAGGATTTTGGAGCCAGAGAATTTCTTCAAGTACTGGTCATCTAGCTCAGCCCTTCCGTTTTCAGATGATGATGACAGTAAAGATAGGTGGTGATATAACTATAACACCATTTTTGATGACTTACTGAGTGCCAGACACTATACTAAGTGCTTTATATATATTTCCCATATGATACTTACAATAGCCCTATGAGGTAGCTGTTATTAGTGCTATTTTATAGATAAGGAAACTGAGGTCCAGAAAGATTGGAGAACTGTATTGGGGTTAAGAGGATGCTGAAGCAGCTGTTGTGCAGAGAGATGAAGCATCTTGCTTTTTCAAGGTCCGGTTTTCCACTTAGAGGCAGAACATTAGTAGAATCCAAATCCCCTGACCTTGAACTCAGTAAGCCTATATTTTTGTTTTCACCTGAGAATTCATTCTCTGTGGTCATTTTTGTCTCCTCTCTCGCTCAGCCCCTTTTAATTACAGTGAAATTGAATGAAGTAGAGGAAAAAGTAGAGTTGGGGTTTTTGGTGAGTTTTTAGTTTATTTTTAAATAGGCAGCATTCCCAGACTGACTGGGAATGTAGCAGAAGGCCTGAGAACCAGGAAGTGACACAGACCTGTTTATACCCTTCCACTTGGGAGCCTTTGGAAAGCGATCCACAGAGACAGTAAAAAGTAAACACAACTGCTTCAACCAGTTCTCTTGGGTTTGCTATTTTTGACCTGGAGGAGGTGTTTCCTACACAGCTATGAGTACATACTTTGAAAACCAAAATCTAGCACTGAAACATCCCCTTGAGTGAAGGTATATAAACAGATATTTATTTCCTGTTACCAGACAGCAGCATTCAGTGACTCCTGGCAGACAAAATTATCACTTTATTTTTCCTCTCTCCCTCTGCCATCCTTTTTTTTTTTTTCTCTCTCTCTCTCTTTATAATTAGCGCTGTGCATGCAAAACTGCCCCGGGGGCTTCCCTGGTGGCGCAGTGGTTGAGAGTCCGCCTGCCGATGCAGGGGACACGGGTTCGTGCCCGGGTCCGGGAAGATCCCACATGCCGCGGAGCAGCTGGGCCTGTGAGCCATGGCCGCTGGGCCTGTGCGTCCGGAGCCTGTGCTCTGCAATGGGAGAGGCCACAACAGTGAGAGGCCCGCGTACCGCAAAAACAAAAAAACAGAAAAACTGCCCCGGGAGCGCACTGAATCCGTGTGTGATCTTCAAGGTCCAGCTCAAAGCTTTCTCTGTCACCTCCCCCTACTCCCAACCAGAAGCCTTTGTTCTTATCTCCTCTGTGTTCTCATAGCACTTTTTAACATTAAAAAACAAAACAAAAACACAAACCCTTGTAACAGTTTCACAGTGTGATGTAGATAAACATGTAATTCCTCTCACATAGATTGAGAATTCCTTGAGAGTAAGAACTATGCCCCACTTCATCTCTGTGATCACCCAAGTCTTGCACTGAAGACAGCCAGTAAATATTTGCTGAATTGCAGTAGAGTCACTGCAAACACTGAGCCCTAAGAAATCAGATTTAGCAGATCAGCTTCCCAGACTTTATTTGCCAAGTGGGTATTGAAGCCTGCTCCACTCAGCTCTGATAGGAACCAAGAAGAGGGGTGTGATGACACATAGATGTATCTCTGGGTCTAGGAACCAATTACAGCCACTTCTGCCAAACATCTGTTTTGCTACCTGGCAAAACTTCAGGATTTATATACCCTTTTCCCCTCCTGTTTTATATCTGCTGCTACTTTGCCATCTTGTATTTCCTATACAAATTATGGGTTTGGGGTTTATCTTTTCTTCCCCTTCCTGAACAAATAAATGTTGAGCACTTTGGGGCACAGAAAGAGGCGGGAGTTGGTGCTCTGCAGGAATTTACTACCTGCAGTAAATGTAGCATACAACAGTTAAGTAACTGTGAGTGGGCCTTGGGGGAGGATATGACTGGTTCTCCCAGTCTTCCAGGCAGTGATGCTATGGGTTCAGAAGAGCCTTCCATGCTTGTGGGCTCAATTGAAGAGTTTTCCCAGAGGAGATGCAAATAAGCTTGACCTTGTATTTGGAAAAAAGAACAGGGAGTCCTTTGCAGTAGGAAAGCAAGAGGAGGAAAGACTTCTAGGCCCCTTTGATTCCATCTATCTGTAAAATAGGCATAGTGGCACCTATATAATGAGGTAATGAGTGTGTGTGTGTGTGTGTGTGTGTGTGTGTGTGTGTGTGTGTGTGTGTGTGTGTGTGTGTGTGTGTGTCTCAGACATGTAAGCTCTGTGCCCTTATCCTCTCCTGTAGCATATTCAGGCTAGAAAACCTCCTTGGTCCCTCTAGACACACATATCACTTCAGTATAGTCACATACATGATTATTTAATTTTGGGGGGGAATGTTAAGTTCCTTAAAAATATATATTTTCAGAACTTCATGGGAGAGACCTTTGGAGGTTCATTTGTTTAAGCTCTTGGCTCTTCTTTCATCTAAATTAACTGTGTTTCGAGCCTAGTCTGGGGGCATGTGTTTTCAGCCCAGCTGAAACAGTACCCTTCGGGGGTCTAGTGGGGGCTCAGTAACATCCTTTTACAGCAGGAAGGGGCCTTCAACAGCACTGATTTGAGGGCCCAGTGTTCCAGACATTGTCCTGATCCTTCACGTTGATCCCATTTCCACTTCACGACAGCCCAATAAGGTGGGTGTTATTTATCCAGTTTGTAGATGGGAACTGAAAATAACTTGCCCTAGGCCACCTAACTAATAATATCCAAGCAGACCAGAGATTCCGGCACAGCCTACCAGAATCTTTCCACGGATCCAGGCTCTCTGAGAGAGAAGTATTTGAATTGTTTCGTTTTACTGATGAGGAAACAGAGGCATCAAGAGGCGAACTGATTGGTTCTAGTTTAGCCCATCCGTCTAGAGGAGAAGTGGTTTCCTGCCTTCACTGTTGGAAATTTATGGCCTGAGCCAAGTGCCTGTGAGCAGGCACTCTGCCTTTTCTCTCCTTTTTTCTGTCCTGTCTTGAGCCTGTCTTGTTTTGTTCTCTTGTGTCCTTCTCTCTTGCATTTTCTCTTTCTCTCTGGGCCCCTACAGCTCTGCAGTGATGTGTGTGTGTGTGTGTGTGTGTGTAGGCTGGGGTTTTTTGGTCAGATGTTTGTTATTTTTGGAAAGCACTTTAGGAACACTGTGTACGGATGGCCTATACAAATGTGCTGATGGATTGATTAAGCTCTAAATGGAAAAGTTGGAGTCTCCTGAGTTTGCTGCAGTGCAGAGGGAGATAGATTCTAGGATAGGTCTGGGGAGATGCAGGGGGAAAGGACTGCTCTGCGGAAAAAAGAGGATGGATTTAACATTTCTTCCTTCTAGTCAGAACTTTTGTTGACTTACGTTTTCAGGAGAAATACTTCTGGGCTTCTCCTTTTTCCTAAAAGACGTTCCAGATTCCTTAGAACTCAGAGGGCATTTGGGGATCATCCAGACCTACCCCGTGAGGACCAGGAAGAATGATTGACTTGCCTGAGGCCAATCTGCTGTTGGTTGGTGGAGCTGGGACTTAAGGGCTGTCTGCTGCACTCAGATCCAGGCTGCAGTCATCCTGCTGCTAGGTTCTAGAAAAGAGATGCTGGAGACTATTGAGGAGAAGGTTTAGTGTGTCTGCTGGTGTCCCTGCTGTCTGAAGCCTGAGCAGTAGTGTAGGGGAAAAGTGGGACAACAAGAGGATGTAGTGAGCAGTTCTGGGGAGTGAGACAAGAATACAAGGAATATTAAAGCAATTCAAAAAAGCCTCAAACACCTACCCTACCCTGGCTTCAGTGGTTTCTGAGAAAAGCTGAGGGTTATTTTTGTGATTTGTAGGAGGTAAATTTTTTTTTTTTAGGAATTTTATTTATTTACTTATTTATTTAATTTGGTTGCACCAGGTCTTAGTTGTGGCAGACTCCTTAGTTGTGGCTCATGGGCTCCTTAGTTGCCGCGTGCATGTGAGATCTAGTTCCCTGACCAGGGATCAAGCCCAGGTGCCCTGCATTGGGAGCGTGGAGTCTTAACCACTGTGCCACCAGGGAAGTCCCTGTAGGAGGCAAATTTTGACAAGAGTTTGATGTTTGTGTCCTTTGGGCTTTGGAGCTGGAGATGAAAAGGAAATGGATAAAGGAACTTATGGCTGTCAAGGATCTCAAAGTCCGATAGACAACTTCGTGCCTATTGAAGGTACTCAGCTGCTGGTGGCACAAAAGAAAGGGGAAGATACAGAGGTTAGGAAGATTGGAAGGAGCCATTTATCCCCAGGGAGGAAAAAAGTAAACTGAAGACATCTAGAAGTAATACAGTTTTGTCATTTTGTGGGAGAGGAGTGGGAGGCACTAAGGTCTGATACACATTGAGATACCTTTTGCTGCTGTGGCCTAGGCATTTCAGGGCGAGTGGGAGTGAAGGGGGGGACACTGCAGGCAGAAAGGGAGAGGTAAGGGGGGGCCTCCCAGCACGTTATTCCCTTCTCTCGTCACACCCTCTGGGGAACTTTGGACTCCAGAGTTAGCACTTCTTATCTTTACAGTCTAAAATGTAATGGTTAAGTTCTGTTCCAACTTCATGAACTGTTCTTTGTCTCCCCCCATCACATGGTAGTATTAATCAAAGGAACAGACTCTTATTCTAGATTCTCCCACCACCACCATCCCCTTTCCAGACTAGTCTGAGGCAAGAAAAGGATTTATGTTGGTTGTACCTGTCCAGTTCCCTCTTGTAACTAATGGAGAGATGGCCATGGTATAGGAAATAATCTGTCCTGAGGATTACATGTAAACGGAGGCTGAGCTCACAGAGATGTAGAGAAACTCACGTAGCCCCTGGGCGCCAAGCGTGGCTGAGTCAGGACCCTTTGCCTTCACAGAGGAGCGCTCGGTAGAGTGTGACATGACTGCGCCTCAGCAGGACTGTGACAGTCTCCACCCGCAGGGATAGGCCCCAGGGCAACCCAGACGCATGAGCTGCGGAGATCTGGGCCCTGCCCTGCGTGTCTAGGGGACTGGGCGCCCTGGCTGTTCCATGGCTCCCCACTCCCAGCCCCTCCCCCAGCTGCTGCTGCCTCCCTAAGCTATGAGCCATTTTTCAAGGTGACTCTAAGGATACATTTCACCTTAGGCAGGCTTTTTGGTTAATCTGGAAGCATCTGTGGCAACAACAAGTAAGCAAATTGCGTGAACTTCGAGCTCGTGTTACAGGTTCTCCTCAGCACCAGAAGCCTGCATGCTTATCATCATCTTTTTTGTGAGCGGTTCCTCAGGTCACCCTCTGCTGTCTTGGCTTACAGGCTAAGACTGTAAATAGGAGGACCTGAGTCTTACTAGTTCACAGAGCAAGCAGCCTTTTATATTTTGTCCCTTTTAAACCTCACTATAGACCGGTGAGATATTCACTGGTGAGATAGTCAAAGCAAGCAACACCTCCATTTTACAGATGAGGAAACAGAGGCAGAGATGTGGGACGGTTCTTCCCCAAGTTCAGAGCTGTGGCTTAAGGGCAGTGTCCTTCCTCTTGGAGGGTCACTCTGGGCAGGAGACGAGTGTTCATGACATCACATTCAGCAGAGCAGTCACTCAGCTTTTGATGTTTTGGGTTCACAGAGGTGGGGAAAGGCCAGATTCTGACCTTAAGGGGCTGGCAGTCTAGCTCATGGGGGTCTCCCCTTGCTACAGGCTGTTGAGGCGGCAGTGTTGGTCCCAAGAAGGAAAGTCAGAAGGGTGAATGCAGACTTCCCATGACCCTGCCCCACCCCGTGTTTTGGAAGAGCTGGAGGAAGAGGTAGGTTATACAGAGAGAAGCGTGGATGCCCTGGAGAATTCTGTGATTGAGAGAGACCTTTGAGCTGCTTTTAGGTATGAAGACGGAAGCCAGAGGAGAGTGGTGTGAAGTACGTTCATGATGTTGAGCAGCCATCACCACCATCCGTCTCCATAACTCTTTTCATCCGGCAAAACTGAAACTCTGTACGCATTAAACAATAACTCCCCATTCCCCCCTCCCCTTAGCCCCTGACATCCACCATTTTACTTTATCTCTAAATTATAATGTTTTTAAATCAGGGGAAGTGGTCACTAACACACCAGCGGAATACTGAAGCAAAATGAATTCTTTTTTTTTTTTTTTAACTACGTTTTCGTCTATGTGTTTCTCTAAGGGTAATAATGAATACTTTGTCTTAATTTGTTCTAAGTGTTCTTCTTTTCACTTGGTCTAAAGCCATGATTCAAGGGCAGGCTTTATTTTGTTTTTTAAAATTCTGTGTTCTAAGTGGATTCTTTCTGAAAATGATTAGATGTCGTGTGACCCTTTCTTCGTAGTAGCTGGGTTTTCCCATTTGGGGTGATATCCTGGGGCTGTGGGGATTCACTTTTCTCTGTATTATTGTATTATTTCTGAAGCACTGACCCTTGGCTCAGCCTAGCATATAAACATTCCTTGACTCTCCTCTGTTCATCTTTTCTCTTCTCTTTGCAGAGCCCCTTTTTCCATCACCCCATTTGTTTTGCACTTGATCAGGTCTTAGGCTTCATGGTGGAATCGGTCCCTTGGCCCAGGTAACTGCTTAAACAGTAAGGGAGGAACCGGCTGTTTCTAGAAAACGAAACAGAACGTGGGCTCATTTGTGTGCATCTTCTCCCCAGTCCCATACTGGCTCCTCCCCCACAGTGTTCATGAGTTAGGCAGACATTTGCTGCCTGCCTGTCAGGTGCCAGGCCCTGTGCTGGCTTATGAAGATTCCAAGTTGAGTAATTCACAGTCCCTGCCTTCAAGGAACTTTGAGCCTAGTGAGGTGAGACAGATAAACAGATATAATAACTTGATAGAGGTACAGTCAGAGTAGGGTGCTCAGGGCACTTTGGGAGTAAGGAGGGGGTTAGTTCTACTGGAGGTGGGCGTGACATGTCAGAAGAGTTCCTCCAGGAGATGAGGCTTGTGCTGAGCCCTGAAACTTGACTGTATTCCTGGCAGAGAGAGCAATCAGGTTTATTGGAGTGTCAGTCAGTTTGTTGAGGGAGGAGACAGGTGGCTTACAGGAATGCCTTGCTACATTAATTTTATTCTGTATTTTATCTGTCTGAATAGGTAATGCATACACAAAGTACAACACTCAAGAAGATGAAAAGGGGATACGTACAGTGAAAAATGAGCTTCCTTCTCTGTTAACCACTAGATTCCCTCGCTGACAGCACTTGGTAGCTACCAGTTTCTTGCGCATCAATTCCAGAGAGAGACTTCCAGTGCATACAGGGGTGTGTGTGTGTATGTGTGTGTGTCCTTTAAAAATACATGCATACACACACATAGTTTTCTTCACATACTAATTTTGGAAGTCATTCCATATTAGTACAGACTGAACTGCCCAGTTCTTTTTAAACCACTGCGTGGTATTCTATTATGTGGGTGTATGACAACTTATTTAACTAGTAACCCTTCAGTCTTGTGCCAGTAAAAATAATGCACTGAATATCCTGCATATATATCATTGCACACGTGATTTCTCAGGACAGATGATAGAAGTAGAATTGATAGGTCAGAGAATGTGTGCATTTTGGGGACATATATTGTCACACAGTTCTCCAAAGAGCTCTATATTAATTATAAAATACGAAATGTAAGATTCTTTACCACTTGGTAAGCCCCCCACCACGCCAGTCCTCTAAAATCCTTGCCAGAGTGATCTTCCTAAATGAATTTGGTGTTGTAACTTCCCTGTTTATAATCCTCGTAAGCTTCACGTGGTCTTCAGGATAAAGTTTAAACTTAGCCCAGCCCCTGCCTCTAGCATCTGCCGGGAGTGCTGGGTTCCATTGCTCTGAGCCACTTGGACTTGGTGTCTCTGTTTCCTTTTCCAGTAGACACATCCTTTAGCAATCTGTTTAGCATCCCGTCCTGTGGGTAATCTTTCCTCATTCCTCCAGGCGGGCACGGAACACTACGCGTCACCCTGATCCAGCCTCATCCATTCACTGCAGAAGTATTTGTTGTGCATGTGCTGTGATGTGGCACGGGCAGGTGTCATCCTTGATGATCCATTGGTTCTTGCCTTGAGGGGATGATGACTGCCTGGTAGGGTTACCTGCTGTGGCTGCATGTACAAGGGCAGCACCAAGGACCCATTGCTGACTGGCTGGTGGCCCTGGGCATATCCTTTAACTTTTTGGACCTTGGTTTTGGCATCTGTCAAAAGAGGAGGTGAAGCCTGATGACCTCCAAGGTCCTCGACGCTCAGATCTTATTAATAATTACGATAGCAACAGCCGCTGGTGTTTACTGAGGACTTGCTAAGTGCCAGGCACTGTGTTGAGCACTTTGATCCTACTCCTTACATCAACCCTGTGAAGATGATGGTATCGTTACTGTCTCCATTTTACAGATGAGAAAACTGAGGCTAAGAGAGTAATTTGGCCACAAGGTCATAATAAAGGAAATAGATTTGAATTCTGGCATTCTGACTCTACCATTCTTAGCCACAAAACTGTTTACACATTCCACACATTTACGCATGGTTTTGTGTACTGTTTTGGGTCAGTCACAGACTCCACCCCTAGACCTCTCCATGAACCATCCCTGTTCTGCAGCCATAAAGGCTCAAGTTGGAATCTGGGTAAAAGCTGGGGACAGAGGACTGCTACAGTCCCAACTACTTGGGGGTAGTGGATAAAGACCCGGTGGCTAGCTCTGTTCTTGAGCCCCTGGCTCATTCTCATTGGAGACCCTCATAGCTGCTTTTCCTTTGGACTGAGACAATTCATACTGCTGTTTGAAGTAACTCTCTTCAGAAGGGGTGCATAGGCTTGAGTCAAGGCTTCATACATGGATTAAAGTCAGGCCTGGGTGTTATCCCTCAGGGGCATCCTTTATTAGGGTTGTAGATGGCAGCCTTCTTTATCTATTTACATAAAGCCTTGTTGGAGAAGGAGGTGTATATGGAATTTAAAAAGGAAGTGTAACATTATTTGGAATACCTGTTATAAACTAGGATAAATGAAATCCCATGGGTTAACTAAAATATAATAGGCCTATATCATAATGTATCATCAACCCTTCTGCTTCCCTGAAGGCAAATAGAAAAAAATCCTGAAAAGTCTTAATCCTTGCTTTTATTATTATTTTTTTAAGATACCGGTTCCTATTCTTCTTACGTTTTTGTCTGAGCTAGAGTGGATGGTGGGGTAATTAAGAGTTACAGCCCGTTCTCCGCTCAATCATTGTCAAGTGTAGCCAACAAATGTGGGCTCTGGGGTCACAGGTGTGTTGGGTGAGCCTTGATTAATTAGTCCGTTTTTGAGATTCGTGGCTGTGGAGTCAGAGCCAGGTCCTCAGGGGCTCATCCAGCCAAGCCCCGGGCCCTTGGCTCCCGCTGCTGCATTCCTTCTCTCTAGGTGGTGTATTTCTCCCTTTAAGACATGTGTTCTCTATTTTTTTTTCTTTTCTTTTCTTTTCTTTTTTCTTTTCGGTTAGTTGAACTTGCTCTGAGTCCGGTGGCAAAGGCAAAGCCAGACTCTGGTGTAGCAGCTCTGAGTCAACAGCCATCTATCTCCTCCTCTTTGCTCGAGCCTCCAAGGCAGGCAGCAGGGCAGAGCCACAGCAGTTTCTGAAAGCTCTGCCGAGCCTGACAGATCTCCAGGTGAGCCGGCGCTTGTCTCCTTGTCCCGTCGCAAGGATCTGGCGCCCGGATGCTGACGCCAATGGCAGCTTGCTTCGGGCCTTGGCATTTCCCCGGGGAGGAGTTGGAAAGCCGCTTATGTGCTTGTCTCTTCTCCTGGCAGTAGGGATTCAGTTGCTAGAATTCTTTCAACTTTGTATGTGATTATGGCTTCCTTACCGTAAAGTGCCTATTGTAACTAACTTATGGCTAAAGTTTTCACTTATGTCCTTGTTTTTGGTTTGTTTTTTGTAGGTGAATCTACCCAGGGCTGACTTCAGTGTTCTTACTTCTGGCTTTTAAATTTTTTCTTTTTAAAATAACTCGGACGGATGAAAGATGTGCCATGGCAGGATAGCACCAAAGAGCACCTCATTGTTTGCCGCGGCCTCCGCGGGACATGGCGTGTTCCTTCTGCTGGTGATTCTTAGCACCCTCCTTGGAGACGGACTTGCCTCAGGTGAGCCCCAGCCTGCCTCCTGTGTGTGGGAGGGAGAAGACTCAATACCATTGTTTCTCCTGAAGGCTGGGAGAAGGGATTCTTTGTGGAGCCGTTAGCAGGGGAGCAGAGAGTGGGGGCTTCTGTTCTGTTGGTACAGCAGGGAGCCAGCTGAGGGCGTGGGACTGGTGGCTGAGGTGCCTAGTGAGCCAGTGGGGGGCGGGGGTGTAGGAGCCTGCGGGGATGACGTGACCACTCCCCTCCCCTGGCTGTAGTCACGGGTGGGACGGAGGTGTAGGGTTCAGGGTGCAATGTGCAGGTACGGGTGCCGGCTTTGGAATCCACTGCCTGTTTTCAGAGCCCAGTCCTGCTACTTGCTGGCTCTGTGACCGAGAGCGAGTCTCTACTTCTGTAAGCCTCAGTTCCCTCACCTGTGCTAGATGGCAGAGTTGAGTAATTGACAGACCATGTGGCCCCCAAAGCCTAAAATATGTACGCTTTAAAATGTTTGACCCTTTATAGCAGAGGTTTGCCACCTTACCCCCAGCCCAGAACAGACAGTGCTCAGTAAGAATGCCTATGAATGGAGTGGCTGTCAGAGTAGGAAGGAAGGAAGGACTGACTGGTCAGAGCTAGGATGGACCTCAGAGGCTGTGCACTGGCCCAGGGCCTTAGGGCAGCTCACGGCAGTGCCTGGACCAGAACCTCGCCTAGTGCCTGGTGCGCTACCACCACCATCCTCTTCTAGGGCTCTGCTGGGGAAGCGGTCCTGGTATGTTACATGGCAGTATGAGGGCAGAGCATCTGCCTCCAGTGTCTGATGCCTTCAGCCTCTTTAGCTCCATTAAGCCATCCCCTGTACACCGCCACTCTCTCTTTTATGGGCTTCCCTCTTTCCTCCTCCCATTCCCCACCCCATTTTCCAGCTACCCACACCTTCCCAACTTTCCATTCAAGGTCTGAAATCAATTATCAGGGATCGATGCTTCCAGACTGGCTGAATAAAGGGATTATTATTTTCCAGTATGGAAAAATGTATCTGTAGTGTGGGCTCAGACCAGGATGGGAAAGTTGGCTCTGTTGTTTTCTTTCCCTCCCCCATCTGCAAAGAATCCTTCCTCCCAATGCCACCCCACTCTCTCTGCCCAGTCTTTTTTACTCTCCATAAAACAAACGTACTGGCACAGAGCAGGGTGCAGGCAGCGGAAGGGGTTTCATCATTACTTCGATCCAGTGCACCAAGTTACGATGTTTTTCCCTCTCTCTGGAGTGGCTTCTGGGGGAAGGAGGTACCCACACCTTGGCCTGAGACCCAGAGCACACCTGTACGGCTGTGCCCGCCCTGAGCAGCGTGCCAAGCAAGCTTGCCAAGAAACCAAGGCTCTCAGATACTCTGAAGTCGAGGAAAGGCAATTCAGGTCAGGCAAGGTCTCCTCTTCCTTTTCCTGCATTTCTTACCTGCTCCTGTAGCTTCCCCTGAATACCCATTCCAGAGGCCTTTTTAAATGAGGCGCTCGTTACCCAGTGAGCTCTAGTAGATATGCTCGTGTGTCTCGGCACATTCGCGACGGTGAGAATCCCACGGGACAGAGGTCAGTGGGCACCCTCGGTGAGGCGTTGGCCTGCACAGTCTCTGGTCATAAGTCCCACAGGCGCCTCTAGTCTTGGCCATAATTGCTCAGGTTTAGAAAAAAGAATCACGTATGAAGAGGCACTTGAGAGTTCTGGGGTAAAGTTCTGGGAAAAGTTACATATGTCATGTTCAAAGTTCAGTTTTCCATCCTGGTTCCTCTTATCTGCAGCTGGAGATGTGGAGTTATAACAGAGAAGTGGTTACGGAGGCATTGGGTTCAGCTTGCCCCTTGGTCATGCCTGTAGCAGAGATGGAGAGAGTTACTGATAAAGTTCCCTTTTTCAGGGTGGCAAAAGGAAGCATATCTTACTCTTCACACTTGGTCACAGCCTGCAGGGGAAGACCAGATTTCAAAATAAGATCTGTGCTCGCGCTACCCAGCTTGCTTTTCTTGGACTAGGGAGGAATTAGGATCCCAACTGTGTAGCAGCCTCTCCCAGATCTCTCTCCTTAAGAGATCTTAAGGTCACAGATCTCTTTACCTGTGACCTTAAGAAAGTTGCTGTGTGTGTGGCCTGAGGTGAATCACTTGCCCTCTCTGTGTGCCCTGTAAAACAGAAGCAAGATGCTTAAGGATGTTAGGTTGGTGTTGTGTAATAAAAATGATTGGAAGGCCCTTGACACAAAAATGCTCAGCGTAATTCCTAAATAACAGCAGCAGAGACGGTGTTTGACCTCCTGTGGAGTCATGTTGGGCAAGAGACTTCCTGTGGATGACGTCCTCTGCTGTCTTTAAAAAACGAAACTGGAGATGCAGAGTCACTTTTTGGGTTGGGGATGAGGGGTTGGGAGGAGGTGTCAAACTTGACCAGTTGAGGAAGGATTGAATACTTCCGGAATCCCTTTTGCCTTCCATGTTTGCATAGTTTGATGGTCTCAACCTAGCTCATGTAAAAAGCTTTTAATTTCCATTCTCTCCCTGTTCTGAGCATATTTATTGAAAAAAAACTTAGTATTTTACTTGTTTCTGATTTTTTTTTTTCCTTTAAGATGTTGCCACACACTCAGCGGCCATGTTAAACATCACACAAGCACCTAAGCAGGGAAGGCAGCCATTTGCATTTCCGTGTGGCAGAGGGAGAAAGCCAGGCACTTAGTGCTCACTGAAGATGGAAGATGTGGAGAGCTAGGCTCTCAGGGGATGATACGGCTTCAGCCGTTAGCACTGCGGTGGCAGAGAGAGATGTTGGCAGGTGGCCTGGCTCACCTCACGGTCTCTGAAGGGACCTGGAGTCAGAGGTAACATACACTGAACTGGGAAAAGCGAACAGGTAGGGAAACGATGCCTGTGAGCATCACTTGTGTGTCGGGCTCTGTGTCGTCACGTGTGAAGTTCTCAGAGTGCCTGTGAGCTACATGGTCATGTAACTGTTTGACAAGTGAGAAAACGAGGCAGAGTGAAGTTAGGTAACTTGGTCAGAGACACTGAGTCGTAGGTGGGGAAGCGGGCTTGGATTTGCGTGCAGTATGTCTGACTGTGTTGCCCGTGCTCTGCTGAGAACTGTACTACCTGTGCTGAGTGGCAGGCTTCTCTGAGACCTGTTTCTTGTGTTGCTCTGTTGGAGCACTCAGATCACCCTTCAGAGGGTAACTTTGACAGAGGAAGAGAGGCACCATCTGTTTTCTTCCCTGGATATAGGATGCAGGAGTCATCTCTGGGTTACCATATTTACCTCTGTGGTTGTTTCTGTTCTTATCTACAGTGGCCCTTGGTGGTTTGGGTCCTAGTTTAGGCACAAGGTTTGCCAAGGCAGTTCTATTCTTGGAAAGGAACAATAGGGACCACAGCGAATTGTTTGCTAAATGCGGCTGTAGTTCCCAAAACATCCGCAGAGCATCTTCCTGTCAGCTGCTGGCGTCGTGATGTAATCTCTCCATGGTGTAATTACCTGTGACTATAAAAAGACTGGGGATTGTGGTAGGAGGCTGGATGGGTCATTACAGAGCTTGCTGAACCCTGGCGTCATGAAAAGACATTGAGAAATTACCCTCTGCAGGCTGATTGTTGTGCCATGTTTAGACCATTGCCAACGCATGGTACGAGCTTTGCACTGTAACTTTCGAACAAAAGAAGACAGGAGTCCACCAGACCGAACACCTTAGTGGCTCTCATCTGGGTGAAAGCCCTCATTAGACACAGATTCCACCTACCAAACAGAGGTGCCCCACTACCCTATCCTTAACTGCAAGCTTAGAGGTTATCCTTACCTGCCCAACTCTTTCCACAAAAGGGGGTCACAGGGCGCTTAAAAAGAACAAAAGAAAAGGGCTTCCCTGGTGGCGCAGTGGTTGAGAGTCCGCCTGCCGATGCAGGGGACACGGGTTCGTGCCCCGGTCCCGGGAAGATCCCACATGCCGCGGAGCGGCTGGGCCCGTGAGCCATGGCCGCTGAGCCTGCGCGTCCGGAGCCTGTGCTCCGCAACGGGAGAGGCCACAACAGTGAGAGGCCCGCGTACCGCAAAAAAAAAACAAAACAAAAAAAACCAACTAGGGTTAGTGCTCAGAGTCTTTAATTATTCTAGGTATGTTTTCAGATGAATTCTTTGACCACCTCTTACCCACTGGAGGTTCCTTTCTTCTGCGTCACCCCAGCAGCATGAGCCTGCGAGGATGTGAGCAGCCCTCCCATCCCAGGTGGCTGGTACTGGTGTAGCTGGCTGCCTGGACTGGGGCCAGATCAGGAGTGACCTTGGCCCGCCTCGTGTTTAGCTCTGGGGCCCGGAGGGACAGCAGTGTTTAGAGACAACTTTGCCATGGTGTGGTGTGACTGAGGGGGGCGCTGGCCGCTGGTTTCTCCCAGCCCTGTTCACCCAGTGCACCTTCAGCCAACCTGAAGCGTGAACTCTGAATTCACTGGAAGATGAGGGTGAACACTGCCTCTACGCCTAGCTGCCTGTATTACCTTGGATAATCTTCCAGACGACATTGTCGATGTTCCCTAGAACAGGGAAGACACTAGATAATCTTACTTATTAATACACTGTTGTGAGGATTAAATAAGATAGTATATATAAAGCACTTAGGACATTGACTGGCATACAAAGAAGTAATTCCTAGGTTTGAAGACCAGATTCTAGCACCAGTCGATACCAGTCTACACTTACGACACCAAAGCTGATTAGCTCAGGTTGGAAGGAGCTCCTTGTTTCTTCCGTGTGTCTTGGATTCTCTTGGATTCAGTTCAGTACATCCTGAGCAGAGTTAGACACGTACTGCATGAGTTCTTCATAGTTCACAGGTTCCTAATTCTCAAATGCCACATGTTGGCATCTCACGCATGAAGCCATGCAGAAAAGAGGGGCCGTGGCCCTTTGCGCTATTTGTGCTGAGGGGTCAGCTAGGACATCTCACAGCCAGCCCTTCCCTTCCGTGAGGCTGTCTTGTTGGCATCTCAGAGCTGGGATTCCTCGAAGCTACTATTTGTTAGGAACTTTCAGAGTTTTTTTGAAATCTTAAAAATCTGAGGATGCCAAGGGTCTGTTCTTTTAAAGAGGTATTTCATTTCATCAGCACTGTGATGTATGATGGAAGGATTACATTTGAAAGAATTCCTAAACACATCCGTGAGAATGCAACATTAGAATTGAAAATTAAGAGCTCTCTTCTCGTCTCTCCATTTTGGTAGTCCTTTTGCCTCCTCCTACTTAGCTATATTTGACAGCATTTCTGCTTGTAAGAAGCCTTTTCCTTCCTAGATTCACTTGCTTCCCCAGAGACAAGGTTTTCCCCTTGCTTAACTTCTTTAACTTGTTAGCTTTGCCAGTAGCCAAATCTTTTAAAAGTACAACTGTTTAATCATTCAAAATTCTGGGAAGTAGTGCAGGGAACACAAACAGATCCTCATCAAGGTTTATTCTTTGCAAAGCGTTTTTTCTTTTCAAATTCACAAAAGTATTTTAGGTGTTTCGACCAAGGAGGGGAAATGTGTTTCAGGAAGTTATGGCCAAGTACTCCCTCAGGATTATAAAATAATTCTGCTCTAGCCTTTGTTATTCTGAGTAACTAGTGACACTTCATGAAATACAATGGGCCCGACGATCAGTTCTTCACGTGCAGTAGACACATGTCTCCCTGGGAGAGGGCGGGACCTGTGTGTTTATTGTCACTGGCTGGAGTACTGACAGCTCAGCCTTGTTGACTCTGGCAATGGTGGGAGGCACAAGAGAATGTCGCTGGGATTGTCACACACCAGACAAGGACTGAGTGGGCGTGGGGAGTCACCTGTCAGTATTTGCCGAGCACTGATCTTGGCACAGCAAGGTACGGGGGCCGACCGGAGAGAAGCCTTGGATGTTTCTGCTTCCCGGTTGGTCTCATTACTTTGGAGGCCAGATTGCAGAGGACCCAGGGGTGTCTTGAGTCAGTGCAGCCCCACTCGGGCTCCTGAAAACCATGCACGGTCTCCCCGAATTGCTAATTAATGGTCCAGGAAGTTAGGTGGTGACATCAGTAGGTTGTGTGGCCCTCTGCTTTCTACCTGTCACACAGTAGACCCCGTCAGTCTCTGATCTTTGAGTCTTCTGTACACGAGCCACTTGATCTTAGTTCGTGTTCTTTGTTCTTGGTTTTGTAAGTGTTTGCATATAAGCTCGTTGAGGGCAGAGCCAGTCCTTTGTACTTTGTTATAACCAGGCCAGTGATCATCCCAGAGGGGGGTCACTCCTGGCAGGATTGTGCAGGCTCATGGCCTGTCCTGTGCGTGAGGATAAGCAGGACGAGTCCGCGGCCCTGCGAGCGGCAGCAGCCTGATCTGTGGTTCCCCGTGAGATTCTGTCCACAACCTTCTTGGGAGTGGAGGAGGATGTGAAAGTGTCTTCATGCCTCAGGGGATGCAGGTGGTGGGGCTCTTCTGAGAGGAAGGGAGTGGGACTGGGCCGGCTGCCCAGAAGAGTTTATCACAGAGTGCGCCGACTTTCAGCCCGAGTGAGGATCTTTGAACCCAGCGTGGGTCCCTTTAGGTGATGAAGAGGGAGGAAAGGAAGGCTTTCATTACCTACGTACGGGGAATGAAGTCATGTGGAAGAATGCATGTGAGAACTGTGCTGGCTCTAAAAATGTACTGGCATTGGAGGGGGGGGAAAGTCAGCTTGCATGGGTGTGGCTTCCCTTCCCCACCCACAGCTCCCTCTACCTCTGTCCCTAAAGTCAAGGCTAAGGGGACTCCTCATTCCCCTTCCCTGAACACTAGCACAGTCAAGCCTATCCTCACGCTGTTCTTTGAGTGGCTAGATTCCTGTGGCTGGAATCCCAGCCTCCCCTCCCTCCTGTACTTCACTTCATCCTTTAAGATCAAATTCAAAGTTACCTCCTCTGAGACACCACCCATCCCCTTACCACTAGAATTAATAGGGTCTGCAGGAAGGAGAGTAGGCTATGTGTGTATTTGCTGAATGGAATTCTCAGGAGCTCTTTGGTCTCAGTCCTTTCTCTTGGGAGGATGTCAGAGAGTTTTTCCTATGAACGGGATTCCAACTCCTAGAATCTTAACTGTTTTTGATTATTTGAAGGGATTGGGCAGCTCGTTAAGACTTCAGCTTTGGGGAACCTGAACTCTTAGTTCTGCAGATCATGACACACAAGCCCTATATGGACTTGTTCCAAACCCTAATGACCAGGGTTGCTCTGGGACAGATTGGGTTTGGTGTTTTCATAAGCGGCATCAGCTCGTTTAGCAAATGTGTGTTGATATAAGGCGGGCAGGGAGGACAGCAGGAGATGGGTAGTGCCGTGAAGGGCTTCCTGGGGCCAAGTACTGGACTGGCTCTTGTTGGAAGTTATCACATCTAGTTGGTCCTCACAGTCAGCCTGTGAGAGGTGGGCGGTTGCAGCCAGGAACAGTACTTTATACCAGGAGGGATGCAGACGGGATGGTTCAGACTCTGATTTATCCACAGTTATTTGCTGAGCGCCTGCTGAGTGCTGCGACTGTGCCAGCTCCAGTCTGTGAGATACTTGCTGTGATCAGGGAAGTCATTGCTGCACTGGGATACACACGGGCAGGGGTCCTGATTCAGATAGGGGTGGTCGTAGAAGGCCTCTCTGAGGGAGAGGAGTGTACACCGAGACCTGGAGGCAAGTAGGGGGACAAGATGACATAGTAAGGTTAAGAATGCAGTCTTGGGGCTTCCCTGGGAGAGTCCGCCTGCCGATGCAGGGGACACGGGTTTGTGCCCCGGTCCGGGAAGATTCCACATGCCGCGGAGCGGCTGGGCCCATGAGCCATGGCCACTGAGCCTGTGTGTCCGGAGCCTGTGCTCCGCAACGGGAGAGGCCACAGCAGTGAGAGGCCCGCGTACCACCAAAAAAAAAAAAAAAAAAAATGCAGTCTCTTGGACCAAGCAGGCTGGTTTGAATCCTAATTCTGCCACTAACATGTTGTCTAATTTTGAGCAAGTTTCTCAGTGTCCCTCAGTTTTCATAGGTGTGAGATTGGGATAACATACTTAACGTATAGGGTTGTGGTGTTACCGTCGTTATGTTACTCTCTGTCACCTCAGCCAGCACGTTGGGGGCAGTCTGGAGGGAGGAGAGGGAGAGAGTTAGCTTCGCGTCTGCTGTGCTCACCTTGGCTCTTCCTTCCTTTGGAACTTGCAGTGTCACTTCTGTTGAAACTTTGGAAGTCCAATATGCTCTGTTCTCTAAACTGGTTTTCCTCTTACCCTGCTGGATAAGTGAGTGGTCTCTTCTACTTTGGTGGAGTATGTTTTTTTGTTGTTGTTGTTTTTTAATTTATTAATTTATTTATTTTCGGCTGCATTGGGTCTTCGTGGCTGCATGCGGGCTTTCTCTAGTTCCAGCGAGCGGGGACTACTCCTCCATACGGTGCACGGGCTCTAGGCACGCGGGCTTCAGTAGTTGTGGCTCGCGGGCTCTCGAGTGCAGGCTCAGTAGTTGTGGTGCACAGGCTTAGTTGCTCTGCCGCATGTGGGATCTTCCGGGTCCAGGGCTCAAAGCTGTGTCCCCTGCATTGGCGGGCAGATTCTTAACCACTGTGCCACCAGCGATGTCCCTGGTGGAGTATGTTTGGAAGCTGGGGTTTCAGAAAAGAAAAATGAAGTCTGTCCTTAGCCTCAGAGTTCAGAGATGGGGCTGAACATCACCAGAAGCCCAGTTTGGGGGAAGCTCCCAGGGGGTAAGATGCTGGTGGAGGCAGGTAGGTGCCCTTCCTAGCTGGCTTTCAGAGCTGTGGAGGGGTAGGGGGCGTGGAGGAGGAACAAGCTTGATGTGAAAGATCAAAGGGTTAAAGAAAAAAGCAAACACCAGTTAATGGATTAAGGGTTGAATGAGTCTAAACAGGGAAATAAGGAGGGCTGGCAGAAGGTGTTGATTTTGGTACAAGTTGTGGAGAAGATGGGGATGAGAAGAATGGGCTTCTGTTTGCCTGTGGGAACAGGAAGTGACTGGCTCAGTGAGGCTGCCCCTCCAGGGCGTCACTCAGCACAGGCCCTTCATCCTCTTACCTCAGCCCAGCCAACCCGTGGGGGGCGTGCCTGACAAGGATGGCTTATTGCAGCCAGTCTGATGCACTGCACAGGGTCCCCATGTGGACCTCTGCGTCAGGAATTCCATGGGGAAGTTCCTAATGCTCAGGAAGGGAGGAGAGAGGAGCAGCTGGCCACCGGCATGTGCGTGTATCCAGGACCCCTCAGCTGGGGTCAGGCCGCAGTGACTGGAGCTGTTGCGGTGAGGACTCTCTGTGATTTGATGTGTTCAGGGTGCAGAGAACCGCTGTGCCTTCCGGCAGAGATGTGTCTCCAGTTTGGCCACGTGGCATGTGGGGATCTTAGTTCCTCCACCAGAGATCAAAACTGTGTCCCCTGCAGGGGAAGCATGGAGTCTTAACCACTGGACCGCCAGGGAGTCCCAGTGTCTCGAGTTTCTTGAGAGAGGCTTTCAGCAGAGGAACCCGTTCTCCACGCTGTGGTTCTTAGCTTTGCAGTCCGTCTCAGTGACAATTTGTCAGGCACTTGAGAAACTTGGCAGTCGGTTTCAGTAACAGAAATTCTGTTAACCAGTAATGGCAGACCCTGGCCCTGCAGGAATAATTAAGAGTGTGAACGATAGGATTAGGTGAGATAATATATGTAAAAGTTCTGGGTAAATAATAAAAGTCTATTCCAATGGAAAGGATTATTATAGTGCTCTTTTTTTTTTTTTTTTTTTTTTAAAGAGAGTATCTCTTTTCTGAATTGCTCAAAGCACTTGGTTAATACTAACCAGTTGATCCTTCATCCATCCCTGGGCAGGAGGCTGGCATATGATAGCCCCCTTTGTGCAGGAGATCAAACTAAAGTTTCCAAGAGAGCCCCAAATCTTGAGTCTGAAGCTCAAATCTATGGAGTCTAAAGCTTGGACCTCCAGATGTGAGAATGCCTCACTCCTGAGAATAGAGAAAGTGAGAGGAGAAATGGAGGGATCTTTAAAAAAGTCTTTTTTTTCACAGACATGGTCATGTCAGACAAGGTTGTTGTAGTCAGGAATTTTAGAGGCCTAGAAATCTGACGTCCATTTTCCTCTGGGGGCTTCCCCTCTAGCCCAGAGTCACTACGAGGAATGAGGGCCTGGTATAAGCTAGAGAAGCAGAAGGCTAATTACGGCAGGTTTGGACACGGGTCCTGTTCTATTTAGGCTGTGGTTGGCGATACCTGAGGCACCAGATTCTGCACCACGGTACCTGCTCCCTGACACATACCAGCGGAAACCCACTCACCACCCCAATGTGACCCAGTGTGTCAGGGCACCCACAACAGGTGCCCATTGTATTCTGCAGGCCCCATGGTAAAGCCCCACGGAGGCAGGATCAGGCAACTCCCTGAGTGTCTGACCCAGGCCAGTTTTCCCGCAGAACAAGTACTGCAGCCTCCATGGGGCAGGATGGCATCTGGGCAGATCAGAGTCATGTCAACTCTCCAGTCAGGAAGAGGCCTGGGCCCTTTGGTCCACCGTCGTCCCTTCTGAAGTCTGGTCTCAGCAGTGTAGAGCTGGCGAAGGGAGGTTCCGTTTTGTTCACATTACTAGGTCAGGCCCTTCAGGGTCCTCGAGACCTTTCTCCCCAAGTCTGTGCTTTCCAGCCTCTGGTCACAGCTTCAAGGACAGGTTGTGTACTTTCTTGTACAAGGCCTTGAACCTTGGAAACGGGGGAAGAGGATGCTGAGTTGGGAAGCTCCTCCTGCCTCCAGTGGCAGCTCCGTGGGCTCTTGGGCTTGAAGTTCAGGTCATTCAGCTGTGCCAGTTAAGTCACCTACTTGTGAGAGAAGCAACAGGCTGAAGCATGTACGTTCTAAGCACCATTAGGTGTCAAGTTTGAGTGTGCGTTAGAATCCCCTGGAGGGCCCAGATTGCTGGGCCCTACCTCCACCTCCAGTTTGCATCAGGATTTCTCCTGAGTTCTTACAGGCTACTGCTGATGGTCTGGGGACCACACTTTGAGAATCACCAGTTTACAATGGGGCTGAACAAGCCCACTTAACCCTTCCAGAGCAAATTTGATAAGGTGGAGACAGAGGGCTGGAGAGGTCGTGAACCTCTGGGGAGAGAGGAAGTTCAGAAATAGAATGCTGCAGGTGGACGAGCCTAACTTGAAAACTGAGAAAAGGTTAAATGATTAAGGGAGGTGCTGGCAGGCCTCTTGTTACCTTCACCAGCTGGTTCTGGTCCTTGCTGACTATCCAGCAGAGAGGGAGGAACCAGGCCTGGTGCAGCCCTGGAGGCATCACCTTGGGCATCTCCTCCCTCCACTTCTTCTTCTGCCCTCTCAGGCAGCGGTGAGCTCCGAAAGTCTGCATTTTAGAAAGTCTTGCCCCAGCTTGGGATCTGTGGTATGAAGAGCAGGGCCCTGAGCTGGGGTCCCGGGCCTCAGCCCCTGTACTGCCTCTAATGAGCAGTAACTGAAGGCCCCTCACTTTGCTCAGTGGTGAGGTAAGGGTTGGACCAGCGCTCCAGGGCCCTTTGAGCTTAGATACTGCATATTCTTTAATGCCTTCTCTGACAGCTTCCTCTGCAGGGTCAGGAACTTCTGCTTGCTTGTTACATGTTTTTTTTTTTTTTTGTGGTACGCGGGCCTCTCAACTGTTGTGGCCTCTCCCGTTGTGGAGCACAGGCTCCGGACGCGCAGGCTCAGCGGCCATGGCTCACAGGCGCAGCCACTCTGCGGCATGTGGGATCTTCCTGGACCGGGGCATGAACCCATGTCCCCTGCATCGGCAGGCGGACTTTCAACCACTGCGCCACCAAGGAAGCCCTGTTTTTTAGTTTTTAATGTGTGTGAAAACTTCCATTGACACGCAGTACTGAACCAGAATCCCATCTGGAAAGTGAAACTAGAGAAGTTTGGAAATTGGAGTAACTTTTCTTTTTAGAGAGCCTCTGGGCTCTACAGTTATGCTGCTTCCATAAAACTGTCCACAGAGGAATGACTTAGCATCCTTGTTGGGTGCTGATCCCTTTACTCCAGATCATCACACTTGTCGACTGCAGTGTTTCCCAGGCTGTCTGATCAGTTCTTATTTCCAGGTGCTCCTGCATTCCGCGCTGCCTGGCACAGTGCTCATGGTAGGCCTGTGAAAATCTTTGCTGGTGGATGGAATAGAGGGGTGTGTATCCATGTGCCTCTTTTCCTTTCCTTTGATTTCTCCCTGCTTAACTTCGTGTGATAGTCCTTTTGCCCTCCTCTCTCTTCCTCCTCTGTGCTCATTTTAACTACTCTGCTCTGACAGAGCTAGCCGTTGATGTTTGTACGTTGTGTGTGTAGGGGTTGGGGTGTGCCTGGGGAGGTCACAAAGGCCCTACATACGCCATCTGTGTGAGGGGCACATCCAGAGCTCCCCAGTCTTCTTCTTTCCTTCTCTCTTTTGCCCACTTGGTCTGGGGTAGCTGTGAGTTACAGAATGTTTTTGCCATCCTAGGGGAGTTTGCTATTCTTCAGATTGAATTTGACCCCGTTTACAGCCTTTATTTCCTGCTGTTTGTATTGGCAGACTAAAGGACTCCTGGCCTGGAGAAAATTAGCACATCCTGCCTCAGAACCATTGTGTGACCCTGTCTCTCCAGCCTCTTTCTGAAGGGGCAAATGAGAGATTTCCCAGCCTTGGCTAATCGTCACTTAGCCCCTCTGATCCTGCGTGGGTGGCTTTCAGGCAGCTCAAACACTGAGTAGCCTGAGGTCTGCTTTGAAACAGGGAAAGACTGAGGTTGATTTAATTCATTTTAAGTGAAATCACCAGCCTTTTGATGATTCCATTAATTTCCTCCCTTTTGAATACCCTCATGTTAGCAGTAATTGGAAATCCTGACTGTGTTTCTCATTTCCCCCCACTCCCCTGCTTTAATCTGAGGCAGCTGGATACTGCACGCTGCTTTTTCATTTACTGGAAGAGCAGTTTGAGGATGATTTTAACGACCGGCTTTGACAGTACTTCCAGAAGCTGAGACTGTCGCTGTTCTTCAGTTTACACCCACTCGGGGGCCTAAGGCTCACTCACCTTGCTCCTATAAAACTCTACTTAGTTCTTGGTGTGCAGGTGGGAAGGGCTCACTGTGAGAATGCTCTCTTGTCCCAAGTTCTGTATGCAGGCTTTTCATCACTCAACATTTACAGACCTCCTGGGTGTGCCAGGCACGGTCTAGTTACTGAGTGTTTCCCTGCCCCTCCTCCCTGCCCTGGTGGAAGCACAGAGGCCTGAGTAGCTGAGGTTCCAGCAGGCAGACCGTGGGAATTGTCTCTAAGGCTTTCTCTGTGTGTTTTTATGGTAGGAATGCCTGTTTCAGTGTTTTTCCTTTCTTGGCTCTAAAGAGGAATAAATAATATGAACCACCTCCTGAGATCAGAGAAATAATGGGTAGCAATAGCTGTAACAGCGTACTACTGTTGGCAACTGACAGGAGGTAAAGCACTTTCTTGTATATCATGTCATACTGGTGTCTTCACAGTAACTTATCACAGCCAGTAAAGGGTAAAGCTGGATTTGAACCCAGGTCCTCCCTTTGCAAATGAAATAAATGCTTTTTGTACTACACTGTGTGTGTGTGTGTGTGTGTGTGTGTGTGTGTGTGTGTGTTTCACACTGACTTTCCCATGCCATTGTCTTTAGGATTATTTCAACCACTGAAGTGTTAAGAAGCTATTATGTATGCACTGGGCCCTCTGCCAGAAACTGAGGTCCTCATAGTCTAATTGGGGAGAAAGATAAGACAGAATACATCTTGAGTGGTTCAGGTACTGAGTGCTATTAGAAAGAAGAGAATTAACCCTGACGTCATCCAGGAAGGCTTCCAGAGAGCTGAGACTTAACGCTGGGCCTGGTGGGAAGGCAGGATCCAAACCAAGGGAGAGCTGGAAAGGGGAGTTTGGTATTTGGCCACCTAGGACTCTGGGATACAGAAAAGGTGGTGAGGTTTGAGTCCTTTATCAGACTAGAGAACTAACATCCTCTGGGGTGATGCTTTTCGGACTTTACTGTGCTTTTAAAATCAGATTCGCATACCCCATGCCCACAAAGAACCATTCAGTCAGTCTGGAGTGCAGCCCAGCAATATGCATTCTTTAAAAGTTTTAAAATAATATCAGTCTCCCAGCCCTTCAGTTGTCTTTCCTGAACAGAAGAAAGCAAGGGTGCAGGTTTCATTTGTTCCCTTCCAGAGGCAGAAGCTATTTAACACACTGTTGCACGTCGTGAGAGTGGCCTACCCTCTGAGAAACACTGTATTCCAAGGAAATGCCCTCCATGTTGCAGGAAGCATGAGGGGCTGGGGATCTGGGTTTTGACACCATAGAGAGCCCACTCCTGAGGACTAAGTGTTTAGGATAAACTAAGGAGGAAAGGGAGGAGTGGTATTAAATGATGTAAGTGAAGTTGACTCTGACAGTGGCTGGGTCCGTCTGGCTGCTGTCTTGAATTGAAGGCAGGTGGTGGGGCCATTGAGGCTGAGGACCTTCAAAACAGTACATGCTCAGTTACTGCATGTGCCTCTGACTTTTAAGAAAAGCATTTTTACAGATGCTGTTTGGTATCTTAGCTTTCAGATGAGTTTTGGGGGTGGGAGCAGTCAAGGGTCAGTCAGTGGGTAGGTGGAGGAAACTTCTTTGGGATTGAGGGTCATATACATTGAGAGCCCTGAAAGAGGTAATCCAGTGTCTTCCATAGGAGTGGGCAGTCTTGGTGAATCTTAAGATTTCTGTCTGTATTTGGGGACCAAATGGGACCTAGGGTGGTTGTGAAGAATCAGAAAACTTACCAAGTTACTAAATACCCCGTTAAGAAGTGACATGCCTGGGCTTCCCTGGTGGCGCAGCGGTTGAGAGTCTGCCTGCCGATGCAGGGGACGCGGGTTCGTGCCCCAGTCCGGGAGGATCCCACGTGCCGCGGAGCGGCTGGGCCCGTGAGCCATGGCTGCTGGGCCTGCGCGTCTGGAGCCTGTGCTCCGCAGCGAGAGAGGCCGCAGCGGTGAGAAGCCCGTGTACCGCAAAAAAAAAAAAAAAAAGAGAAATGACGTGCCTGAGTTTTGGGGTGTTGTGAAATACCTGTAGTAAATGTGCAATATGTTTCAGGTAGTAACCACTTTCAATCTATTATCCCATTCTTAGTTTTTCAATGAAAATTTTCAGACATTAAAAAAATACAGAGACTTCAGACTATACTACAAAGCTACAGTTATCAAGACGGTATGGTACTGGCACAAAAACAGAAAGATAGATCAGTGGAACAGGATAGAAAGCCCAGAGATAAACCCACGCACATATGGTCACCTTATCTTTGACAAAGGAGGCAGAAATGTACAGTGGAGAAAGGACAGCCTATTCAATAAGTGGTGCTGGGAAAACTGGACAGCTACATGTAAAAGTATGAAATTAGATCACTCCCTAACACCATACACAAAAATAAGCTCAAAATGGATTAAAGACCTAAATGTAAGACCAGAAACTATCAAACTCTTAGAGGAAAACATAGGCAGAACACTCTATGGCATAAATCACAGCAAGGTCCTTTTTGACCCACCTCCTAGAGAAATGGAAATAAAAACAAGAGTAAACAAATGAGACCTAATGAAACTTAAA
The DNA here is from genome assembly GCF_951394435.1 of Stenella coeruleoalba. NCBI lineage: Eukaryota > Metazoa > Chordata > Mammalia > Artiodactyla > Delphinidae > Stenella > Stenella coeruleoalba. The sequence continues at coordinate 31,951,113 of NC_137147.1, read as the reverse complement.
AGCTTTTGCGCAGCAAAGGAAACCATAAAGAAGACCAAAAGACAACCCTCAGAATGGGAGAAAATATTTGCAAATGAAGCAACTGACAAAGGATTGATCTCCAAAATTTATAAGCAGCTCATGCAGCTTAATAACAAAAAAACAAACAACCCAATCCAAAAATGGGCAGAAGACCTACATAGACATTTCTCCAAAGAAGATATACAGAGTGCCAACAAACACATGAAAGAATGCTCAACATCACTAATCATGAGAGAAATGCAAATCAAAACTACAATGAGATATCATCTCACACCAGTCAGAATGGCCATCATCAAGAAATCTAGAAACAATAAATGCTGGAGAGGGTGTGGAGAAAAGGGAACCCTCTTACACTGTTGGTGGGAATGTAAATTGATACAGCCACTGTGGAGAACAGTATGGAGGTTCCTTAAAAAGCTACAAATAGAACTACCATATGACCCAGCAATCCCACTACTGGGCATATACCCTGAGAAAACCATAATTCAAAAAGAGTCATGTACCAAAATGTTCATTGCAGCTCTATTTACAATAGCCCAGAGATGGAAACAACCTAAGTGTCCATCATCGGATGAATGGATAAAGAAGATGTGGCACATACATACAATGGAATATTACTCAGCCATAAAAAGAGACGAAATTGAGCTATTTGTAATGAGGTGGATAGACCTAGAGTCTGTCATACAGAGTGAAGTAAGTCAGAAAGAGAGAGACAAATACCGTATGCTAACACATATATATGGAATCTAAGAAAAAAAAATGTCATGAAAAACCTAGGGGTGAAACAGGAATAAAGACACAGACTTACTAGAGAATGGACTTGAGGCTATGGGGAGGGGAAAGGGTAAACGGTGACAAAGCGATAAAGAGGCATGGACATATATACACTACCAAACGTAAGGTAGATAGCTAGTGGGAAGCAGCCGCATAGCACAGGGAGATCAGCTCGGTGCTTTGGGACCGCCTGGAGGGGTGGGATAGGGAGGGTGGGAGGGAGGGAGACGCAAGCGGGAAGAGATATGGGAACATATGTATATATATAACTGATTCATTTTGTTGTGAAGCTGAAACTAACATACCATTGTAAAGCAATTATACTCCAATAAAGATGTTAAAAAAAAAAAAAAGAAAAAAAAAAAGGAAAAAAAAATACTAGACATAAATCAACTATATAATTCAGCCATTCTACTCTTAAGTATCTATCCAAGAGAAATGAAAGCGTATGTCAATTTGAATAATTTATATGAATACTCATATATTTATTTGTAATTATCAAACACTGGAAACTGCCCAAATGTTCATTAACAGGTGAATGGAGGGAAAAAAACTGTGGTGTATGCAATAAAACACCCCTCAGCAATAAAAAGGAATGAACTATTATTACACACTATGACATGAATGAATCTCAAAATAATTATGTTGAGTGAAAGAAATCAGACAAAAAATAGAGTACATAATGTACAATCCAATTATATAAAAGTCTAGAAAATGCAATTGCTAGTAACAGAAAACAGACCTGAGGTTGGAGATGGGAGGTGCAGGGAGAGTCAGGAAAAAGGGGTTGCAAAGGAGTAAACTTTGCTGTTTATTTGTGGTGATAGTTTCATGGAGATATATACATATATCTCAAAACATATCAAATTGTACACTTTAACTGTACATTTTTTGTATGTCAATTATACCTCAATAAAGCTATTTTTAAAACGTAAAAAAAAAAAAATAAAAATAAAAAAAAAAAATACAGAGACTAACATAGCTGGGTACTTACCACCCAGATTTAATATTTTGCCATGTTTGCTTCAGATCTTTTTCTCCAGAGATATAGCCAGTATGCTAAATCAATGTGTATCCTTCCAACCGTGCCTCTGTTTTTACATACTTACACATGTATTTACATGCATTTTTTTTTAAGGGCCCTCAGTCTGTGGAGGTTGAGTTTTAGTGGGGTGTGTGGGGTTTTTTTTGTATTTTTTATATAACGTGTACAAGTTTTACATATTTATACATGCATCCCTAAGCGATATAGGATATCATTTTATTTATTTATTTTTACATCTTTATTGGAGTATAATTGCTTTACAGTGGTGTGTTATTTTCTGCTTTATAACAAAGTGAATCAGTTATACATATACATATGTTCCCATATCTCTTCCCTCTTGCGTCTCCCTCCCTCCCACCCTCCCTATCCCACCCCTCTAGGTGGTCACAGAGCACCCAGCTGATCTCCCTGTGCTATGCGGCTGCTTCCCACTAGCTATCTATTTTACGTTTGGTAGTGTAAATATGTCCATGCCACTCTCTCACTTTGTCACAGCTTACCCTTCCTCCTCCCCATATCCTCAAGTCCATTCTCTAGTAGGTCTGTGTCTTTATTCCTGTCCTACCCCTAGATTCTTCATGACATTTTTTTTTCTTAAATTCCATATATATGTGTTAGCATACGGTATTTGTCTTTCTCTTTCTGACTTACTTCACTCTGTATGACAGACTCTAGGTCCATCCACCTCATTACAAATAGCTCAATTTCGTTTCTTTTTATAGCTGAGTAATATTCCATTGTGTATATGTGCCACATCTTCTTTATCCATTCATCCGATGATGGACACTTAGGTTGTTTCCATCTCCTGACTATTGTATCATTTTATGTTTTAAAATGCATGTTATCTTCTGTAGCCTCCTTTTTTCGTTCAACATTGTTTTTGAAATTTAGCCACGTTGATACATTTGTTTTACCTACAGTATAGCGTTATTCCATTGTGTTAATATGCCAGAATATTTGTAACCATTCTCTCATTAATGGACATACAGGTGACTTCAGTTCTTCATCGTTAGGAACGTACTGCAGGGAACATCCTTGTACATGTGTATTAAATATGTATACAAGATTTCTCTGGCATATACATGTGGCAGTGGAGTTGCTGGATTATTAGAAATGTACAACTTCAGCTTTCTATATATTGCCAAGTAGGTCTCCAGAGTAGTTGTATGAGTTTTCACCACTAGTGATACATACGAAAATTCTTAGTTCTCCACATGCTTTGCAACAGCTGGTATTGTTAGATGTTAATTTCTGCCAATCTGATGGATATAAAATGGAATCTCTCCGTGGCTTGAATTTTGTATTTTCCTTGACTGTCTTCTCCCAGTTTGCAGATTATTTTAACTTTCTCTATGGCAGTGGTTCTCAAGGGTCGTTGGGGTCTTTTCAGGAGGCTGACAAGGTTGAAACTATTTTCATATTAATACTAAGATGCTATTTGCCTTTTTGCACTCATTCTTTCGCAGGTGTGTCGTGGAGTTCCAGAGGCTACATGACATGTGTTGACACAATCACTCTGATGTTTATTATTGTTTTTATTTACTTTTAAATTTTTATTTATTTGTTTGTTTATGGCTGCGTTGGGTCTTCGTTGCTGCGCGAGGGCTTTTTCTAGTTGCGGTGAGTGGGGGCTACTCTTCGTTGTGGTGCATGGGCTTCTCATTGCAGTGGTTTCTCTTGCTGTGGAGCACGGGCTTTAGGCGCACGGGCTTTAGTAGTTGTGGCACACGGGCTCAGTAGTTGTGGCTCGCGGCCTCTAGAGCATAGGCTCAGTAGTTGTGGCGCACGGGCTTAGTTGCTCTGCGGTATGTGAGATCTTCCCGGACCCGGGCTCGAACCTGTGTCCCCTGCATTGGCAGGTGGATTCTTAATCACTGCACCGCCAGGGAAGCCCTATTATTATTTTTAAATGAATTTATAAAGAGTAAAAATTAGGTTTATTTTCAACTGTGGTATGTATTGATAGCTGTAACACACAGACAACTTTGGGGGTCCTCAGTAATTTTCGATAGTATAAGGGGGGCTTGTGAACAAGGGGTCTGAGAACCACTGCTACTTTATTCATATTTTTTTTTCTTCCTGGAATATGTTTTCTTTTTTGAAATTAATTTTTATTAGAGTATAGTTGATTTACAACGTTGTGTTAGTTTCAGATGTACAGCAAAGTGAATCAGTTATACATACACACATACCCACTCTTTTTTAGATTCTATTCCTATATAGGTCATTACAGAGTATTGAGTAGAGTTCCCTGTGCTATACAGTAGGTCCTTATTAGTTATCTATTTTATATATAGTAGTGTGTATATGTGAAATGTTTCCTTTGACTTGCTTAAGAAATTCTGTCCAAATTTCATGAAGATGGGCTCATATTTTCTTCTAGAAGTTTAGGAATGTACTTTTGTGGGTGCTGTCTGCCACTTCCCAGGCCCGTCAGCTGCTTAATTTTGCACCTTCTCAAAACATTTGTATAGCCTGAATAGAACGTTTTCCACATGTACCTTTATAGTAGAATTCTTTTTGGCGGGGGGCGGGGGGGGATTGTGGGGGGCATGGGAAGGGATGGAAGGACAGGCAGGGATTTAGTCACTTTTTCCAGACCCCTTTGTTCAAGATAGTCGCCAAGCATTTTGCAGAATTCAGCAGTCTCTCCTTGAGATGCTGTACATGCTCATTTTGGATCCTTGTGTTCATCATTAGTTCATTGCCAACTTGCTGTCCAGAGGACCAGAGTTCACTAGTGACAGGGATTCTGGAAGTGCGTCCCCTCTCTAAAGCCCCGGACATTTGAGTTCCTGTCAGAGAAGCACTAGCTTTCTTCTTCCTGGTTGTGTCTGGGCTGGGCTGGGGGGTGAGGGCAGTGGGCGGGCAGGCAGCCACCAGGTTAACTACAGTGAGGGGTATGGTGGTGGCCCCTCCAAGAATAAAATAACACTACTGACATCCCAGGCTTCATCACCTCTCACCAGACTCTTACTGACTCCTCTGTTTGCAGTGTATTCCCCACCTCCCTCCCCTCAAATCTGTCTTCCGCCTTGCTGCCAGAATAACTTAAAATCTCAGACTTAGCGTGATACTTCTCCCCTTAAAACAAACGAAAACAAATCCAGGTCTTGCTCTAAGGCTGCTCTTAAGGTCTGTACTCCCTAGCAACGTAACCCTCACCTGTGCTTTCTCTCTAGCCGCTGCCCTAGCCTGTGCTCCGTCCTGGAACATCACCAGGCATTTTATCATTCCCATAACACACCATCGAATGTGCCCCCAGTGCCTCACTTATGCCGTTCCCTCCATCTCACATGTTGCTCCCCATCTGAGAGCTTGTTTGACTCTCAGTCCCCACAAAACGCAAATATAAATTCTGAGAAGATGATCCCTTTTCATCTTTGTCTCCCCACTAACTCAGCGTTTCCGATTAAAATGAAGACTTGGAGTAGTTTCTTTTAGTCTTTGTTTCGCTTGGGGGACAGCTGCTACATCTCCATCCCTTCCCCGCAAGTTCCTTCCCTGTAAATTGTGTTTACCTGGTTGACTCCTGTTGTTATTTTGCATCCCAGTTCTTTAGTAGGAGGAGGGGATTTCTTTTTTGTGGTTAAGGAGCTGATGTAGACATCCTAATAGATCTTCTTCCGGCATATCTTGCTTGCAGGGAGGGAATGTGCTGAACAGCCGAGTGAAAGCACCTAGTCCCTCGTTTTCCCTACCAACAATTTAGTTACTGCGTATTTTGAAAAATAATAAATTGACGTTTATTTTAAATTGACTGGCATATTGTAAAAGCGATGCGTGAGTTGTACGTATGCATTAATGCTGCCAGCGGAAAGGCCCTGCTCAGGGAAGGGATTCTAGATGTTGCTGTTTTTCCCGCTCAGCCCCACCCAGCCTCCTGCCTCCCCTTCAGCGGCTTAAAAAATAAAATTTCACAAACCCTCGAAATCTGTTAGAGATGCAGATTAGGTAGATTACCTTTTATTTTCTGAACGAGCTTTGTAGCAGGAATCCACGTGAGTACGGAGAAAGGGGGCCCCTGCTGGAAAGACTGCAGGCCTGCGTGCCTGCTGTAAGAGGTTGGGGTGGGCACCTGAGAAGGATTCAAGTCCAAGACTGTAAGCTTGCAGGAGCCTTCTTCACATCGTTATGGTGTCTGAAAGAGTTGACTTTCTTTGGCAGCTTGTTTATGGCCCTTCCGTTGGTTCTTGAGAACGGTCGCTAGGTAGGTTGGGAAAGTAAGACAGCAGAAGGGGAAGAGTTGTTCCTTGGCTCGTGTTGCTGATGAGGGCAAAGCTAGGATTTGACGTGTTGCACACTGCCTTCTGGTCCATGTAAACAGTCCAGGTGGACGTGAACTCTCAGGTTCAGGGAGAAGGGGCTTATGCCAGAGAAGTGAGGTCTGAACACACAAATGCTGGTTACTAGGTATGGAAACGTTAGGTCTTTATATGGATATGGACCTGAGAGGTTTCCTTGGTGGGTGATGCTTTTCTTTCTTCTTATTTGAAGAGTACTGCTAATGTTGCTGTACTGTTTGATTAGTACTAGTTATAAAGATGAAATATGAGGAGAAGTTAGTTAAGCCTTGAAGATCAAGCACAATGATAGGAATTTTCTCCTTCTGTCCCAGTTTGCTCATGCCCCCTCCCCTGAAACGCAGACACTCTGCAATATGTGAGAAAACAATCCTAATAATCAAACCTAACGTATGAATTACAAAATCCACACCCCCATTAAAAAAAAAAAAGTGTGGTTATTTTTTTTTTAATATTTATTTTATTTTATTTATTTTTGGCTGTGGTGGGTCTTCGTTGCCGTGCGCGGGCTTTCTCTAGTAGCGGCGAACGGGGGCTACTCTTCGTTGCGGTGTGTGGGCTTCTCATTGCGGTGGCTTCTCTTGTTACGGAGCATGGGCTCTAGGCGCGCGGGCTTCAGTAGTTGTGGCACTCGGGCCGAGTAGTTGTGGCGCACAGGCTTAGTTGCTCCGCGGCATGCGGGAGCTTCCCGGACCAGGGCTCGAATCCGTGTCCCCCGCATTGGCAGGCCGATTCTTAACCACTGCGCCACCAGGGAAGTCCAAGAGTGTGGTTACTGCAAAAGGATTTTACCATCCACCAGAGGAGTCACTGTGCAGTTGTTTTGCATCATACGGCTTGCGGGATCTTAGTTCCCCCACCAGGAATTGAACCTGAGCCCTGGCAGTGAAAGCACCGAGTCCTAACCACTGGAACACCAGAGAATTCCCTGTGCAGTTGTTTTTAAGTAGAAGTGTTCCTGGCCTATGTGAAATACTGCATTAGCACCCAACTTCATAGGGTCACGTCTGTTGTTTAAGGTGTGTAAGAGGAAGAGAAGATTGTGGAGCTCCCAGTGGCACCTTGGACAGTGTGAAATGAGGTGTTAGGTTGGGCCTCCAGCTCTGAGAACTGCTGTGTTCTACATCTGGCCGTAAGGATTTGCCTCCTCCTTCCCCTGTGGCTTGTCTCCCCTGTTCCCGCACAGCAGGCTTCTTTGCCAAGGACGAGGAGCCTGGATGTCAAATCCTTTCTCTCTGCCCTGGCAAGGGAAGCTGTTCTATTTGTTTTCCAAGAAGCCTTCTGCACTTGGGGAATTTTTTCTTTTCTCTTATGGGAAGTTGCTTCATCATTTCCCAAAAATATACTGCACCTCTTGTTTAAACAGGGTGCCCTTGAAGAGCTTTGGAGCCTGAAGCGGGGTGGGGGCATTGTGAAATCCTTTGTTTGACGCTTTGATGCAAGCTGGAATGCTGGCTGTCTGCAGGCAGAAGTCTCCGAGTCTGCCAGGACTGGGTCCAGGAGTGGGGTGTGGGGAGGAGAGATTCCCTGAGAAGCAAGAGCTGGGGACTTTTTAAGCATTTAATCAGTCCACGTTGTAAGAGGTGTCAGCCCTTCTGGACACAAGCTCCATCAGGTATTTGTTCAGTGCCTTCAATGTGCCCAGGCTGGTGAAGGTGGGTTCTCTGTTCTTTTGAGCTGCTCACGGTACCCTGGAGAGGTAAGACCGACTCCCACGTAGCAATGGCGAACAAAATGGTATGTAACTGTGGGCTAGGTTGTGTAGTCTTGGGCACTTTAGTTCAGAGAAAGGAAATTCCTGTAGAAGAAAGCACTAAGACCAGGCCTTGCACTATGGGAGGGGTTTGAGTTGATGGAGGGAAAGGAAGGATATTGAGAGGAGGAGAAGAAGGAGCTGAGAAGAGCCAGAAGGCCCATCTGAGGCCATGAGTGTGGGTGAATAAGGCCAGTATGGGTAGCCTAGTGGGACTTGACGTTGGAGAAATGGGACAGACCGAATTGTGGAGAGCCTGGCGTATCCAGGAGAAACACAGACTTATATAGAAAGAAATTGGCAGACTTTCAAAGATTCTGAGAAGAGAGCATCATTAGGAAAAATGTGGTTTGGGGGAATACTAGCTCATCAGGGTGAGTTAGAATATGCCTCCAGGTGGGCAGTAGGAGAACCCCAGCTCCATCCACAGTTCTTGGAAGGAAGTTGTACTTGGGTCCTAGGAGGGAGGGGTGGCCTGGTAGAAGGCTTCTGTCTTGAGTGAGCACGGTCCCACAGTGCCTGTGGCCTCTGGCCTCCTGCAGCTCTCCCTGGCAGGGCACAGCAACTCAGGCCATGAGGTTAGTGCTGGCTGAGTAGGACCAGCCACTAGGTGCCAGCTCGAGTTGAGCTTTGACCAGGCCCACCGTGGAGCTGTGATGTGCCCTGGTGGGCCCAGTGGAGCCAGGCACAAGGTGCAGTGAGTTCCATCCCTCCAGCTGGTCATTTTAGGATGTGATTGACCAGGGACGATTGCTCAGATCCAGGTGACACAAGTCACCTCATGCCTAATCAGGAGTTGAAAGAGTGCTGTTTCTAATATCCTTGCCAGTGCTGAGTACTATTACCGTCCCCTGTGCCTTGCACTCCCTTAACAACTTTAAATAAGGAATTTGGGTAACTTTGGTCAAAGAGTATCAGTCAGAAAGTGCTCTTTTTTAAAAAAAATTATTTATTTATTTTTGGCTGCGCTGGGTCTTCATTGCTGCGCGTGGACCTTCTCTAGTTGTGGCGAGCGGGGGCTACTCTTCGTTGTGGTGCGCGGACTTCTCATTGCGGTGGCTTCTCTTGTTGCGGAGCACAGGCTCTAGGCACACGGGCTTTGGTAGTTGTGGCACACGGGCTCAGTAGTTGTGGCTCGCGGGCTCTAGAGCGCAGGCTCAGTAGTTGTGGCGCATGGGCTTAGTTGCTCCGCGGCATGTGGGATCTTCCCGGACCAGGGCTTGAACCTGTGTCTCTTGCATTGGTGGGCGGATTCTTAGCCACTGCGCCACCAGGGAAGCCCAGAAAGTGCTCTTCTTAATCGACTGTCTAGTAGCTGCTCTTTGAGAAAAATGGAAATTGAGAAAATAAATTTTTGTTGACAGAGTTTGTATCGGTGGGGACAAACAAGCATAAACACGTTTTGCATATCACAAGATCTATTAATTTCCAGTAGAAAGAGGGAAAAGTAAATGATTGCCAAGGGAGGTACTGCCCAGTTCGCCTAAGTCAGAAAAGGAATCACAGTTTCCGTACCAGCTGCTGGGCCTGGGCCTGGCCTGCCACTCCCAGCTGACCCACCCCAAGCTCCCCAGCACGGACGCACAGCATGGCCAGGGCTGATGTCAAGTTTGCAGCCCTGGGAAGTGAGCATTTCCTCTTTGGGGATCATCCCAGCCTGTCACCAGGCCAGGGTGTCAGCCTTGGCTCTCTCCACGGAGGGCTTTGGGGCCCTGGTGCAGGGGAGGTGCCGGGGCTTAGCCTAGAGCCTTGAAACTTCAGCTTTTACCTCATGTAAAAGGACCAGTGCTTTCTTCCCCTTTTTGTGAAAACTAAGGCCCCAGATACTCTGTTTGGATTGCTGGTTAGATAAACTGCTGAAACCATTCTGAGTAATCACTTTGTTACAGTTGAGTAACAGGGTGGTCCCTAAAGCGAGGTTTGACTTTAGTGGCCAGGGCCACATTTGCAGAAGGCCCAGCTGTCTTTGCGTTTGTTTTTCTCCGTCCCTCTGAGAGGTGAGGCTAGCTGGGAAAATTGAGGGGATTGTTGGGGAGAAAGGAGGAGGCCCAGAGTTCAGAATCAGTTGCTCTGCAACTTCTGTGCTGTCTTGGGGTGTATGGTTTCATTTGGTTTTGTACAAGGGCTGCGAGTACAAATGGCCTAGCCCCAAAGGACTGCCCACCCATTTGTGTGGAGTCTTTGAAGCACCTGGATTCTGTCTCCCATAGGCCAAGTTGCTCCCGGCAGTGGGGAAGGAACTATTGTTCTGCTAACGTTATTTCACTGCAAGGTCTGGCTGGAGGCATCTGGGATCCCTGATTGCGCGTGTGACAAGACCTTTTCCATCAACAAGGCAAAGAGGCTGTGTGACAAGACCTTTTCCATCAACAAGGCAAAGAGGCTGCGGAAACCCAGGATGAGCTGTCATCCTGAGTAACAGGCCTGTGGCAGGTGCTGACTAGCTTGACTTCCCTTGGTGCTGTGCAAACCTCTGCACCCTGGCTGCAGTCCTGGCTTCTTTGTGAAGTGCAGGTGTGTGTGTTGCTGAGTGCCCGTGATCCTTGGACACATTCCTCATTTGTATCTGGGCCTACCTAAGAATGTATTTTCTTCAGGTTCACCAAAATGATTCCGGGCCTTGGGGGCTGGGGGAGCGAGGGGCGAGGGGTCCACATTGGATGCCTCGTGAGGTACTTCTGAAGCAGTGCTGAGCAGTCAGCTTGTAAACATTTGTCTTAGGAACAACCTGTACTTTGGCGCATTGTAAGTCGACACCCCACTCACCTTTGGGTAATGAGTCTGGACTTTGGTGCAGCAGCTGAGAAGGAACCTCTGGGTGGTGGGTCTGCGGTGTGGCTGCCTGCCGGTCTGCAGCACACGCTGAGCAGCCTCGCTGACTCCACCTGTGCAGCCGTGTGCGCTGTAGCAGTAACTTGAAGTTTTGGACATTTATGCTCTAAGGGTGGTTGAAAGTGGGAAAATGACATCACTGATGGTAGTTAGAAGAAGGGTGGGACTTCTAAAGTTGATATAGTAGAGGAAACGATTCTGAAACTCAGTGAGCATGCCAGAAGTAGGGAATCATTAGTGTCAGTTGAACGCTTGCTGACTCTTAAGTCAACAGCCCTGCTCAGTTATGAAGAGGAAAAAAACACAGTTAAAGAATAGTGTAAAAAAATGCCCAAATTATGTTGTCCAAGAGTGTAAAAGGCAGAGTATTTTACCATCTTGTTTGGCTTTCTGAGAACACAACTTCCTTATAATATGTAAAGCTATTATTTAACTTTGGTGGGGGGGTCTTTTCAGGGAAATGGGGGGGGACTATCTAAAACCAGGTTCTGCAGTGACCAAGAATTGTGCAAAAACAAAACCCTTTTTTTAAATTAAAAAATATATATATTTAATTTGTTTTGGCTGCACTGGGTCTTAGTTGTGGCACGCAGAATCTTTAGTTGAGGCATGCATGAGGGATCTAGTTTCCCGACCAGGGGTTGAACCCAGGCCCCCTGCATTGGGAGTGTGGAGTCTTAGCCACTGGACCGCCAGGGAAGTCCCACAAAACCCTTTCTGTAAATGTGCAGGGCCCTTCTGGGACTGAGTGTCCTTTGGAACACAGGCCATATTGATCTGCTCTCTTGGTGCACCGAGGCCTTTCCCCTTGCATTGTACTCATGTATATGCTAGTTTCTGTCATCTTTTTTTCTATTTAGATACTTTTAACCTATGATTTTTAAGCTGTCAGATGGGCTTTATTTATTTAAAAGGATAGGCTGCTCAAACATTGCTAGCCTTCTCTAACTGGGAAAGCCCCACGTTTGGGGAGGTAAGAGAAAACCAACCACCAAAAATAAACCAGCTCCTAGACTGTGAACTTTTTTATATTCTCCAGTCTCAGTCCCCGACTTTGTGGGTATAGAGTTTTATTATGTGTGTACTTTAAACAACTAAGTGTTTAAGAAACAATAACCGACCTCCCACACCAGGGTACCAGTATAATGGAAAGAGAAAAATCCCTTTAATTGTAGCAGTGCTGCGGGCTTCTCCCATGCCTGGCTGGCCACGGCATGGAGTTGATAAGCATACAGTGTCTCTCGTACTTGCCATTACAACATGTTAATTACGAGAATTCAGCTGTGGCACCAGCTGGGGATGTCTGGCTTTGTGGAAGATTGCAATTAGATGCTTTATTTTCTATTTTCTTTTTCCCCTTTCAACTTTGGTGGAATGCCTTTGAGTAGGGGCTTTTAGTCTCAGCAGTATAAATACTTTAATGTGCCTAATTATGTAATCATACACTTACACTCCTCTGTGTACACACACATCATTTTATGGATTCTTATCCCCCTTTCCAGTACATGGGACATCCAGCCCGCTTTTTGGTTGGTATGGTGGAGTCAGACTCCTCCGTGCATTGGGCAGGAAGAAGGGGAGGGCCAGAGGCAGTTAGGGGTTTTCCTCTGATTATGTCCCTCTGCTCCGTCTCGCCTTGACCCTCTCACTGATGAGTCCTTTATCTCTCAAATAATTAATGTCTCAGTAGTTTCCTAGCAAAGTCAAGGTAATTTAAAGGAAATTGGACTTTATAATACTGTATCTTTCCATTAATTTGCAAGTGCAGTCTTTCAAAGTGTGTAGTGTTATTTTTCCCAGTCCTCTGCTCCAGGCAGGCATAGGGCAGGAGCCTGGACACGAGAGTTCATGCGTGCAGGCACAATGGAACCCATTGATTTCCGGCATTCAGCTTGTGCAGAGAGGTCCTGTGACCCCAGCTGTTAGACCAGGACCTGGGAGCAGCTGCTTTCTGAGATCCAGTCCTTCAGGGATAGGCCATCTGCTGCCATGCGAGAGAACCCTGGGAAAGAAATTGACCGCAAGATGTCTTTGTACTCCTTTTCTCCACTCTAGTCCCTCCAGTTTTTTCTGGCCCCCTTCACCTCGGCAAACTTAAGAAGCATGATGCATCTGCACTGGGAAACTCACGTGGTTTCCCCTTCTGTTCTTCTCCTGTGCCCACTCCACCGCACCAGCACGGCCAGCTCCACTGAAAAATGGTTGCCAGGGTAGGCAGGGAGACGGAGACGGCTGGCTTCTTCAGCTGGATTAGTACCGTAGAGCAGGCTTTCTTTTTATTAGTAGTAACATGACTTTGCATTTTGGGACTGGAAAGGTCCTTAAAATCTTATTTTATGGAAGAGGAACCCAAGACTTTTTCATTCCTTAGCTATGTAGTCAGGGCCCTCCCTGTTCTGGCGCCAGCCTGATTTTCTCAATTTCCAGCCATCTCCTGCTAAACCTGCTGCTTTCCACAGACACACACACACACACACACACACACACACACACACACACGGCCTCTTCTTGCTCCTCTGCCTTTGCTGCTCATGCCCTTATCTTCCCCCTTGCGTGTTCTTCCCCCTTCCTTTAGCCCAGTCACAATCCTATAGTCACAGTCTTTTATCCCGTGGTCACAATCCTGCTTCCCCCTAGAATTGGAGTTCTGTTATCATTTCTTTCTTCCTTTCTCATCTCTTCCTCATTGGATTAATCTTTCTTTAGAACCTCTTATTTTAGCCCATAGTGATTTCTAACATGTGTCTATTGTGATTATTTATTAGACAGTAAGCTCCCAGAGGGTAGGACCTATATATCTTTGCCATCTTCCCAACCCTCCTTCTCCCATTGCCGGCTACAGTGCTTTGGTGCTTAGTAAAAACTTGTTGAAAAGGGCTTCTCTGGTGGCGCAATAGTTGAGAGTCCGCCTGCTGATGCAGGGGACGCGGGTTCGTGCCCTGGTCCGGGAAGATCCCACATGCCGCGGAGTGGCTGGGCCTGTGAGCCATGGCTGCTGAGCCTGCGCGTGCAGAGGCTGTGCTCCACAATGGGAGAGGCCACAACAGTGAGAGGCCCGCGTTCCGCAAAAAAACCCAAAAAAACAAAAAAACAACTTGTTGAAAGAATGAATAGATACATGTAATCCCTACGTGAACTCTGGGGGATAAACAGCGTAGATGTTACTATTATTATAAGGTACTTGGGCTCCTCATCTATCTCCCCAAAGAGTCTGAAGTCTCCTCAGGGACAGAACTGTGTATTATTTGCTCTTCAATTTCTAGCACCAACCTGGCACATTGGTAGGTGCTCATAGATATTTATTTGTTACATTGAGGAAGGCATTCCTATTAGGAGAGTGAAATGCAGAGAGAATAAGAATCAATGCTTGCAAATGTTTTTTACCTCTCTTCTGGGTGAAAGGCATTCTTTGGAATACAAAAGATTATCTCCTGAGGCACAGAATGGGTGAGGCTGCAGCAGGCAACAGTCTTCTGACCAGGAATCTCGATTGGTCAGGCAAAAGTGGCTTGCCAGGGTCAGGGGTCCAAAGACCGAGAGGCCAGGGGAGGTAACAGGAGCGTGGGCCTCAGTGTGGCAAATAAAAGCGTGGTTGAGACTCTGTCTCCAAAGCTTCCGTAATCTCTTTTGGGGTCGCTCTGTTTAACGATCAAGGAGTCTTGACAGTATGTCAGAGTCAGGCTAATAAATACTCAGGCTAAAATCAAAGGGGAGGCCAGTCCCTGATGTGTGAGAAAGCACCTTGGGGGCCAGGGGCCCTGCTTTGGACCTGACAGCGGGTTTGAGTGGATTCACAGGAGGTGAGAGGCTCTCCTGTCTTCCTTGCTGCCTGGGGAGAGGAAAGGGATCTGCTAGGAGTACCCTGACTCCATCTGGTCCAGAAATTTAGAAAGATCCACAAGTTGAAAGTAGGGAAGAACAAACAAACCTCTGGGCGGATTTGACTCCTCACCGCCTTTGGTCAGCTAATGATAGCGCAGGCTGATAAGTTCCCCTTCTAGGAGATGCAGAGGAAACCAAGAAGGCCTGACAAGCTCCTTTTCCTGTGCTGGTTATGTGAGACGGGGTGGTTTAAACAGATGAAGTGTTTAAAGAAGAGAATCCCATCCCCCACAGGACGGAGAAGACTCTCCAGATGAGTGGACTCTGTAACTTTTGACTGTATCTTCCCATGGTCCATTTGTCACAGTGTTCCTTATACTTGTTGGTTCAGAGGTGATAAAGACAAGACCCCTAGCCCTAGCTTCATTCCCCATGCCACCCACCCCCCTCCAAAAGAACAGCTTTTCCCTTTTATTATTTCCTTTAGTCTCGTGGTAGGGTCAGCCTGACACAAGCCCCTACAGAATATACAGGGCTCACTTCGTGGCCTGCCTGAGACTCGTAGTCTGTTATTTGCACCTTGTCTGTCACAGGGAGACCCAGTCACATCTGTTTTTTCAGGAAAGATTATTCAGGCCTTTACCCCTCAATTACTGGTGAGTGTTTTTCAAAGAAGTGTGGTGCTTGCTGGTTTTAGGCCATCCCCCTAGCTGATTTCTGCCACCTCAGCTGATTTTTGCCACCGTCCGTGGGTAGAGTTTATCGATTGTTTCCTTTCATTCTTTGCAGTTGTGTGGGCCTCGGTAAGTAGCAGTGGCTTGTTGAGCACCCAGCATAAGCAAGACGCTGCCTGACTCACTGTTTGGAGATACACGGCAGAGGAGGCTGTTTATTTTGGGCTTTGGCAGAGCTGCCCCAGGGATCCTGTGTATTCTGGGCAGCTGGCAGAAGGGCAGCCCTCTATCTACTCTAGCTCGCGTCCCTGTTCTGCATTTAGTCAGGCATCCCTCTTGGAAGGCTTGTGTTCCCAGCTGAAAATGCCCCCATACCCTCTCCCACTTGCAGCTTTGGGATCTGTACTCCTTAAAGCGCTCCATTGTTTGTAATGCTCAGAGCTTAGTGAAGGACACTGTCTTGCCTTCCCCCCACCACTTCTCTGGGAAAATGGGGCCCCACTTGAGATACGAGCTGAGTCCTCTGGGCACAGGCAAACTCACCAGTCCACATTCTTCTCCAAACAGGAATTACTATAACATTTGTCAGATGGACCCCACCCCCATGCTATACTTCTGTAGGTCTTGGGGTAAGTTTTTCTGGTGGCATCTGTAGACCGGGAGCTTCCCTATAATGGGGGGAAAGGCAAGCCAGAGTTGGAATCCAGACTCTACTACTGGGTGGCTGTGTACCCTCAGGCCACTACTAAATTCAGAGCCTCACTTTCCTTCCTCACAGGATGGGAGAATTAATTAGGATGGCGACTTTAAAGTGCCTAGTGTAGCACCTGGTGGTAAATGTTAATTCTCTTAGTCACTTCCACCCTGTTGGGCAACAGAGATCTCTAAATTTATTTTAAATTTAAATTGGTGTTTCTTGAAGGCCTGCTGTGTGTGCCTGGCACCAGACTTGGCATGAAGCATTTCCATTAGATGGCAGAATTGGAAATGAAACCACAACTCTGAGCTTTGTACCCAAGAGTGCAACCCTGTTGTAAACTCCAAGCCCGACTCCTAAGTTAATTATCACTCGCTCATCAGTTATCCTTCTGAGGTTGGACAGTGCCTTAAGCAGCTGACTGGGGCCTTCCTCCGGAGGACCAGCCTACCTCCTCCTGGAGGTGAGGAATTCTGAGGGCGAGAGCCGACTCGTGTGCAACTTCCTTAGATGATAGGATGAAGGAGATGAGACCAGGAAGTAGCAGTTGCTGATGAGGAAAAAAATAAACATCTGCTTTCTCTTAACCCTTTAACTACCACTCTTAAGGGAACACAGTATCATTTTGTTAATGCCTGTGGAATGGCCTGGCTCCCTAGCTCTGCTTGTGTCCCAACATCCTGGGGGCGGGGGCGGCAGACAATTGTGGGCGCTGCTCTGTAGGTCACTGCATTGGGTGGGGGGCTTTGGATGCTGTACAGCCCAGGCCTGGAGCAGCAGGAGAAGGCGAGTGGTCCTCCTGCCTGCCCGTTTTATAGCAGTCATACAGTTTAGGGGTGGGGTAGGGCGTGCAGTCCCAGCTGACAGCATGTCCCCCAAGTCCCTGAGCTGTGAGAAGGGGTAACAGGCCATATGGAGGCCACTTGTCAGCCAAGAGCAGCCCAGTCTCTGCTGAGAAGTGGGGGAGGGGCTGGCATATTACTGAGCTGGAGGAGGAGGTAGCAAAGCAAGCCCCTCCGAAGTATTCATCCTTCTCTGCTCTCTGCCTGTCCTCTCTCCAGATATCCAGAAATTTCTGAAGCAGTCCTTTTTCTTTTCTTTGCCAGAGTCTTTGCCCTGCCCCATTCCAAAAACCAGAGGTGGGAATTGAGTTTACAATGTGAAAATAAATGTGAAGAATTTATCAGTGCCTACTGTGTGCCAGGCATGATGCAAGACAGTTTCAGGTACACAGTTTCATCTGTCCCCTCAAACACTTTACCGAGGTGGGTATTGGCTGTCAAGGAGCAAGGCTCAGAAGAGCTCAGGCAGTTGACAGGGTTGCAGGGCAGGCCCCTAGGCCCCCTAGGTCAAACCCAGATTCATCCGTCAGACCGTGCTCTGACTCTTTGTGGCCCTGATCCTGGTTGGCTGGGAGAATATTTTCACTGGTAGATGCCAACTTAGAGAACATGAGATGTACTATGCAGAGGGAGTCTCTGCTGTAAAACCGTGCAGCTCAGATTGGGACTTGAACCCATGTGCCAGGACTCGAACCCAGCCTAAAGCGAGATTGGGACTTGAACTCACCGTCTTTTAACTGAGATCACACACCTGGTTTCAGGACTTAACGAAGCTCAGGTTCTTGATGTCTCGTTGCAGAAAGAATTCAGTGAGAGACAAAGTGATGGGTAAGAAGTGGATTTATTTAGAGAGAAACACACTCCACAGACAGTGGGCCATCTCAGAAGGCGAGAGGCTCTGGAAATATGGGGTGGTTAGTTTTTATGGGTGGGGTAATTTCATAGGCTAATGAGTGGGAGGATTATTCCAACTATTTCTGGGGGAAGGGGCGGGGCTTTCCAGGAATTGGGCCACCGCCCACTTTTTGACCTATTATGGTTGGCCTCAGGACTGTCATGGCGCTAGTGGGTGTTACCATTTAGCTAATGCATTACAATGAGCGTACAATGGGGCTCAAGGTCCACTGGAAGTGGCATCGTGGATCTGGTTAGTTCTAACCAGTTTTGTCTTGTCCTGTGGCTGTGTCATTCTTTTAAAGGTTGTGCCCTGCCCCCTTCCCTCCTGTTTCAGCTGTTACCTGCTCCTGACTTATCTCAAATCGGAAACCATGTGACCCTTTGCATTTACAAACAAGGTAGTGCCTTGAAATGTGGGCAAAATTTTCCAAGTCAAGTCAGTTTTCTACTAAGCGTCTACTCTCTGCCAGATTCTGTGCCGAGTTCTGGGAATACAAGAATCAGAACAGGAAGGAGAACAGATGCTTGCCCTACAGCTTGGGTAGGTGGGTGGGTTCATGGAGAGGTGGGGGAAGGACTGACCTGTGAGAAAATAATTGCAGAGACGGCAATACAGTGATGTTTATAGAGAGGTGTGAAGATGCTAGGGGAAAACAGAGGAGGAGTGATAAGCTGCTGTTTATTGAGCACTTGGAGTGTGACAGGCCCTTCACCGGGTGCCTTACTGCATGATTGTGATGAATCTGCACAGCGCCCCTGTGAGGTACACACCTTTAGTGTCCCCATCTTACAAATGAGGGAACTGGCGCGTGGGAAGATCCCCCTGAGCCCACGTGGTGGGAGACTGTCAGAGCGGTACACACCCCGGGTGCTCTCACTGTAGGCGCAGGCTGGTAATCTCTACCCTGTGCTGCTGAGTTCTCTTTGGGACAGTGTCCTGGAGCAGGCGACCTTGGAACTGAGTCTTGAAAGATGGGCTGGGTTTCAGTTGACCCCGTTGTAGTTTCAGGTCAGGGTTTCCAGGCAGAGGATTAGCACTTCTTCTTTCAGAATGACTAGGGACTTTGATGGCTACTTCCAGGTGACAAGAGTTTTTATGTTCGGGGCAGGGTTCAATAAAGAAAATGTTCTTCCTTCTTGTGGGCTCTGACCTGCTGGCTGGCATGTCCCCTCTCCTGTGAGGTCGGGGGAGTGAGGGACTCAGGCCTAAGACAGGAGGGACAGGCTCTGAAGCCGGACCCACTTGTGAGCTGCCAGGCCCCCGGAGCAGGGCTTGGGCTGGGCCCCTCTCAGGCAGGTGGTGCTAGGGGCCTGCGAGGAGCTGTGGGGACAGCCTAAGCCGTGGTGGCTTCTGCCACTGAGCCTCCACCCCGGCTCCAGGGCCACACCCTGGGAAGGCCTTGAGCACCCTGCAGCTGGCCCTCCTCCCGGCATGTGGAAAGTTCTCATGAGAAAAGGGATCCTGGCAGGACAATGGGCTTCCTGTCTGACTGCTAGGAAGGTTTGTCTTAGAGGAGAGGAAGGTTGCAAATGGCATGAGGAATCCTCTCTTCCCTCTCGCTGCAGCCTGTTTTAGACTTTTGACTATTTGAGTGGGGTCAGGAAGGCAGAAAGCCAGGGAAAGCCATGGACAGAAGCAGCCCTTGGTTCTCTCTTGAGTTAACTGACCTCCGCCTGCCTGGTTCTCTGACCTCACCACGTGCCCAGGGTAGGAATCTGCCCTGATGCTGGCTGCAGGAGCCTCTGCACAGACAGGATGGTTTTCCTGGAGCCTCTCACACCCTGTGCTCAGTTCAAAACTGCGGTGGCTGTAGGACTTTTATGAAGGAATCTCAGGAGGTGGTGAGGCTGGCCGTCCACCCAGCTTACACAGATTTGCCAGTGGCAGGCTCGGAGGCCATCTGGTTCAGTGCCTGTGTGTACTGAAACTGAGTCCCAGAGAGACCAGTGTCCACGGGCAGCACTCAGATTTGTCTTTGTCACTGGGCTCCTCTCTCTGTGGCTCCCCTTCCAAGATGCGGGTGTGGGAGGAGAAGCTGGGCTCAGCACCCTTGCTGCTGCCCAGGGAGTGCCGTGGAGTGGGCCCCACCCCTCCTGGCTTCAAATCCTGACTCTGCCTCTTACCTGCTGGGTGACCTTGAGCAAGTTTCTTAACCTCTCTCACTCAATTTGCTTCCCTGTATAATGTTATAATAATGTTTCTTACAGGGTTTCTGTGAAGTTGAAATGAGGTAAACATGTAAAGTGCCTAGACTGGTACTTGGCATATAGTCGATGGTCAGTGACTAGGAGCTGTAATTACTGAGATTTCTAAGGGAGACCTCAGAAGGAACCTTTAGACTGTAGTCAGATGTGATACCCCATCCCCCCTTGCATTTGTCTGGAATGCCCAGTACCAACTTTCTGGGGAGGTTTTCTTGAGGAGAATCCTCTCCCCTTTGAACTAGCAAGCTCACACCTTTCACAGAGTAGCTAGATGTTCCAAAGGCCCTAGGCCTAGTCCATCGGGGGATGAGCCGCAGAATGGAGCCTGGTGTCCTGCCCTCCTCTGCAGGCCCACCTTGGCTTCGTGGTCAGGCCTGCAGCTCAGGAGCCAGAGCGCCTGTTGAGTCATCTAGAGATGTGTGGCTTGGAGCATTGTTCTTACTATAAAATGGAGAAGATATAGCACCTGCTTCGTGTAAAGAGAGAGTTCAGAAGAGTGCCTGGCACATGTAATAATGCTGTTTGCAATAATTATTATTTTCCTTGTCTTACGTGCAAAAAGAAATCTGCACGTTTGAAATCTGCACTTTTTCTTTTCTTTGCTGTTTTTGCCTTGCTTTTTCTCTGGTTCTCTCTGTTCCTAGCAAACCATTGAGGGCTAGAAGTAGAAATTGGACCTTCATATATCAAGAAAGGGCTTTGAGAGCAAGCACATAGACAGTGCTCTAAAAAACAACCTGAAGGGACCCTCAGTGCTCCGTGGTGTCTTCATCTGCTGCTAGCCTCCTGTCTCACACTCAGTTGTGTGGTCTGAACCCTTCCCACTGTTCTCAGATCCCTAGCACCTGTGCCGTCCTGTACGATGGCCACTAGCCCCAGGTGGCTATTGGGAACTTGAAATGCGACTAGTGTGGCTTGAGATGTGCTGTAAGTGTTGACTTATTATGAAAAGAATATAAAATATCGCATTAATAAATTTCTATATTGATTATGCGTTGAGCGATCAAAAATGTATTTTGCATATATTGGTTAAATAAAATATATTATTAAAATGAATTTCACCAGTTGTACATTTTTAATGTGGCTACTAAGAAAATTTAAAATCACCTGTGTGGCCGCATCATATTTCTGTTGGACAGTATTGTGCTAGGTGTGTGCTTTCCATCCATTCCTTCCTCCCCTTTCTCCCGTTTCTCTTTGCCTGGGCTCTCACCTTCCTCTGGTCGCCAGCGGTTCTCAGATGAACAGAAAAGATGTCCCTACCCAGAAGGTCACCCCAGGCCAACAGAAGAGCTCACCTTTGAACACGTCCTTCTTTCCTTTACATCAGAGTTGGCTGTGCGTGTGTCCGTGTCCTGTAGACTGTAAACTTTCTGAGGGCATGGTCCTGTCTCCTTCGCTTCTGTGGCCCTGCTGGAGCGTCTTGTGAGGAGAGGCTCGCTCTTAACTGTTTGATGGAGTTATAGCCACACAGGGACACGTCTGATAATGCCTCAGCTGTGTCCCTGATGGCCACAGCTGCCGTGTTGGTGTGGTGAGTTTGGGGGAACCACTTCCTTCTCCCCTGAATTCCCAGGGAAGCTTTTCTCTGGCCATCCTTTGAACACCTTCACTGAGCACCTATTTCTCTGTGCTCAGTTGTGTTCTCAATGCCAGTGCACTGGTTTTGGTGTAAAACGACATTATTTCAAACCTGCAAGTGAACACCGACACAGTTTCTTAAGCCCTCAGGCGCTGTGTGTGGGAGTATAGTGTTTTCTTGATAAGTGACATCAGATGGACACCTCTTAGGTTGAGTCTTTTTAACTGTGCTAGGTGTTTACATGTCTGCTTCCTCTCCTCAAGCTGAGCTTCACACTCCCTACGCCCCCACACCTCGTTTTAAAGGGGCTCAGGTATTTGTTCAGTTTGTTAAACTGAACACTTTGACCCCAGGGCCATTCCTGGAGCTTGTTTTGATTCCCTTGCTACGGAATCTTACAAGACTTTGTTTTGTCTTTAATTTGTCTCTTCTTCCTAAAAGTCTGGTCCCCAAAACGGCAAAAGCAAAACACATTTAGAAGTGCTGACTGGGGGTTCTTGTTGGTTTCTGCTAATGGTTTTAGGCTGCGGGGACTCTGGGGTAGAAGTATCAGCCAGATCGCCTTGCGTCTCCTCCGACTGCATCCTCACCAGCTGGTCACATGGTCTCTCGCTCAATGGCTGCTGTGCTCCAGGCACTCTGCGGGGCCCCCTGGAGAATTACCTCGCTGCTTCCTGTGCTCACTGGAGGCCTAAGTGGGTGTAAGAGATAACAGAAAGCGGAGAAGGAAGCTAAGGAGAGCTAATTGATTTTTTTCTGTAAAATTTCCATCTTCTGGCTTTTCTCCCTCTCTTTTTGAAATTACGCAGCTTTGCCAAATCAGATGAGTTCATTGTCTTCTTGGGACTAGGAACACAGCTTGAAACTCCCCCTGCGGACCTGGGTTGTCCTAGAGCACGCCTGATTAAGTCAGCCTCTTGCCCAGAACAGGGGCTTCCGGAAGCCACTGAATGATTTATTTGCTCTTCCTGATGTTCTTCCCGTTCCTGTGAACCCCAGGCGTCACTGAGAGGGTCTCTCCAGCACCTGCTCTTTGCCACGGCTCTCCCACTCTGCTCTTTGATTGGGCCATATTTTTTTCCTTATGTTCTTGGCGTCTTAAAACAATCTTGCCTTTTTCTGACTTTTCCTTCTAAGGCCTCCTTATTTCTTCCTCGGACCTGGGGCAGTCCCTTTGTGACGCTGAACCTAACGTAGTGTAGTTTGTTTCCTTTGTATGATCCTCATAGACAAACATAAAAGAACTTTTGTCCAGTGTATTTCACCATGCAGGGGTTGCTCTACAGCTGACCTACCCTAAAAGCTCTCTCAACTTCTGTCCATCTTATATCAAATTCAGCTCCTCTTGTAATTCTGCCCATTGAATATAGTATAAACACCTCCTGTTGCAGCCAACGCCTCTACAAGATGGTTTCATCACAGTATTATTATTACTACTACTACTGTTATCATTATATTTTATTTATTTATTCATTCGGCCAAGTTTTCTTATGCAGCCAAGCTAACCTAGGCTACTTGCTGCTCTCTGGGCTTCATCTACACGGTCCCACTTTGGCGCATTAGCTTCAAACCACCACCTCCTTTCCTGCTGAAATCAAGCCCCATTGGAAATGCCACTTCCTCCGCGAGCTGTTCCCAGCCGTTCCCCACACAACGCTGGTCTCTCCTGCTCTGAGTTCCCTCTCTTGTGACACTAATCCCTTTCTTTGATGTGTATTAGAATAAATCTGTGTGGAGTATCTTTGGAGAGAGGCACTGACTAGGAAAGGAGAAGGGCTTACTTTCCACATTCACCCTCTTCCTTTTTGGATTTTGTACCATGTATATGTTTCCTAAGATTTTTTTTTTTTCTATGAAGGTATTATCTGCATAACAAAGGACCCAGTCTATAAAACGTTAGAAGAAGATATTGGAGAGTATGTTTAGGAAAATGTCCTTAGCCAAGACACAAAACCCAGAAGCCGTGAAGAAAACAACTTTTAAAATATATGTGTTGGGACTTCCCTGGTGACGCAGTGGTTAAGACTCCAAGCTCCCAGTGCAGGGGGCCCGGGTTTGATCCCTGGTCAGGGAACTAGATCCCACATGCATGCCGCAACTAAGAGTTCGCATGCCACAACTAAGGAGCCAGCAAGCCGCAACTAAGGAGCCCACCTACCACAACTAAGACCTGCTGCAACCAACCTAATTAATTAATTAAAAAATATATGTGTGGACTTACTTGTCATACCCCTGTTTGGCTACAAGTACCTGAAGTGCTTATCTTTCTATCCTTTTTCAGAGCATAGCACAATGATCCCTACACAGTAATCAGTAAATATTAGTTGAATTGAAATAGAATTGTAAGTCGCCTCTCTGTAGACCTCATTTTTTGCACGTAAAAAATGGGTGCCAGGTGATGACCAGGGCCCCTTTCAGAGATTCCGTGAAGATGTGGGCTTTATGGGCAGAAGTACCCAGCAGAGCGGGAATGGTTTTAGAATGAGCAGCCCTTCCCCTGGGACTGTCTTCCCCAGCACACTGGACCTGTAAGTGGGTCCTGCCTGTTTTCGGGAAGTGCCCCCCGGGTGCTCATCATTAATTACCCTGAGGAAATGAACCAATTAGACACAACCCAAGGAGAGCCGGGAGAATCTGTGGCAGGCTTGTTGCCCTGAACAAAAGAGGGTAAGTGTAAAGGGTAAAGCAGTTTGCTGAGGTTCGTTTGGAAATCCAGCTGGCCGGCTCTTTGAACTGCTTGGCCAGAGTTGAGAGAGGCGCCAGAAGGAATGTGATGCCTGTGTCTCCCTCCTGTTCAAGACCTTGGGCGAGGTGGGTGGTGTGGGAGGAGTCTAGAGGAGGAGGTGTGTGCTTAGAGGGGACTGAGGGGGCTTACTGGGCTCATCTGCCGGGTTCAGAGAGGCTGCCTAGACGTCTCTGGATCCCTGTGGACCTGCCCCAGGGTTTTAACAGCTTTAAATATGGAGTCTTTTCTCCTAGTCTCAGTGATCAGCAGCCCAAGGGCAGGGAGCCACCATCTCTTTTTCGACTTAGTATCCACCCCACAGCCTGGCTGGCAGTCATCTTGCTTAATAGCAGGTTGAAGGGAAGTGGCATTTGGTGAGAGAGTGGTGGGTGGTCCCATGAAGGGAGAGCACCTTTTCTCAGACAGTCAGAGGCTCCAGGTCTGTTAGAGGAAGTGAAGAAAAGAAACCCAGCAGTTCTTATTCTCATACTGATGTCCTTGTGGTAGTCACGATGGGGACAGGGTATTTGTCAGCAAAATCAAATGTCCTTTAGAGACTTTCATCTTTCCTGCCTTGGTAGGTAAGGCTTGTGGTAAGTTGAAGTTTGTCGGTGCCTGGCCACCTGCCAGCATGTCTTCTCCGCCAGCCCAGCCTTCTTAACAGTGATCCCATAGTGCCCCTCCTGTCCCCTCCTGTTTTTGCTAGGCATACCCCATGATCCATTGCCTGGGGACTTCAGTTCTGTAGTGTCTGTCCAGGCTCAGAAGGGGAGGCTGCCTTCTCCCTGGGCTGCTCAGGCCTTCCGGCTCCTCTGATGTATTACTGCAACTTACCTATACACCAGCGTTCCCACCACACTTAGGTACCACTTGCCATCTCCCTAACTGACCTGTTCATGGGGGAGGCAACCTTGACATATATGCACTCCTTAAAGGCCTGCTCACTCCTAGGGTGGAAGCAGTGTCTGCTGGTGGGAAGAGCACAGGTTTTACAATCGGAAGCCCTGGCTCTGCTCCCAGGTCTGCCTGACTTGGCTAAAAGTCATTTAACTTTTGTGGGCCAGTGTCCTCATCTTCAAAGGGAGGAATGATAACTACCTCACGGAGTTGTCAGAGGAATAAATAAGATAGGAGGTCAATGAAGGTGCTTTTAAAGCTAAACAGTCCTACCTGAATGAAAAATAATGGGCGTTACCATGGGATAGAGACGAGTGATGCCAGTGACCGCTCTAGTCAGGGAATGGGTGGTGCATGGGGGCCTGGGAAGCCTCCCAGGAAATGCATCAGAAATCCCCTCTGATGCCAAGAAGTCACATTTTTATCATGCGAAGGAATCCTTTCTGGTACTGATGTTGGAAACAAGGCTAATGTTTCCCCTGTGCAGGTTACCAGTGTTTTATCACCTGTCACTCTGATTCGTTGTGTATTTCAGTGAGTTTTATTGAAACCACATTGTGCGATGCATTAGCTCATTCTTTTTTCTCGGCTGAGTAATACTCCATTGTACATACGTACCGTGGGTGGCCCTGGAGATTATCATACTAAGTGAAGTAAGTCAGGGGAAGAGAAAGACAAATATGTATCACTTTCATGTGGAATCTAAAAAAAAGATACAAATGAACTTATCTACAAAACAGAAACAGACTCACAGACTTAGAGAATGAACTTATGGTTACCAGGGGGGAAGGGTGGCAGGGGGAGGGATAGACTGAGAGTTAAAAAAAAAAGAATACACAATTTGTAATCATAAAAGAATAAAATGCTGAAAAAGCCCCACATGCGCTAGATCTCTGCGAGTTCAGCTTTGTCGAAGTCTCCTGTTCAGTGATGGATGCAGTTGTCCTAAGGCGCAGTGCTGGGGAGGGAGGGCGAGGGGAAGTGCTGCAAGCAGCCAAGCTTCCCCTGTTGCCAGGGCGCCTCCCTCTGTCATTGGCAACCTGAACTTGCAGAGTTTGGCCGGCTGCCTTTCCAAGGGGCTGGCTCTTTGCTCCTGGTGTGTTTCCTGCTGAAGCCCTCAGAGCTGCCCCTCTTTGTCGCTGACGGCAGTCTCGCTGGAAAACCTCACCACTGTACCTCTGCTCTCTCTGTCTTTGCAGTGTGTTCCCTGCCCCCGGAGCCAGAGAATGGTGGCTACATCTGCCACCCCCGGCCCTGTAGAGACCCCCTGAACTCGGGCAGCGTCATCGAGTACCTGTGTGCTGAAGGCTACATGTTGAAGGGTGATTACAAGTACCTGACGTGTAAGAATGGCGAGTGGAAGCCCGCCATGGAGATCAGCTGTCATCTCAACGAGGGTCAGTTTGGCGGATGAGTGAGGGGTGCTGCTGGGCTCCTGCTTTCTTCTAACTCCCGGGAAGTGGTACCTGCTCCCTCTGGAGCACCCTGTGCTGTGGGGCAGCATATGGCCCTTCGGATGCCCTGCAGCCTCCTTTCCTTTGGGATTTCATGTCTCTGTGAAAGGCATTTGGATTGCTGGTGCGTGTCCCAGTGCATTTCAGCCGAGCTACCGAGGCATCTGCTGTGCTATGTAAAGTCCCTTTGATGCACTGGATCTCTTGTTTGCCTAGCCCAGTGCCGGTGACCTCCGACTGTGTTCTGCTAACCCATGAGCGCGGTGCGAGCACCTTCTGTAGTGTCTCTTTTATATTATTTTTCCTTGAATGGAAGTGGACTGTTTTGTCACGGAGCTGCAGTCCAGCTGGCCAGAAGACCTATCCCCCTCCGCCTCCTCCTGTCATGCATGACAGGAAATCCAGCTGCCTGCGGGAGAGTGTGTCATGCAGCCATCTTTGTGCTTTCACTCGAACTTCAAGACCGTGACACCCCAGAGAAGGGTGGGGACAGGCCTGAGGTTTACAACTGAAGCTGCAGGATCTTAGAACAGATTGTTATTACCGCCCTGTTCTTATAAATTTTCCTGCCACATGGGTGGGACTTCAGATGGTGGAATGATGTGTGCATTTGGATGGTTCATGTCTTCCAGCCTGCTCTTAAGGACAGGATCAGATGGGGTTTATAAAGGTAAGACCTCTAGGGAAGTGAAGTGAAGGGAATTTTAGATTCAGGAACAGAATAGGGAAACGTCCCCTTTCCCTGATGTAAAAGCCACTCTGCACCGTTACTCCAAAAGCGGCCCTGGCCGTACGGAGCACGTCTCAGCGTGGCGCTGTGCAGGGGGCCCTTGACAGGGTCAGCCGTGGGGCTCACGTTCCGTGTGTCAGGGTACAAAACACGTCTGACGATGGCTTGTTCCCGTAGACAAAGACGCCCACACGTCACTCGGGGTCCCCACGCTGTCCATCGTGGCTTCCACTGCCAGCTCCGTGGCGCTCATTCTCCTCCTGGTGGTGCTGTTTGTGCTGCTGCAGCCAAAGCTGAAGTCTTTCCATCACAGCAGGTGAGCCAGTGGCAGCGGGCGGCGTGCGTCACGGTGGAGGCTGGCCTTTGGCTGGCAGAGGGGTGCTGGAGGGCCTGCTGGCCTCTGCTGGTCTGTGTGCACCCGGGGGAAGGGGAGGGCCCCGCCGTGTGTTAAGCTTCCAGATGTGCCTGGCACTGTGCTTTTGCTTTGCATACATTGTCTTCATCCTCACAGGATCGTTGCAGATTAGGAAACGGAGGCTCAGAGCGGTTAAGTCATTCACTCAGGGTCCTCCCTCTAGGTGACGACAGAGGTGAGATTTAAACCCCAGTCTGCCCAACTCGAGTGGCATGTTATTTCCCCTACATCAATGGTTCCCAAAGTGTGGTCCCAGCAGGATCAGCATCACTTGGGAGCTTGTTAGGAATGCAGATTTTCAGGCCCCACCCCAGACCAACAGAATGAGAAACTGTGTTTCTCAGGCCCTCCAAGCGTTTCGGATGCAGGCTCATGGCTGTGAGCCACTGCCCTGTCTCCCTGTTCCCCTCTCCTGGATGCACGTAGAGGCACCTGTGGGAAACTAAAAACAAACGCCAGCACCTGGGCCTCCATCCCCAGACGTTCTGATTTCTTTAGTTTGGGATGGGTGCCTGGCATTAGTGGTTTAAAAAGCTCCCCAGGTGGTTCTGACGTGCAGCTGGGATTGGCAAGCACTGCACTATACCATACTAGAAACCAAGGAAGTGGTTTTCTTGCCTGCCTTTGTCACTTTCCTTATTCCAGGTGAGTGCACCAGCCACAAATCATCCCAGACTGGATAGGTGAGGTTGGGGTGGGGATGGCCAATGGTGGGGACCTGGCCCCCGGTGGGTCCCTCATGGTGGACTCTCCCAGGCTGGCATGGCCCCCTTACCTGCTTGGGTTGCCCTGGCCCTTCCTCGTTCCCTCTGAAGAAAACAGTTTATGTCCATCCACAGCCCTTCCTCAGTGACTGTTGTCAGGCACAGGCACGAAGGAGCAGACTAAACTGCATTAAATAAAATGCTCCTGGTTTGGAATGCACAGACAAGGACCGGTTTAATATCTGTGTGTACTGTGTGTGTGATTCTTCTTTCTTCTTGTTATTTTGTTTTGTTTGGGGCAGGGGGTAGCAGCTATTTTTAAAGGTAGTTAAACAATTAGTAGACTAGAGAAGATTTGGAAGGGACTGATTATTTGAAAGAATTGGCTACTGCCACGTAAAGTCAACTCGAGCTGTTCCTCATTTCTTCCAAATTAGGGATCATTTTCCCCTGGTAGTTAACTAGTCAGTGTGTTCAAAGTAACTGATTTTGCCTAAGAGGCAGGGAGATTTGGGTTTCATTATAGACCCTGTTTAAATTTTGTACATCTATTACTTTTTAAACAAAAAAAAAAATGTTATTTTGAATAACGAAAGTTAAGCGCATGCCAGGATGCACTCTGCTTTCGGATGCCACCCTGCCATCAAAGTTTCCCTTCTTTCCAGAAATGTCTGAGCACTTTTATGAGTGCCACTTCTGTCATCCTCACTGTGTGTGTGCCATTTGAACTGGGTAGTACAGATTTTTATCTGCAGGTACAGGTGAGGAAATTGAGAACAAATAAAACAGTCCAGCAATAATAATATGGTCCAGCCATAGACCTTACTGTCTCCTGGTGTGACACACAGAAGAGGACATGACATCACAGACAGTGCTGGGGCGTGTAGTGTTCTAGGCTGAGATTGGCCTGTTCTAGATTAAAAGAGATGCAAGAGACAGGACAACTAAGTGCAATGCATGATCCATAATTGGATTGTGGATGAAAACAAACAAGACAGCAGCTGAAGCAGATATATTTTTGGGTAGTTGGGAACATTTGTATTACAGTATTATACCAATGTTATTTCCAGGATGTAAATATTGTTGTAGTTAACATAGGAAAAGAGGTTCTTGGGAGGTGTGTGCTAACTACTGTTTTAATTAGTAAGAAATAACTTATTTTCAGAATGGTTCAGGAATTCCCTGGTGGTCTAATGGTTAGGACTCTGCCCTTCCACTGCCGGGGGCCTGGGTTCAATCTGTGGCCTGGGAACTAAGATCCTGCAAGCCTCACAGTGGCCAAAAAAAAGCGCATATATAAAAGTAATTCAGAAAAGAAGTATTTGCATGGATAAATCTCCCAAACGTTATGTTATAATGTTGAGTTAAATACAAAGCCAGACACACACACACACACACACACACACACACACGCATTTATTGTCTTTCCCATTCATATAAAGGTCAGAAATATGCAGAAATAACTGGTGTTGAAGGATTCATGTTTAGGCAGTAAAATTACTAAAATAAAAGTCAAAGGAACGATTTTCATGAGAGTCAGGATCGTGGTTGCTTTTGCTGGTGAGGCGATAGGAATGGACACGGTGGGGGTGGGCTGGGCGGTGCCAGCAGTGTTGTTTCTTGACCCAGCTAGGGCTTGTACGCCATGTTACCTCTGGAATAAGTCAGCTGTACATTTTTCAATGTTTGTCTAATATTTGTGTTATAATTCACATATTTTTTTTAAGTTTACGAAGTTAAAGAAAATTAAATAAAAGGCAAGCAAAGTGGCTGAGTCAAAAGAATAAAATTCTTCAGTTTTTGAGTCCAGTGTCCCATTTCCAGACCACGGTGCTGCTTTTCCTCCTCCTCTTTTTAAAAGGAGCTTGATGGAGATGTCAGTTACATACCGTACAGTATACCCGCGTGAAGTGCGCAGGCAGGGGTATATTCACGGGTATTTGTAGCCATCATTCTCCCACTTTCCTGTCTTAGCTGTGCTGAGTGAATGGCTTTATTTCTGGGTCTCTAGCTTTCTCGTTTTTGCACAGGACCAGAGAGCTAGGTGCCTGTGTACCCAGAGGTTAAGAACACAGTCTTTGGAAGCAGGTGGAATGGATTCACATCCTAGCTTCCTCCCTTACCAGCTGTGCGACTGGGTAGGTTACTTAACTACTCTGAGCCTCATCTGCATTCTTGGTCAATCTACCTGAAAGGACTCAGGTGAGGACTCAGTGGGGCAACGTGTGTAAAGCCCTTAGTGCCATGCCGGGTACCATAGTAAGTGGTCAGAAACGGTTGGTGGTGTTGATATTGTGATATTTACCTGTGCGTGTATTCTGATTCTTCCTTTGTCCTTCCCTACGGATGCAGGCGTGACCAGGGGGTGTCCGGGGACCAGGTGTCCATCATGGTGGATGGAGTCCAGGTTGCGCTGCCGTCGTATGAAGAGGCTGTGTACGGCAGTTCCGGTCACTGTGTGCCGCCCGCTGACCCCAGAGTGCAGATTGTGCTGTCAGAAGGGTCTGGGCCCAGTGGGAGGAGCGGGCCAAGGGAGCAGCAGCTGCAGGACCAGGGGGCCTGCTCCTCCGCAGGTGGAGAGGAGGAGGCCCCA
The DNA here is from genome assembly GCF_951394435.1 of Stenella coeruleoalba. NCBI lineage: Eukaryota > Metazoa > Chordata > Mammalia > Artiodactyla > Delphinidae > Stenella > Stenella coeruleoalba. The sequence continues at coordinate 31,920,147 of NC_137147.1, read as the reverse complement.
GGCCAGCCTGGACTGTGTGAAGCCCGGGGCTCTCGGGGCTCGGAGACTGTGATGGTGCATCAGGCAGCCCCCTCTTCCTGGGTGGCCGGCTCAGGGAACAGCCGAGTGGCACACAAAGAAGCCCCAGATTCAGAGAACAGCGACATACAAAGCCTCACGTCGGAGGACTACACAGATGGTAGGTGCTCGGTGCTGATCGTAAGTTATTATCTGCTCAGGGTCCTTGCTGGGAGTGAGGAAGGAAGGGGAACCTTTCTGATAATTGGTGTATCTGGCCGCAAAGAAAGATAATACCTGGGGGATTATCCTACAAAATAGAATTTTACCCTCGGAGCCCCAGGTAGGCCTTTGGGCTCTGTATAGGGAGGCTTTTCACTGTTGTCTGTGAATTTTAATAGGTTTGGAGTCTCCGAAACTATTCATGGCCTCAGGGATATGCTAAATCAAAGGGTAGACAGCCAGTTGGAGGTGGAGTGGGGCCTGTCCTCTTGTCATAATTTTTATGTTCCTGAAAGAACAGGAATAACAAGGAGGTGTGGGGTCTTATGACAGAGGAAACTGAGCCTGCCTCTCCCGGAGCATTCCAGCTGCTTCATTTTAAATGGGAGCATGCCAGGTCCCGTGCTAGTTGGTTTCCTTGCACTGTGTCAGTCACACCTCACAGTGATCCTGAGAAGTGGGTATTATTACCAGCCCCATTTTACAGATAGGGATACTGAGGCTCAAAGAGGTTAAGTCACTTGCCCATTGGTAGGTGGCTGAGCTGGGATTTGAAGCCGATGGATCTGCTCCCAAACTTGCGTTATAGCCCCATGGTGCCATGCTGCCTCCCAGGTCACTCCAGGTCCTTTGTGGCAAACCAGCCAGAGAACAAAATTGCCCCCTCCTGACACCTCTGCCTTTACGGGAGCCTGGAGAGTCGAACATCGGGATTGACTCTGTCACTTTAAAAAACATCTTTACGTAAAATCCCACTGTGTTTCAGGATGCAGACCGAATCTAGATGTTTCCCTTTAGAAAGTGAGGACTTCTGTACTTACCAACCCCCCCCTCCCCCCCGTAAAAGAGCCTTAGAGAAAACTCTCTGTTCCCTGGGAGTCCTGGGCACAGTTCATGTGTATGGTTTAGAATAGCTGAAAGCAAAGAAGTTGGAAGTTCTTAAGTGCAGATCAGGTGTAGGGTTTCCTGATTGTCAGCAGCATGCCTGCTTTTCTCTTGGTGGGATGTAGAGCTAGGAAGGGGCCACTAAATAGGTGGCCAGGGTTTAAAGGTGGAAGCCAGTGACCCCACGGGCAGCCAGCTTTGCATATCGTGTGTCTGCACGTATTGACACAAGCCTCAGCCCTTATCCTTCCTGAGGAGCCAGGGTGGTGCCAGCTCTTCTCCCTTCTCCTCCTTTTGCTCCCTTGCTTTGTCCCAGGTATTGAACAAGCGTTTCTAAGAGCCCCTCTGTGCCGGGTGCTGGATTAGGTTTCAGGTGTGATGGGAAGAGCTGTGAAACATGCTCTCTGCCCACGTGGATTGTCAGTCAGTTGGGAAGATGGAGCCCATACTTGAGAAAAAATGGAACCAAGAGTGGTAGGGTCCATGTCAGAATGAGGAGTGCAAAAGAACAAGACGCATAGGTTATCGAGTTGGTTGCAGGCTAAGCCTGAGCTGTCTGGGGCTGACAGTACTGAAGGAAGCCAGGCCCTTAAGGTGTCAGTCTAAGCCCGGTGACAGATGAGTCAACCAAGACCCAGAGATGGGGAGTGATTTACTCAGTATCACACAGCTGGAGGATGGCTTGAAGGAGGAGGTGAGACTTAACCAGGGCTCAGGAGCCTCATAGGGCGAGAATAAGGATAGAAAGAGAAGCAACTAAACCAGCATAGTTAAAGCAGAGAAGAGGGTTCAAGGTGGTAGGACCAGAAGGGGTTTGAATACCCGACGGAATGTTCAGATTTTGTCACACAGGCAGAGGGAGAGATGAGCAAGGAAGGCGTAGAAAAGGGTGAGGGATTTAGGCTACCTAGAAGCCTGTGAACAGGGCATTTTATTTCTTTAAACATAGGATCCCTGCGACGGGGTCAGGTGTGCTGCAGAGTCACTCACACAGGCTAACCACTGTGCTCTCCGTCCTCCTCTGCCCGCAGATATCCCACTGTTGAAAGAAGCATGAGGGCTGCCGCTGGCTTCTCTCCTCTCTGCCCTCCCTCCCTCTCCCTGTGGGTTTGAGCACCGCGTACTCCAGCTGCCCTGCCCGGATACCTGAGCTGCCACCTGTGTATCTGTGTATCTCTGTATCTCTGAGGGCCTGCAGGCCCACCTTGGCTGGAAACTCAAGGAAGATTCTCACCATCTGCCTGCTGGACAGCTGGAGGAGCTGGCTTTTTGCCTGGCCCAGCCTTCCTGTCTGTGTCGGGGACATCGTTGAATGTGCTGGATTGAGCCCTTCCTTCCCCGAGCCCTCCGGGTCCGCTCCAGCGAGCGAGCGCTTGGGCGGCAGCCCCCGTGGGCCCGAGAGCGCTGCGTTTACTTGTGCCTTCCTCCCGCCCGTCCAGTGTCCCTGTCATGCAGGCTTGTTGCTGTCCTGCAAGCCTTGGTGGCGGCACTCTGCCACGCAGGGGGCCGGGCCTGGGTCTGGCCTGTCTCCTTCGGGGGCTGGCACCGCGGCCCTTAGCAGGAGCAGATCCGATAGTGGCTCGAATTGGGGCAAGCTGTGGCTCCCTTGGCCTGAGCTGTCCCAGCGCCCAGCTCTGTAGCTCAGAGGTGCCAGCGCCTGGCCCTGTCGAGTTTCCAAGAAGCATCCAGAAGATCCCAAGGGAGGGGAGGACGGTGGCTGATAATGATCGATCGCCTTCCGCATATGCAAGTTCTCACTTCCTACTTCCAGCGTCTGGCCTTCCTGGCCCCGGTCTTTTCTCTTTCCCTGGAGCATAGGGGGGAGTTGCATGCGGCCTCCTGGGTTTGATCCTGCGCAGCTCCGGCTTCCTTGCCGGCCGAGGCCTGAGGCGTATCATCCACGGGTCGGGAGTGTTGCTGAGATGCCATGAGATGCCCATCTGGTCGCTGGCAGTTGGGGCCAGTTGCCCTGTTCTGGGTTCATGGTGAGGGAAGGGGGCCTGAGAGGCGCCGGCCGACCGTGTCCCCAGGCAGCTGCAGGCAGCTCCGCCCCGGTCCTGAGGGTCCTCCTCACCACAGTCACGTGCCTTAGTAACTGTGCCCAGGAAGCATCCTGCTGCTTGCCTCGCTGCTGCTTTTCCTCATTCCACCCTCCCCTGCCGCCCCTCCGCTCGTCACAGCTGGCAAACGACTCCCTGGTCTTCCCGGCACCGGGAGGGCCCAAGACACAGTCGGCACACCCCCCCCCCCCCCCACAGCTTGTTGGTGGAGATGGTTTGGAAGCAGCCTGGCTCCGGGGCCCTGCTGGGGCCGCTCCCTCGGCCGAGGGTCCCACACTGACAGGGCTGCTGCCTCTTCAGGAGATGTGGCACTACGGAGCGCGTGTTACTGTTTTGTTTCTGAAGCACCGCGCCTCCGCTCCTTCCCCCAGCCTCTGTCTGGGGTGGTGAAAATAGTAGAGCCCGATGTGTTTTCAGTTCCTGGCCTAACAGGGTAGCTCCGGCGCTGCGGGTGGCCTCCAAGAGGAGAAGAACGAATGGCCCGCCCTCAGCCTCCCGCCTCCACTCTCACACGCGCACTTTACTCCGGGCTCTGCCGGGGGGCTCGCCGCCCCTGTAGTCTTCCCTCGGCTCAGGTGAGGGCAGCGCCTGCGTGCGTCCGGCTCCTCCCCGCGGGAGCCCTCTCGTGCTGTGTGCCCTCAGCCCTGGCCCGAGAGCTGGAGGGAGGGAGACGGAACGGAGCAGGGCTGTCCTTGGCCTCAGAAGAGGCCGTTTTTGGAGACGTGCCTGCTGGCCGTTGCTGGCACGGGGCCCATCTGGAGGGCAGGGTCCCCGGCCCCGCCGCTTCACCCTGCACAGGTTCTGTTCCACCCACCGGCAGCCCTTGTCTTCCTCCAAAAGAGAGCAGGGACCAGTGGGGACCAGCGGGAGGCATCCAAAGTCTCATTGCTGAGCCTGCAGCTTCTGTTGCCCAATCTTCCAACAGCTGAATTCTAGTCTAGGATCTTTCTTTAAATGGAAGCTCTTACCTTTTTCTATCCAGTTACTCTGGGTTTGTCACCCAAGAGATTGCACTTTTTGTTTGCGGTATATTCAGCCACAGAGGTGACCGGCTTGGCCCCCCTGCCCTCTGAACCCTTCTTCCCCTTGGCCCGCCCGCCCTGGGGATCACAAGCCCAGACTTGCCACCCGGTAGGGAAGAGGGAAAAGTCAGGAACCTCCCTGCCACGTCCCCCACGTCACTGGCTTTGCTGGGGCCTCCCGGAGTCCCCCGGCCTGTGGGTGCAGAGCCAGCCTCATTGCTGCTGACACCCACGACGGCTTACCGCAGTGAGCTTTCTGCTCCCACATCAGCCATGCACTGCTGTTTCTAGAGCTTCTGGCCTTTGTCCCTTGCGAAGGATCAGGGCCCCCCCACAGCTGCCTTGGAGTGGGGCCTGGCTGAGAGACAAGGTGGTGCTTGGGGCTGCCAGAGGGGCCTGGAGCAGGTGGGGAAAACTGCCCATGGTCTGGCTTCCCGGGCTCCCCTCCAGGGGAGTCCAGCAGAGGACTTGCCCAGGAGAACGGTTGGCACCAAAGGACTTTTAAAAAGGGGTGTTTTGTTTTGTTTGTTTGTTTTGCATACATGAGCTGACTCAGTGCAGGTTTTATATCCTGGCAACTTGCAGTCACATTCCAGTGACTTTCAAGGGCCAGTATGTGGTGAAAATTACTTAAAATTTCCATCCCTTTCAATGCCTTAGTTCAGCACGTAGGCTCTATCTTTTGCCATTTTTGAGTTTTGTGTGCTATGCTCCCACTTCACTGGGTGTGAACCGTGAAATGGGCCGAGTCCTGGCCACTTTGTGAGTTCTTTTGGTTTTATAAGGTATTTCAATGTACATCCTGCTAACACTCCATTTGCAAACAGAACTCACGTTGTCATCCGCATTCTTCCTGCCCTCCTCCTCTCCCCTTCCCCCAGCTTTAAAGCTCCGTGGAGAAGCTGGATGGCAAGACAGACAAAGGTACACTTTTCCTGCTAAGTTAGTGGTGGCACAGGAATCCTAGCACTCGGCCTTTCCCCTCCCCATCCCAGAAGAGCTCAAACCACTTGCTTTCTACATAACAATGTCACTTCCATTCCCAGGGAACATCTTTACGTAGGGAATGGAAAATGCTGCAAATATTTCTAGATCCTTGCCTGTTCCCCTCCTCCCCCCCGCCCCCCACCTTGAGAATAACGGGCCCAGGAGGGGAGGGACACGGGCTTGACAGCTTAATTCCAGATGTGCTTTGCTGAGGATAGAGGCTGGGAGCGTTTCTCGTGGAGCCTGCTAGGGCTCCTGGCTCTCAGCATCGGGCCTGTCATTACTGGTGTCTGGTGAGGGGCTCCGAGAGGATTTTTTTTGACATATGGGTGCACCGAGTGGTAGAGTAGCCAGTTCCCCGGAGAGGGAAAGGCAGGCTCAACTTTCCTGGGAAGCGACTCCTCTTAACCGCCAGTTGAAAATCTGGTAGAATCTTGAATGAGAACCCCAAGGCTGAGCCCTCTGCTAGGAGCTGGGGAAGATGCAGGGGCAGAGCACTCAGATCGCCAAGCAGGGAGGAGAGAGGGGCGAGGAGGGTTGCCTGGCAGCCCACCACACCCTGCCCAGGCTTCTCATCACACCACTATGGAATCTCTGCAATGGTTTCACATGACACACGCATCATTGACTGTGCAGGATGTCAGTCAGTTTGGGTTTGCTTTATTTTATTTTATATATATATTTTTTGGTATCCTGTACATTGCAGTGGGTGTGAAGATAGTATTTTAATATTTGTACAAAGTTTAATTTAATTTTAATTGTTCTATGTATATAACTGCATTTCTAAATAATAATAATTAAAAAAAAGTTCTTATGAAGGCAGTTGTGAGAGGTGTGATCCTTCCAGAAAGTTTTTGCAGCAACCCTCCTATGGGCAGGAGCTCGTGAAGGGATGAAGCGCTAGCTCTGGGGAGAGAGGTACCTGGTAAGAGGAGACAGGATGAAGGTACAGGGAAGGGAGACCACAAACGTAAGTGGAAATACATCACTTCTCTTGGTTTTTTAGTGCTCTGAGTGTGCCCCCCACTGTGCTCACGCTGGGATTCGGCAGTGAGCAACACCGTGAGTTTGGGGCCTGCATGGAATTCCTAACGTATCAGGAAAGCACACAGTCACAACACTATGCAGTGATGGCTGTGATCACCGAAGTTATGTTGGGGGACGGTCAGAAACACCTTTTGGATGAGATGCCACGTGAGCTGAGATGCGAAGGGCCAGAAGAGTGAGGCTGCGGAGCAGGGCACGATGTGTGTGTGGGTGTGAAGGCAGCAGAAAAGCACATTTAGTTTGAGAAACTGAAAGGAGTCTAGGGCCGCCGCAGGCAGGGCTGAGGGCAGAGTGGCTCAGGACGGGCTGAGCGGGGTAAGCAGAGGCCAGTGGTAGGAGGCCCCGGCCAGCCAAGCTGAGAAGTTTCACTTCATCCTAAGGGCAACAAGTGCCTTAATGGTTTTAAGTAATAGAATGACTTAGTAAGCTCTGGGGGTTTTTTTGTTTGTTTTTTTGGGAAGCTATCTCCGTCTCTTAAGAAGAATGAATTTAGGGGGATATAACATAAGTACCAGGAGACCATGTAAGAAGTTGTTGGTCTTGTGGGAAATAAGGCAGTTTGAGCAGCTAGGTAAAGAGCAACACCATTCTCTGAGATGGGGAAATGGAAGGCACAGTTTGGGGAGGGGAAATGATGGAGATCTAGAGATGAAAGGGCAGAGGACATAGAGGTGAAGAGGTCGTCATTGCCAGGTAGGAGAGGCCGACAGTACTCGAGCAGTTGCAACAGGTAGTAAAGTCAAGGGTGTGAGTAGAGAGATGTACAGGGTATTTTGGCATTGAAAACCAGGCCACCCTTAAATTTGCCCTTGGGGTAATGGTCAGGATGTGTTTCTCTAACAGCGTCAGGTGGGAAAACATTCTAGGGGCATCTGTGCCGAACACCCAGTCTCAGCCTCAGAGCACCAGTCCTCAGAAGGGTCCGCACAGACATCACTGACATCAATTGCAAGGAGAGGAAGAGAAGAGTATTGTACCAATAGGAGTAATGGTGATAAAAGCTGATCGTTAAAAAGCACTTACTCTCTACCAGGCAGGCTTCTAAGTAGTCCGTGTGTATAAACTCATGGAACCCACGCAGCAGCTCTGCAAGGTGGGCACTATCCCTGCCCAGAGCCCCAGACGATATAGAATGAAAGTGAGGCCTAAAGAGGTGAACTAACTTGCCCAAAGCGGAGCCGGGATTGAATTCAAACCCAGATACCCCTGCCGGAGCGATCCCCTCCCTTGGCCCGTTCCTGCCCCATCACACCCTTGCCTGCCTCTCCAGGCCCTCACCCCCTTCTTTCTGCCTTTCGGAGTCTCTGTCTCACCAGTGAGCTTCAGGTAGAGGAAAAACACTTAATTTCGGGGCAGGGAAATGGCACACTGTTCACGAGGATAATAAACTACGCTCATCTCAAAGGATGGGACGTACCCATCACCGTGTCGGGAGGAGGCATTTAAGCTATGCAGAAATGTGATAAGACATAAATTCACAAAGCGGCGGGAGTTGTTCCTCTACAAGAAAAAACACAGGAAAGATTGCTTGTTTCAGTGAGAGGTAAGTCGTCTCTGTCGGGAAATAGGTGCAGAAACACGTCCCATCAGGTAAGGTATGCTGGGTAGTCTTGTCAAAACGGGGTCAACCACAGGCTTGCGGCCTTTCTGTTGATGACAGATGAGGGGGACAAAGGCAACAGCCCGCGAAACCTGCAGAGCTGCTGGGGGAGCTGCTGTCTTTGAAGTGGTTGCCTCAAGTTGGAAAGTGGGTGGGAGGAGAGCAGAAGAATTTTCTGCCCTGCTGCTGAACCCCTGCCTCCCAATTTGGAAAGTGGAGACCCCTAGACAAGAACAAAAGTAGTAACAGTCTCCAGGGCAGGGCTTTCTCAGACTACTTAAAATATCTTGCAGTACGCCAAAGTAACACATAGGCATTTGAGAAAATTTAGAAAGGTCGTTACAATCACCCATAGTTCCACCTCTTGCTGGCAGTGTTGTTCTAATCTCATAAAATTTCGTTGACTTCATTTTTAATGGTTGTATAGTTTTCTGTCGTATTGGTAATTTGGACTTTGAAGTTGCCAAAAATTTTTTTTAATTCTTACAACCAGTGGTTTGATAGTATTTTAAATTATTTCTCTGGCATAAACTACTGGAAATGAAACTGCTAGATGAGAAGAAACACACATTTTAGAGTCTTTTGATATATCTCAAATTGCCCACCAAGGAAGTTATTCCAAATTATGTTGTCATTGGCAGTGTTCATTTTCCTAAACAACCTCACCAGCATGGGGAGTTATCATTTTTAAAAATATGCCAGTTGACAGAAAATGGTGCTTTGATTCACACTTGTTTCATTATTCCTGAAGTTGAATTTTAAAATATAATTTGCTTACTCTTTGTAACAAAGACATATATCGAAAACTATCCAAGTTTGACGTCCGAGACATCCATGTTTGAGATGAAAAATCAAAACCGCGATTCCTCTTCTAAATTAAATAATACATTATATATGTAGAGAAAGATAGATGATAGATAGATAAATTCCTGAGGAAAGGAATTAATCTGAACCTGGGCAAGACATGACACGTTCCCAAGACAGGCCCGGCTTGCTGCTCTAAGCTCTGTGGTGGTAGAGGAGCATCACAGGACTTGGGGACCATCCCATCCCACGCCCAGAGGTGAACAGCTGTTTGGCATTTCAGATTTCCCATGATGCCCTACGGCCCCCAGAAAAGGAAATTTCACAACATAGGAATGTCCTGAGCAGCCCATCTGGGGCAGCTTGAACTGTCCCTGAGCCTGGGGTGGCAGACGATTCCCAACTTGGCAGAAAACTGAGGAGGTTTTGGCAAGTGTGGACTTCCCCACCGCAGAGCTTCCTGTGGGAGCAGGTAGTCCAGCCTCCAACAAAGGCAGCCTGCTTGCAGGTTCAGCCTGCTGGCTGGGGCTGAAAGGAAGGACTTCGGCTCCACACAAACACACCAAGCATGGGGGCTGCTCTGGCTTCTGGGGTGGCCTCTTGAAGCCCTTCAACATCGGCTCCAAAGACTTTTTGAGACTTCGGTGCTGTAGCCTTTCTATGGGATGGCCATTCCCACTCCTGTTATAATCATTTGTTCATTCATTCATTTGCTAATTCAATCAACCAAAAAAAAAAATTTTTTTTTTTTAGGATTCACTTTACACAAAGTCTGATACTAGATTCCAGGGGCACAGCAGTGAATAAGACTCAGTCTTTGCCCTCTAAGAGTTTTCAGACTAACAGGGGAGAAAAGAGATTAAATAGCTGCCTGAAACTTAAGGCAGAACTTAAAGAAATCTAATGGCGCACCAGCCAAGTGCCTGGGGAGTGAAGAGGGAAGAGTTCTTTTCTTTCGGGGACGAGCAGAGAGACTCCCTAGGGAAGGTGCCATTTGCTTTGCATCGTGAAGGATGAATTGTGTTTTAACACTACAGGTAGAGGAGTAAGTCAACAAGGAGCTGTGGAAACAAGGTCCTCCTGTATAACACAGGGAACTATATTCAATGTCCCATGATAAACCATAATGGAAAAGAATATGAAAAAAAGAATGTACACATGTATAACTGAATCACTTTGCTGTATAGCAGAAATATAACATCGTCAATCAACTATAGTTCAATTTTTTTAAATATTAAAACTGAAAACAACAACGACCAAACAAAGAAAAAACCCAAGGAGCTGTGGGGTGGGAAGTATGAAGAAGAGGACTCTCCAGACTGTAGAGACCTGGGAGTGTAAATTGGTACCTTCTCTCTACCAATTTGGTACAGAGAGCAATTTGGCGGCAACCATCAAGTTACAGTGCAGCCCCTCTTCCCTTCTCTTCTGAACAATTCTAATGCCATTAAGTAGGGGCAGAGTTACATATATCAGAATGGGAAACAGAACAAACACAATGAACCCTGCAGTGTCAGATTGGAATGGTAGGTTTTCATGGTTTCAATCTACATAAATAGATATAGAAATATAGATGTAATGCACCTATGCATGTACACACACACACACACACGCACACACACACACACACCCCGATATTCCCTAGCTCTTTCCAGAGGGTTTGGGAGCAGTGACACTTCAATAGCAGCGAGCACATCTAGAGTTCAGATCTTGGCATTTAAATACTGTTTTCCACTAAAAGGAACCAGGGCTTCTTGGAGAAATGGCTGTTTCCAGAGCCCAGGCAGGAAGACTACTAGATGAGCCTGCAATATTTTGTTGTGTTGAGCAAAAAAAGTGCTCAAGAAATGATGGGTACATGTCCAAAGGACTCCCACTGGAAGGGGCTTCTACTGACCAAATCAGGAGCAATATGAGCATCAAAGTAAAGTGATGATAATATAATAGATTATAATCCATTGAATAAGATAGGAGACCAGGAGTCCATACAGATAAACAGAAGCCTGGTAGACATTACTTCATCTAGGGGGACAAGTCAAAATCATGCACTGCCTGATAGAATGCAGTGAGAGAACCCAGCATCCCTTCCATAACATGCCCTGAAATGCAACCTAAATCTAATCATGAAAATTGAGACAAAGCCAAACTGAGTGATATTTTACAAAATCACTGGCCTGTAGTCCTCAAAATGCCAAGGTCGTACAAGTCAAGGAAACACTGAGGAATTGTTCCAGAGAAATGTAAGGCATGATTCTAAATTAGATGCTTTTGCCATAAAAGATGTTACTGGGACAACAGGCAAAACCTGAATGGAGTGTGAGGATTAGATGGTAGTAATGTATCCGTGTTCATTTCTTGTTCTGTTGGTTATATTGAGGTTATGCAGGGGCATGTCCTTGTTCATAGCAAATACATGTTAAAGGGGATCTGACAACATACTCCCCACATGGTTCAGGAAACTTTCTGTAAATTTGTTTCTAAATAAAATTATTTACTTAAAGAATATTACAATACACTCTTTGACCTAGAAATTCTACTTGCAGGAATTTTTCTGAAAAATATCCTCGCATAATACATGGAAAATCAAAAGTATACAAGGTATTCATTGCAGTTGTCTAATAAAGCCAAAATTTGAAAATAACAAATAATCATCAACATAGGTTGGTTAAATACACATGATACATCTGAACATAAAATGAATACAGGAAAAAAAAAGAGAGAATAAAATAGCTCTGGACTAATCTACAGGATACACTGTTGTAAAAAAAAAAAAAAACCAAAAAAAGCCAGGTGCAGAAGAGGGTGCTGGAACGCTATCATTTGTGTACAAAAAAGGATTTTTAAAATGTGTCAATGTACATCCTTTTCTGTGCACAGAGGATCATTCCAGATATGGTCAGCATTGGGTGCCTCTGGGGATGGAGCATGACTTGGGAGGAAGGGTCATTTTCTACACCTTTTGTACTTTTGAATTTTGCAGCAAGTGAATATATTACCTGCTCAAAATTAAATTATTTCTTAAAAAAACAAAATGCATGATACCTAGGTACAGAGAAAATATTCACAAAGAACTTTTGCAAATGTATCTGATCTTTTGTTACAAATTAGTAATTTACCGTCTGGGAAGGGACACACAGCTCCCCAAAGAGCTTTGCTTAAGAACAATAAACAGTATTCATTGCCTGTTATTTCCACCTGCCTTCCTGGAGAAAATAAAAATTATGGCTTGGAATCTTTCATGTTATGAACCGAATTGTGTCCACCCCCATGAATGCATATGTTGAAGTCCTAACTCCCCAGTACCTTGGAATGTGACTGAAATTGGAGATAGCATCTTTAAAGTGGTAATTAAGTTAAAATGAGGTCATCAGGGTGGGTCCTAATCCAATATGACTGATGTCCTCATAAGAAGAGGGAATTTGGACACACAGATACAGAAGGAAGACGATGTGGAGACACAGGGATAGCCACCCATAAGCCAAGGAGAGCCTCCTGGGACGGGTCCTTCCCTCACGGCCCTTGGAAGGAACCAACCCTGCCGACACCTTGATCTCGGACTTCCAGCCTCCAGAACTGAGACAATGAATTTCTGTTGTTTAAGCCACCTGGTCTGTGGTACTTTGTTACAGCAACCCCAGCAAATTAATATAACATTCAATTTCCAAAGGGGGCTCTGACCAAAGCTCTCTCCCACAGTGACGTATCCAGGTGGCAGACAGCGTGGAGGAAGCTAGTGAGGGAAATAGCTAGAAAGATATGACAGCACCAGCTGGAGCAGGACTTTGACTGCTGTCTTAAGGATTTGGATGTGATTCCCTAGGCAAGTGGGAGCCAAAGAAGGATTTTGAAGAGCAGAAGGACAGGCTCTGAGTATATTAGAAAAGAACTTGGTGGACAATAAATTAGAGTGGAAACCTAACCAGGAGGCCACTGCAGGCATCCTGGTGAGAGAAGGAAGAGCAGCCCTCAGGTGATTAGACCAGAAGGTGGGCTTGAGTTAGTGTGGAAGAAATGAGACCGTTGCTCACATATTTGGGAAGATCGTTCAGGTTAAGAGGTCTGAGGTCTCTGTGGTTGACTCTACTGTATGGAAAGGAATAAAAAAACAGGTCAAAAAGACTGTACTGGTCTTTTGAACAACATGGGTCTGAACTGTGCTGGTCCATTTATACATGGATTTCTTTCAATAGTAAATACCACGGTACTACGTGAGTTGAATCCACAGATGCAGAACCTTGGATATGGACATTGGACTGTAAAGTCATACTCAGATTTTCCACTACTGTGTGTGGGTACTCCTAACCCCTATGTTGTTCAAGGGTCAACCGTACATCTCTATGGTGGAGGAGAAAAAGAGGAAGAACAGAGAAATGCACAAGGGCTTTGATTGGAAAGAGGGAATGTAGGGAGCTGTGCAAAGGGTCCCGGAGTATATGGGGCTGAGGGACCAGGACCCAGGGAAGGGTCCATCAGACTTGTCCAGGGGGAGAATCAAAGCCTGTTCTAGGGAATTGCTTCTGGGGTGAAAAAAAAAGTGGTTGGCCTCCCATAGGAACATGTAGGGGAACTCGAAGGACCAGAACACAGCCCACCTGGGAGGGCAAAACCCAGGGAAGGGTCTTCCCTGGTGGCGCAGTGGTTGAGAGTCCGCCTGCCGATGCAGGGGACACGGGTTCGTGCCCCGGTCGGGGAAGATCCCACATGCCGTGGAGCGGCTGGGCCCGTGAGCCATGGCCGCTGAGCCTGCGTGTCCAGAGCCTGTGCTCTGCAACGGAGAGGCCACAACTGTGAGAGGCCAGTGTACCGCAAACAAACAAAAAAACAAAACAAAACAAAAAAACCCCCAGGGAGGTGGGGAGGTGAGGGCAATAATTCGGCTCCTCTGATTTCTCCCCACAGCAGCTCGAACTCGGAGGCTGGGAAGGACAGTTTGCAGGTGAAAGCATCTGACTTCCTCCTTCTGATAGAACAAAAGCCAGCTCTTTGGGAAGAACTTAAAAAGTTGATGTCTGTTCCTTGTCTTGGCCTTGGGAGCTCAGCCCACAGTGAGGGAGCCGGGATGGCTCAGCCTGCTGGCGCCATCTAATGTCAGACTAGACACTAGTCCTCTGCCGGTCAGAGAAGGGAGGCTTAGGCCAGGCGGGTGGGATAAACTGGAAAGCTGAGATGCAGCCTGCAGCAGAGTTTTGGGCACCTGTGGCCTCCTGGGGCGGTAGAGAGGGAATGTGACCAGGAGTTCATGGGCAATGACCCTGGGACTCTGCATTAATTTACTAGGGCTGCAGGAACAAATCACCACGAACCAGATGGCTCAAAGCAACAGAAATTTATTCTCTCACAGCTCTGGGGGCTAGCAGTCCAAAATCAAGGAGTCAGCAGGGCCTGTCTCCCTCTGAGAGCTCTAGGGGGAGAATCTTTCCTTGCCTCTCCCTAGCTTCTAGTGGCTGCCAGCAATCTTTGTCGCTTGTTGTTTTACAGATGCATCCCTCCTATCTCTGCCTCCATCTTCCCTGTGTCTGTGTCCAAATTTCCCTCTATTTCCGCCAGTCATCAGATTAGGATCTACCTGATCCAATACGACCTCATCTTAACCTGATGATATCTGCAGAGACCCTATTTCCAAGTGAAGTCACATTCACAGGTATTGGGGGTTAGGACTTGAACGTATCATTCTGGGAAATGCAGTTCAACCTACAACAGACTCCTTTCACCCAGCAGATTTTCCCTGAGCGTCTGCAAAGTGCCACGCCTGTGCTGGGGGCTGGGCTTGTGGAGCTGAACCTGTGGACACTGCTGGGTCCTGGAGGTTTCGTGTGTGGCTCTTCAATAGTCTTGTCACTGATCTGTGGCCTCCTGGTTCACCCTTGACTCCTCAGCGCCCAGCAGGGCAGGTCCAGAGACTCATTATTTCACTGAAGAAGGAAAGGAAGATGGAGGAAGGGCAGGAGACAGGAAAGAAGGGCTGCAGGAAGGATGAGGAGGGAGACAGCACCGGGGAAAATAGCAGGGAGTAGTGCAGGACCACCGGCTAGAGCTTTGCAGAGCAGCTGACATTTAATCTGGGACTTGAGTTTGCTCAGCAGAAAGAAGGTGAGCAGGGGAGGGTCCTTCTGGACTGAGCTAAAATTGTGAGCCATGGCCTAGAAGCCTGAAAGAAGCTGTGATGTTGGGGAGCAGGGGGGCGTTTGGTGTGGCTGGAAGGGAGGATGTGTGTGTGGGGATGTGCTGCCCAGTGGCATGGACCTGGAGACTGCTCTATGGTAAAGGGCTGGGAGGGACATTCTCATGACTTTAAATGCTACCCTGTAGGTGGAGGGGCACCCTAGGAGATTTTAAAGCATGCTCTAGGTGTCATCATTATCAGGGGTAGAGACTGAAGCAGGGAGAGACTCGTGAAAAAGGGGGAGGTCCAGAGGGCCTCCTAGATAAAAAGGGAAATTTCCAATCACAGAACTGCCTCCACTTTCTGACAGCCCCCAGGCCAGAATAAAACCATGTTGCCTTGAAACTTACCTCAAATACTTAACACAAGCTTCCAAAACAAGCCCCTGGTAGCATCTTCTTCCTGAGGTGTGCACGGCAGCAAATACCAAGAAACCCCTTCTGTGTGACTTTAGGGACATTCGCTCACAGGCTGGCTCTCATAGGCTAGCATAGCTAAGTGTCTTTTAATTCCTAGTTTGCTGTGAATAATGAACGAGTGTTTAATTTTATCAAATGCTTTTACTGATAGAAAAGATAAGATGTAACGTGTTTTTCTTTAATCTGTTAATGTAATGCATTATATTGAATAGTGATAGAATTGATTGCTATTAAACCATCCTCCTATCCTTGCTAAACCCAACTTGATTATGATAAGAGCATGTAGCCGTGTGTGCCTGTTTTAAAATACACTGCCGTTTTTGTTTAATTGGCATCTACTGCCAATTAAAAATTGTCACTCGTGTGCCTGTGTGTCTTAAAATACACCGCAGTTTTTGTTTAATTGGCATCTACTGCCGGTTAAAAATTGTCGCTCGCCATCTGTTTCTGCAAGACTGAACTCGCTAGCCCCTGCCGTCACTGACCCTCAACACACCCTGAAAGGGGTTCGGGGTGGAGATCAGGAAGGAGGGCCTCTGTGCTCTGAGAAAAGCTGGCGGAACAGGCCTTCAGATACTTAGATATTTTCAGGAGATTTTATGAGCTCAATTTCTTGCATCTTCTCATATCTAGAAAAGGACTAAAATTGTCTACAGAGGCATCTGCTCCTCGTGACTAGCAGCGACCTTCGGCCGAAATGTGTGCTTGGCTGCACACACCCCCTTCACTAAAATCGTATATATACTGACGCTCTCCCCCTCCTCTTCAGAGCAGCTCCTCAGGGCTATCTGAGAGGCTGTCTCCCGGGCTGTAGTCCTTATCTGGCACCAAATAAAACTCACAACTCTCATGTGTTGTGCTTTTTTTTGTTTTTTTTTCAGTTGACATATATTCGTAAGTGAAAACGGTCTGAAAATTTCTTTTCTTGTCCCTGTTTGCTACCAGAGCTGTACTAACCCCATGGAACAATATTTTCTTGACTTCCCTCTTTTGAATTTTCTGAAACTGTAGACTACAGAGTTTATTGGCTCTTAACGGTTGGATAAAACTGACCTATAAAACCCTATGTGCAATTTCCTGAATGATTATCGATTTAATTTGATTTTCCATTTCATTGAGATAATTTTGGTGGTTTTTTTCTATAAAGTTATCTATTTAAATATATGTTTTCCAAATTTGTTCGCATTTAGTGTCTTAATTTTTTAAAATTTTACTATCTGTCATCATGTACCCTTTATTTTTTTTTCTGTTTATTAAATTACTACAAGCATATTGTTTAAAACACAAAGAAGGCAAGTAATAATGGATAAAGCCATCTGCCTTGCCTCCCCCTCCCCACACCCACTTCTGCTCCCCAGAGGCTCAGTATATAACCATTCCTGCTTTTGTACTCCCGGTGTTTACACCTCTCCCTCTCTCCCACCCCTCTAAATAGATCACTCATACTGACATTTTTTACTTACCTACTTTATTTTTATTTTTTTTGAAATTTATTTATTTTTTTATACAGCAGGTTCTTATTACTTATCCATTTTATACATGTTAGTGTATACATGTCAATCCCAATCTCCCAGTTCATCACACCATCACCGCCCCCCCCTACCCCGCCACTTCCCCCACTTGGTGTCCATACGTTTGTTCTCTACATCTGTGTCTCTATTTCTGCCCTGCAAACCGATTCATCTGTACCATTTTTCTAGGTTCCACATATATGCGTTAATATACGATATTTGTTTTTCTCTTTCTGACTTACTTCACTCTGTATGACAGTCTCTAGATCCATCCACGTCTCTACAAATGACTCAATTTCGTTCCTTTTCATGGCTGAGTAATATTCCATTCTATATATGTACCACATCTTCTTTATCCATTCGTCTGTCGATGGGCATTTAGGTTGCTTCCATGACCTGGCTATTGTAAATAGTGCTGCAATGAACATTGGGGTGAATGTGTCTTTCTGAATTATGGTTTTCTCAGGGTATATGCCCACTAATGAGATTGCTGGGTCATATGGTAATTCTATTTTTAGTTTTTTAAGGAATCTCCATACTGTTCCCCATAGTGATTGTATCAATTTACACTCCCACCAACAGTGCAAGAGGGTTCCCTTTTCTCCACACCCTCGTCAGCATTTGTTGTTTGTAGATTTTCTGATGATGCCCATTCTAACTGGTGTGAGGTGATACCTCATTGAGGTTTTGATTTGCATTTCTCTAATAATTAGTGATGTTGAGCAGCTTTTCGTGTGCTTCTTAGCCATCTGTATGTCTTCTTTGGAGAAATGTCTGTTTAGGTCTTCTATCCATTTTTGGATTGGGTTGTTTGTTTTTTTAATATTGAGCTGCATGAGCTGTTTATATATTTTGGAGATTAATCCTTTGTCCATTGATTCATTTGCAAATATTTTCTCCCATTCTGAGGGTTGTCTTTTCGTCTTGTTTGTAGTTTCCTTTGCTGTGCAAAAACTTTTAAGTTTCTTTAGGCCCCATTTGTTTATTTTTGGTTTTATTACCATTACTCTAGGAGCTGGGTCAAAAAAGATCTTGCTGTGATTTATGTCAAAGAGTGTTCTTCCTATGTTTTCCTCTAAAAGTTTTATAGTGTCTGATCTTACATTTAGGTTTCTAATCCATTTTGAGTTTATTTTTGTGTTTGGTGTTAGGGAGTGTTCTAATTTCATTCTTTTACATGTAGCTGTCCAGTTTTCCCAGCACCACTTATTGAAGAGAGTGTCTTTTCTCCATTGTATATCCTTGCCTCCTTTGTCATAGATTAGTTGACCATAGGTGTGTGGGTTTATCTCTGGGCTTTCTATCCTGTTCCATTGATCTATATTTCTGTTTTTGTGCCAGTACCATATTGTCTTGATTACTGTAGCTTTGTAGTGTAGTCTGAAGTCAGGGAGTCTGATTCCTCCAGCTCCAGTTGTTTCCCTCAAGACCACTTTTGCTATCCGGGGTCTTTTGTGTCTCCATGCAAATTTTATGATTTTTTGTTCTAGTTCCGTAAAAAATGCCATTGGTAATTTGATAGGGATTGCATTGAATCTGTAGATTGCTTTGGGTAATATAGTCATTTTCACAATATTGATTCTTCCAATCCAGGAACATTGTATATCTCTCCATCTGTTGATATCGTCTTTAATTTCTTTCATCAGTGTCTTATAGTTTTCTGCATACAGGTCTTTTGTCTCCCTAGGTAGGTTTATTCCTAGGTATTTTATTCTTTTTGTTGCAATGGTAAATGGGAGTGTTTCCTTAATTTCTCTTTCAGGTTTTTCTTCATTAGTGTATAGGAATGCAAGAGATTTCTGTGCATTAATTTTGTATCCTGCAACTCTACCAAATTCATTGATTAGCTATAGTAGTTTTCTGGTGGCATCTTTAAGATTCTCTATATATAGTATGTCATCTGCAAACAGTGACAGCTTTACTTTTTCTTTTCCTGTTTGGATTCCTTTTATTTCTTTTTCTTCTCTGATTGCCATGGCTAGGACTTCCAAAACCATGTTGAATAATAGTGGTGAGGGGGGACATCCTTGTCTTGTTCCTAATCTTAGAGGAAATGCTTTCAGTTTTTCACCATTGAGAATGATGTTTGCTGTGGGTTTGTTGTATATGGCCTTTATTATGTTGAGGTAGGTTCCCTCTATGCCCACTTTCTGGAGAGTTTTTATCATAAATGGGTGTTGAAATTTGTCAAAAGCTTTTTCTGCATCTATTGAAATGATCATATGGTTTTTCTTCTTCAATTTGTTAATATGGTGTATCACATTGATTGATTAGCATATATTGAAGAATCCTTGCATCCCTGGGATAAATCCCACTTGATCATGGTGCATGATCCTTTTAATGTGTTGTTGCATTCTGTTTGCTAGTATTTTGTTGAGGATTTTTTGCATTTATATTCATGAGTGATACTGGTCTGTAATTTTCATTTTTTGTAGTATCTTTGTCTGGTTTTGGTATCAGGGTGATGGTGGCCTCTGAGAATGAGTTTGGGAGTGTTCCTTCCCCTGCAGTGTTTGGAACAGTTTGAGAAGGATGGGTGTTAGCTCTTCTCTAAATGTTTGATAGAATTCACCTGTGAAGCCATCGGATCCTGGGCTTTTGTTTGCTGGAAGATTTTTAATCACAGTTTCAATTTCATTACTTGTGATTGGTCTGTTAATATTTTCTATTTCTTCCTGGTTCAGTCTTGGAAGTTTATACCTTTCTAAGAATTTGTCCATTTCTTCCAGGTTGTCCATTTTATTGGCATAGAGTTGCTTGTAGTAGTCTCTTAGGATGCTTTGTATTTCTGCGGAGTCTGTTGTAACTTCTCCTTTTTCATTTCTAATTTTGATTTGAGTCCTCTCCCTCTTTTTCTTGATGAGTCTGGTTAAAGTTTTGTTAATTTTGTTTATCTTCTCAAAGAACCAGCTTTTAGTTTTATTGATCTTTGCTATTGTTTTCTTTGTTTCTATTTCATTTATTTGTGCTCTGATATTTATGATTTCTTTCCTTCTGTTAACTTTGTGTTTTGTTTGTTCTTCTCTCTCTAGTTCCTCTAGGTGTAAGGTTAGATTGTTTATTTGAGATGTTTGTTGTTTCTTGAGGTAGGATTGTATTGCTATAAACTTCCCTCTTAGAACTGCTTTTGTTGCATCCCATAGGTTTTGGATCATTGTGTTTTCATTGTCATTTGTCTTTAAGTATTTTTTGATTTCCTCTTTGATTTCTTCAGTGATCTCTTGGTTATTTAGTAACGTATTGTTTAGCCTGTATGTGTTT
The DNA here is from genome assembly GCF_951394435.1 of Stenella coeruleoalba. NCBI lineage: Eukaryota > Metazoa > Chordata > Mammalia > Artiodactyla > Delphinidae > Stenella > Stenella coeruleoalba. Next base: position 31,900,169 of record NC_137147.1, on the reverse strand, counting down.
GTGTTTTTTATGTTTTTTTCTCTGTAATTGATTTCTAATCTCATAGCATTGTGGTCAGAAAAGATGTTTGATATGATTTCAGTTTTCTTAAATTTACTGAGGCTTCATTTGTGACCCAAGATGTGATCTATCCTGGAGAGTGTTCCATGAGCACTTGAGGAGAAATTGTAATCTGCTGTTTTTGGATGGACTGTCCTATAAATATCAATTAAATCTATCTGTTCTATTGTGTCATTTAAAGCTTGTGTTTCCTTATTAATTTTCTGTTTGGATGATCTGTCCATTGCTGTAAGTGAGATGTTAAAATCCCCCACTATTATTATGTTACTGTCGATTTCCTCTTTTATAGCTGTTAGCAGTTGCCTTATGTATTGAGGTGCTCCTATGTTGGGTACATATATATTTATAATTGTTATATCTTTTTCTTGGATTGATCCCTTGATCATTATGTAGTGTCCTTCCTTGTCTCTTGTAACATTCTTTATTTTAAAGTCTATTTTATTTGATATGAGTATGGCTACTCCAGCTTTCTTTGGATTTCCATTTAGCATGGAATATCTTTTCCCATCCCCCCACTTTCAGTCTGTATGTGTCCCTAGGTCTGAAGTGGGTCTCTTGTAGACAGCATATATATGGGTCTTGGTTGTGTATCCATTCAGTGAGCCTGAGTCTTTTGCTTGGAGCATTTAATCCATTCACGTTTAAGGTAACTATCGATATGTATGTTCCTATTACCATTTTCTTAATTGTTTTGGGTTTGTTTTTGTAGGTCCTTTTCTTGTCTTGTGTTTCCCACTTAGAGAAGTTCCTTTAACATTTGTTGTAGAGCTGCTTTGGTGGTGCTGAATTCTTTTAGCTTTTGCTTGTCTGTATAGCTTTTGATTTCTCCATCGAATCTAAATGAGATCCTTGCCAGGTAGAGTAATCTTGGTTGTAGGTTCTTCCCTTTCATCACTTTAAATATGTCATGCCACTCCCTTCTGGCTTGTGGAGTTTCTGCTGAGAAATCAACTGTTAACCTTATGGGAGTTCCCTTGTATGTTATTTGTCGTTTTTCCCTTGCTCCTTTCAATAATTTTTCTTTTCCTTTAATTTTTGCCAATTTGATTACTGTGTGTCTCGGCATGTTTCTCCTTGGGTTTATCCTGTATGGGACTCTCTGTGCTTCCTGGACTTGGGTGGCTATTTCCTTTCCCATGTAAGGGAAGTTTTCGACTATAATCTCTTCAAATATTTTCTTGGGTCCTTTCTCTCTCTCTTCTCCTTCTGGGACTCCTATAATGCAAACGTTGTTGCGTTTAACGTTGTCCCAGAGGTCTCTTAAGCTGTCTTCATTTCTTTTCATTCTTTTTTCTTTATCCTATTCCACGGCAGTGCATTCCACCATTCTGTGCTCCAGGTCACTTATCCGTTCTTCTGCCTCAGTTATTCTGCTATTGATTCCTTCTAGTGTGTTTTTCATTTCAGTTATTGTATTGTTCATCTCTGTTTGTTTGTTCTTTAATTCTTCTAGGTCTTTGTTAAACATTTCTTGCATCTTCTCGATCTTTGCCTCCATTCTTTTTCTGAGGTCCTGGATCACCTTCACTGTCATTATTCTGAATTCTTTTTCTGGAAGGTTGCCTATCTCCATTTCATTTAGTTATTTTTCTGGGGTTTTATCTTGTTCCTTCATCTGGTACATAGCCCTCTGCCTTTTCCTCTTGTCTATCTTTCTGTGAATGTGTTTTTGTTCCACAGGCTGCAGGATTGTCCATCATGTACCCTTTAATATTTCTCAATTCCTAGAATTGTTTACTTGTGTGACTTTCACTTTTTTCTTGAGGAATCTCCACAGAGGCTTGTTATTAGTGTTATTTGTCTTAGGTTTATTAACATCTACTGTCTTTACAGTAAAATTCACCCTTTTTTCATTTTTAGTTTTGACACTCATACAATCATGTAATCACCGTCAAAATCAGGACTGTTTCATCACCCCCTAAGGTTCCTTTGTAAGCACCCCTCTCCCACCCTAGCCCTCGCAACCACTGATCTGTTTTCTGTCTTTATTAAAATTTTGATTTTACAGAATGTCATATAAATAGAACCATGCATTATGTAGCCTTTTGAGTCTCACTTTTTACTTAGCATAATGCATTTGATTTTTGTCCATATTGTTATTGGTATCAGTAAATCCTTCCTTTTTATTGTCAAATAGCATCCCATCATATGGACATACCAGATCTTAATTCATTCACCCGTCAAAGGACATTTGAGTTGTTTGCATTTTTTACTAATGATGTTGAGCATCTTTTCATGTGCTTATTTGCTATTTGTCTTTTCTGGTAAAGTGTCCGTTCAAATATTTTGCCCATTTAAAAAACTGGGTTGTTTTCTTATTAAGTTTTGAGACTTATTTTCTATTCTGGATACAAGTCCTTCGTCAGATATGTATTTTGCAAATATTTGCTTCTTGGTTTTTTATTGTTGTTTTGTTGTTTTCTTTCTTAACAATATTTTTCAAAGAGCAGAAGTTTCCAATTTAAATGAAGTTCATAAGTTAAAAAAAAATAAATTAATAACCAGCTTGGAGGTTTGTCAATCCCTCTCTCTTGTTTTTTTTGTTGTTGTTTTTGTTGCTGTTGTTGCTTTCTATTTCATTAATTTATTGTTATTGTCTCATTTAAAAATTTCCTTCTTTGGTCTTAATTTAGGTTTATTCTGTATTTCTGTTTGGCTTCATGTATTGAGCACAACTTACTTATTTTAATTCGTTTTTCAGTAAATGCATTTAAGCCTACACATTTCCCTCTATTTACCACTTTAGCTACATTTCAAAAGATTTGATTAGTAGTATTTCCATTGTTCAGTTCTTACTAAGTGTCACTTCCCCTTTAACCATGAGTTATTTGAGAGTAAATTTTTAAGTTTTCAAATATGGATTAAAAACACTTTGTTTTAATTATTGGTTTTAAATTTAATTGCATTGTGTTTAGTAGAAACAGTGATTAGTATAACAGATTACTTGAACTATCTTGAGATTTTCTTTGTGACCTTATAACTGGTTTTTTATGATGCTTTTTTCACCCTTGAAATAATGTATGCCTCTATTTTCTGGTGCAAGGTTCTGTATTCAAGCAAAACACTTTGAATAATACCGTAAGTTCTTAACTATTAGCTAATAGTAGTATTATTTTCTATTTTATAATTTTTTTTTCTGCTTGATCTACCCATTTCTGAGAAAGGCTGTTAGGATCTCCCACTAGGCCTTGTGATTTGTCAATTTCTTTTTATAATTATGTCAGTTTTTGCTTTCTAAAACTTAAGGCCATCTTATTAATTTTCTGTTACTGTGTAGTAAATTACCCCCCAAACTTAATGGCTTAAAACAACAATACATATTTACAGTCTCTCAGTTTTTGAGTCTGGGATTCAGAAATGGCTTAGCTTGGTGATCCTGGTTTGGGGTCTCTCATGAGTTTGCCGATCTCAGCTGGGACAACTGTCTTCCAAAGGTGAGCCCAGGTCTTGGGGACCTACTTCCAAGCTCATGCACGTGATTGGCAGGTTGGTGCATCAGTCTCCCCCCTTGTGGACGTCTTTCGGGCTGCTGGAGTGTCCACGTGACATGGCAAGTGGCCTTCCCCAGAGCAAGAGTGTGCAACACAGAAGCTATGATGTCTTTTATGATGTGGCTTTCGGAACCACATACCCCACCATATTCTACTCATCAGAAGTGAGCTGCTAAATTCAGCCCATATTCAAGGCAGGGGAGTTAGGCTCCACCTTTTGAAGGGAAGAGTGTTAAAGAATTTGCGTGCATATTTAACAATGGTTCAGCTGTTATTCAGTCTACCCAGGCTTACGATGTCTTCTTCTTCTTTTTTTTTGCCTGCACCACGCGGCATGCAGGGATCTTACCCCGACCACGGATCAAACCCGCGCCTTCTGCAGTGGAAGTGTGGAGTCTTAACCGCTGGACTGCCAGGGAGGTCCCGATGTCCTCTTTTCTTAATGGATTATTGCTTTATTATGTACTTTTCCTCTCATCCCTTATTAATCTTTTTTAACACCATATAGTTTATTTGTTTATGTTAGGTTGCTAAGCCAGCTTTTCATCCCTTTGTTTTCAAATTTTCTTTCCGGTTTTGTTGTAGGTCTCTCTCATGAGTAGCATGTTATTGGATTTGTAGGACTATGATCTGATAAGTTCTTTTAATATTTGAATTTATTATGTTTATCTTCCTTAAAATTATTAATGCATTTGGACTTATGTCTAATATCTTATTTTGTATTACCCTTTTATCGTTCTTCACTTTTACTTTTTCGACTTTCTTTTGGATTGAAAATGTTATCAGTTTTCTATAACCTCTATTTCCCCTTGTCTAGTTGGGAAGCCATAAAATAGTATTTCCCTTCTTTAGAGGTCACCAAACTTTTTCAAAAAAAAAAGGAAATTATTATATCCATCCACCAAATATTTCACAGACCATTGCCTGTCTTGAGATTTTAAAAACCTCTACTTTCGTTATACATTTCTAATTTTATTGCTTTGTCATCAAAGTACAGTCTGAACGGTAAAGATCCTTTGGAATTTGTAGAGGCTTCCTTTATGGCTTACGATGTTGTTCTAAAGGTTGCATATCTCAAAAAGTACATGTATTCCTTTTTTTCCAGGTTCAGAGTGCTATATATAGCTAATAGCTCAGTCTATTAATTGTATTGCTTGGGCATAGAGGAGTGTGGTAATATTTCAAAGTACAATTGTTGACTTACCTATTTCTCCCTGAAGCTTTGTCAGTTGTTGCTTGTCCTGTGCCAAGAGGCTCTCCTGCACTATCACAGACACAAGCCACATTGGTTTTTCAGTGTGTTTATTTAACTTTAATGCCAAGCTCTATTCTTTTTTTTTTTTTTTTTTTTGCGGTACGCGGGCCTCTCACTGTTGTGACCTCTCCCGTGCCGGAGTACAGGCTCCAGACGCGCAGGCTCCGGACGCGCAGGCTCAGTGGCCATGGCTCACGGGCCCAGCCGCTCCGCGGCATGTGGGATCTTCCCGGACCGGGGCACGAACCCGTGTCCCCTGCATAGGCAGGCAGACTCTCAACCACTGCGCCACCAGGGAAGCCCAAGCTCTATTCTTATTTGCTCCATTTGGATAGCTTATTGCTCAGGCACATGGTCCTCCTTCAATTTAAAGTTAAAATCCTGGTGAAGGTGAGAAATGGTTCAAGTTAATAAAGTGGCGGTCAAACACTGAAAATGGATTAGGTAATGAGGGATAAACCTGTTTTCGAACCTTTATAGAGCTTTCTGGCACCTGTGACTTCATGTCAGCTCCAGTGAGAGAGACAGAGTGCAGTGCAATTTGTCCACCAGGTGGCGTGCACTAAGCACATAATTAGGAATGGGAGATTTTTCGAGTGTGTGTGTGTGTGTGTGTGTGTGTGTGTGTGTGTGCGCGCGCGCTTACCAGATCAGGAACTTATAATAACAGAATGTATAATAAGACCTGGATTGAATCATTTGCATCGTCTTTTTTTTTTTTTCTGGAGAAAATCAGATAATCAATTCCAAGGATGAAACAAATGGTTTGGTTCATTTATTCATTCAGAAACATTTCTTCATGTGTTCTTTCCCCTTTTGTTAAAAAAAAAACCCACCACCCAAACATAAATGTAGTTAAGGTATTTAATCCATTGCTTTTTTCTGTAATGTAATATTCATGTTTTATTTTAAATTTAACAAGGATGATTTTATATTCCCACTGCTGAGAAATATGATACATTCGTTGCTTTTGTTGTTCAAACAAAAAACACTGAGTTGTTGCATATACGTTATCATCCCCCATTGTTGTTCACTTAGGATCCTTTGAGCCATAATTATAAAGGTTCTGTTGCTATGTTGAAAATGCTTATAATATGGCAGGCAACAAAAAGAAGGCATAAAATAGATTTGCTTTCATTATAGCCATGTAAAGACATGCGCTCACATGGATGAAGGTTGGAAGGGGACCACGGAGAAATAAACATGTGGCTTTCTTAGGGGACAGGAGTTTTGTGTGGTTTTTTTCTCTCTTACAAATCATACACTGTTGCTATAATAGTTTGATAAGGAATAAAAAATGATGCCAAAAATATATATGCTTTCATATACAAAGTTAAATATGAGACAAACTTCACTGTGTTTCTTTTCTGGCCATTACTATTTGTTTTATTCCATGATTTTTTTTTTTTATTCCATGATTCTTGATGAAAATAATTTTGTTGTATAGAAAATGCTGGTCTTCAGAAATGATCTGCTTTAGTGGTCCAATGTACTGGGTCTGCCGCTATTGGCAGCCTGGGTCTCCTCTGCTGCCTCGGAATAAGAACAGGAGGACTGTGCGAGGGTTAAGTGATCTGTATCAATTAGGTGAAATAATCACTTTACGTTTATTCAAACTTAATTGCAAGAAGTTAAAGCCTTGCCAAAGGAGAGAGGCGTGTCTCCCCAGACTTTTCTCTGGACGGCACCCCATAGTTGAAGCCACCTGCAGGAGTGGGAACAGGGCAGCTTTGTTGCTGGTGCCAGGCTGGTGGGTGCGGAGGGAGGCACCTCCTGGCCTCCCTCTGTGGCCCTCCCTGCAGCCGTCACAACAGGAAAACCACACAGTGCTGGTGGGCTGGAATCAACAGGAGAACCGTGTCCATTCAGCTTGGGAGTCAAGGTTGGAAAGAAGGAGAAAGGTGAAGGCTTCAGAGGAGGGACGTCTCTGATTAGCCTCTCCCTTCTGGGCAGGCAGGTCTGGCGGCCAGGTGGGCGGGGCAGGGCCTCGGGGGTTTCCCACCTTTTTGGCGTCATTGCCCATGGTGCCCTTCCCATAGGTCCAGGGCTTTTCCCGAGGGGCCAGCACGGGGTCCTGCTCCCAGAACGTCTTGTCCCTGCCAGTCTCACCTTCTTGGCTTGCTCTCCAGGCCTCTGCACTCAGCCCAAATATCTGCACGCTGTCCTCCCCACCCCGAGGATGGAGAAAGACCATTTTACAGATAAGGAAACTGAGAGGGGCTTTATCATCTTCAGGATAGGAGAATCCCCTCAACCAGCCAGAGGCTCCTTTCTTTGGTGCAAATACCTACTTGTTCTGGGGAAAATACAAACATCACAGGCCTCGTTGAATCATTAGGAGCTGGAGTCTTGCTCTGAAGAGGGAGGACCCGGTGTGATCAGTGGTTAGACTGTGAGCTCCCTAAAGAGGGGGACTGGCTGGGTCATCTCTGTCCCCCAGGGTCCAGTGCAATGGCTGGCTCCTAGCTGAGAATTAATAGGTGATAGTAACCACCGTTATGTCAGAAATCATATGGGAGCACTTCCAGGCAATGCCGTGAGGCTGGCGCTCTCACGAGCCCCACCTCACAGCTGGGAAATGGTTCAGAGAAGTTAGGTTACTTGTCTAAGGTGAGCAGGTGGCTGAGGCTGGGATCTGCATCTGTCAAAAGCATCTGGGGTGATCCTGGTACAGGTGGTCCCTTACCTTGAGGAAACATTGTCCTAAGGACCTGGGCATTTCCTTTCTAATAAGTGAAGAGTATTGGCTTGAGCCTGATTTGACCACATTGAGTTCAGTGTTCCCAACCCCCAGCAAGGTGGGTAGCCTGGGCTCAGGGGCCGTACATCCTCCTCCAGCACTCACCCTAGCTAGCTGTGTGACTTTGGGTCAGTTATTCTCCTTCTCTGGTCCTTAATTTCTTTATCTGTAAAATGAGAGGCTTAGCCTAGTCCAGTAATTCTCAAACCTTTGGGGGTTTTTGGATTTCACTTCCCTGCAGCACACACATCTCACCAGCACTTTCGCTGCCTCTGTCAGCCTGCATTCTCCTCTCCTCTCTTCTCCTCTCAAAATAAAGTGACTTCAAGAGCCACTAATGAAGGGAGACCCACAGTTTGGAAAACTCTGGACTAAGTGACCTCCTGACATTCTGTGAGTCTATAACCAAGGGCCCTGTGCTCAAATCCCCCGGGGCCAGGCTGCTGGGGTCGGGGGAGGGGGAGGGGGTGACCCAGCCGCTGGCACCCACAGCCAAAGGGTCTGCAATCTTCAGATGCTCTTAAACAAGTCCCAAAACACAATGTTTTAAGTGAAATCCCCTAATTTTTCATTGTTAGCAGTAATAACTTTGGTTTTAGACCAAATGTTAGAAGTTTATTATTTTGGTTTGTAAACACTGTGCAAGCAAAAAAGAAAGGAGGAAAAGAAAACAAAAAGCCTGAAGGGCCGGAAGTTTTAGTTCTCTGTGTAAGAGATCAATCCTTTTTTTTTGGTTTTGTCCCCCCTCATTTGCTGGCCTGTCCTGAGTCAAATCGATTCAGTGGAATCACACAGAAAGGCCTGGGTGCTAGAACAAGTTGCATGTTTGCTTAATTCACTGCCAGCCCTCCCTCAGCCCCCAGTCTCCTCTGCGACCACCTCTCCCCCGCATCCTTGACTTACTCTGCAACCGTGTACTCACGGGGGGAGTATGTGTGGGAGGGGAGAAGCGTGCCTTAGGCGGGAGCAAGTGGAAAATGCTCCCTGGGGAGACCTCTCCACCCTATCCGTCCCCATACCTATCCTGAGCATCTGTGGGTACCCAAGGTCTGCCTCCAACGGGTACAGAGGGAACTCCTCCCACACAGCCCAGGTGCTAAAGACAGGCTGGGGCACCCAAAGTCTAAGCAAGAGGCAGGAAGAAGCCAGCAACCGTGGCTTCCCTGGAAGGGGCCCTGCATCTGCGCACAGCAACGGCTCCCCTTCCGCCTCCACCCCACCTGCCCCCCGGACCCTCACATTCCCCTCTGCTTCCTCCTCCACCTCCGGTCCTGCCCACCTTACAGCGGCTTTTCTAGAGTGAGGCCCACCCACGCTAAATCTCCCAATTGGTCTTCTGCTCCAAGCTGGCCACTCACCTCCATCTCCCTAACCCTAGGGTTTGGTCTCAGAAAACTAAAGATGGACTGTAAGAGCACACTATAACCTATTTTTTTAATTATTATGGAAAATTTCAACAGGCACACAATCAGAGAATAGTTCAACAGAGCTCCGTGTGCCTATTCCTGTGCTTCAACAGTTGCCAATAGTCTATCAATTTTGTACAATTTTTTAAAATGAGGGGTTCAAATTATACTTATTGACGGGAAAAGATGTTCCTGATTTATGGAAAAAGGCAGTTTAAAAAGAATTAATAGTCAAGTATAGCATGATCCCAAACGTGTTAAAATGCATTTTTTTTTTTGACGTTTGGAACTACAGATTAGCCACAAGATAAGTTTGTCCAACTGACCGCTGTTGAACCCTTAGTATCTGTGGCCTGTTCTGGTGGCTTCTTTCAGGAAAGCTTGTCCTGCTTAGAGGGACAGGGTGAAGCAACCTCCTGTCCTGGCCAGAGAGAGATGCACAGCTGTATGTCACACTTTTGCAACCCGCTAGTCACCCTCTCAGTGTTGCGTTGCCGGTGCTGAAAAAACATCGCGAAGAGAAAAAGCCATGAGGCCTTCAGTAACACTGCCAATGAAATTCATAAATGACAAGCAGTTACTTAAAGTCGTGATGTCAAAATCTGAGTAAGATGTTTGTGGTATATTCTTGCTAAGTGAAAAAGAAAAAAAAGGTATAATACTGCCAATGGGGTGATCCTCATTTTGATTTGACAAAAGAACAAATGCCTTAAAAAAAAAAATGCCTGGGGGACTTCCCTGGTGGTGCAGCAGTTAAGAATCTGCCTGCCAACACAGGGGACACAGATTCGAGCCCTGGTCCGGGAAGATCCCACATGCCGTGGAGCAACTAAGCCCATGCGCCACAACTACTGAGCCTGTGCTCTAGAGCCTTCAAGCCACAACTACTGAGCCCGCATGCCACAAGTAGAGAAAGCCTGCACGCCTAGAGACCGTGCTCTGCAACAAGAGAAGCCACTGCAATGAGAAGCCCTCGCACCACAACGAAGAGCAGCGCCCGCTCGCCACAACCAGAGAAAGCCCACGCGCAGCAACGAAGACGCAATGCAGCCAAAAATAAATAAATAAACAAACAAACAAATAAAAATGCCTGGGAAGGTGGCCTGGAAGGCTGCCTACACATCAGTGATGTGTGAAGGATGCTTATGGGGGTGTTTTGGATTCTTCTTGCTTATCTGAGGAGTCCACTTTTTTCCCTGTGAGATGCATATAGAAAAATAAGCAATTTATTTACAAGCAATTAAGCCACTCAAAATAAATACATTTTTACTTTAGTAATCCCAGTATCATTGCATTTGAAAACAAGAAGGTACCACCAAACAAAACCAAAAATTGGACTTCCCTGGTGGTCCAGTGGTTAAGACTCCGTGCTTCCACTGCAGGGGGCATGGGTTCGATCCCTCGTTAAAAAAAAAAAAAAAAAGTACCACCACCAACTGGGTTCTACACTCAAAGAAAGTTCCGGAGCTGGGAGAACCTGTCTGACAAAGACAGGTTGAGGGAGGGCACTGAAAACTACCTGGTCTCCTCAGGTGTGAATGAGAGTGGCGGTGGGAGATCCAGGTGTGGGCGTTGTATAGAAAAAACAAACAGGACCTGGGGAGACTTTGGACATCCTGTGTGTGTCAGGGTGGGGGCACTTTGGACAAGTAGCCCTGACCCAGTGCAGCAGGGTTGAAATGAGGGCTTGGCTCCTGATAAAATAAGGTTCTCTTCTTCAAGGAGCCTTTAGAGTATTTGTGCGTGAAAAATAAAACGAAGTCCAGAAGTAAAGCCCCGACAGAGCAAAGACAAACGTCTTAGGTAAGGCAAGCAGTGGTCACTGGTAAAAAGAGAACTCGTGGCTCTGGGAAGTGTTAGACACTCCTAGACCAGGAGCCTCTGTGGTGCTTCTATACGGAGCAATCCTGTGTGGGCTAAGATTTAAAGAAAAAGTGTCCAACTTTAACTGGCTGCAGCCCATGCAGCAGAAGGAAAGGATGATTTTACAGGAAACCTAGATGAATAACACTAATGCTAACAATGTTCCTACCAACAGTAAGAGCACCTGCCATTTATTTATTGAGCTGTTACTATGCACCAGGCACTTTGCATATATTATCTCACTTAACTCTTGTCACCACTAGGAACCATAAAACCGATTGTGTTATTTAACATCAACAACATAGGGCTGAGGAACACTGTTCTCTAAAAATCCATGTACCATGAGAAATTTTACTATGTGAAATCTTTTCCAGGAGCATGGAATGTCCCATTCTTGCCTGAAGGTTCTGAGCTATGCAGGTCACTATAACACATAGTAACTGTGATTTCCAACCTAGGTACAGAGCTTGGGATAAAGGGTTTGGGGATGCAACATTCCACATGTAGCTTCATTTTGTAGTAAGGAAACCAGGTCCTGTGTTCACTTCCTAGCCCTGGTGGTAGTCAAAGTTTCTAATATGACCTAAAACAATGTTGCTAAGGGGTGGTGGCCAAGGCCACACAACCCCTGTTCCTTTTGAATCATTATTACTTTCTTACCAATGACACCCTTGTTCCTCCACTGAAGGAAGCTTTCTAAAAAAATAGAAAAAAAAAAAAAAAGCTAATTCAAAGACTCCTTTCTTGGCAGAGACATTTTAAAAGGCAATAATAAAAATGTTTAAATCTCTGCTGTCCAGTATGGTAGCCTCAAGCTCCATGCAGCTGTTGAACAACACAACACTGTACATCAACTATACTCCAATAAAAATTAATTAAGAAAAGATGTGCTGAAGTGTGGACTACACACCAGATTGCCAAGACTTAATATGGCAAAAATTTTAAATATCACATTAATAATTTTTATATTAATTGCATATTGAAATGATAATATTTTGAAGATATTGAGTTAAATGAAATATATTTTTAAAATTAATTTCACCTGTTTCATTTTACCTTTTAAAAAATGTGGCCACTGGAAAATTTAAAATAATATGTGTGGTTTTCTTTTGTGGCTTTCACTATATTTCTATTGAACAGTGTTGGTTTAGATAATCATTGTCATACTGGAGGCAAAAAAGAAGAGAAAAGAAGAGAGGAAGGGAAGGGGAAAGGGAGGAGGGGGTGGGGGAGAGGGAGAGGGAGAAAGGTAGGGAGAAGGAGGGGGAGGGGAGAAGGATTATCAGAAACCTCCTAGGACTGTAAAAGTCTGTAGGCTCCTCCCAAGACCATGGTAGGGTGGTGAGGTTCCAGAAAATGTACTACAGCCTGTTAATGTCTATCAGAAAATTGCTCAAGTGTTTTATCAAGAATGCAAAATTCTTCTGAGAAAGAATAGCTATTTATACCAGACCAGAGAGTTCCATTCCTGCTTAGATTTGGGACAGTTTCTTCCTCAACCCCCAGAGAATATGATTCCATGGGTCTAAGGAGGGCCCAGAAATTGCATCGTTAAGCAGACCCACCAATGGGGTGACTGGTGTTTCTCTGAGTTTGAGAGCTGTTGACTTAGAAGGTGGTTGTATAGACTTGGTGACCCCACTGGAAGGGCTAAAGGTGCCACGAGAGGGCCCTGAAATGGGCCTTTGAGAAAAGCCCTGTGCTTCGTAGAGTGTCACCTGAAGGGAAATGGGAGAGAGGCTTCAGGGTGAGGCCAGGTCTCAGTCTCTCTGGGGGTGGGGTAAGTCCCAACACTCACCCTTTTAAATCTAGCCCCCTGTGCTCATGGGTTGAGTTCGGTGGCGCAGGCCCGTGCTCTTCCGATCTTACTGTTCATCTAGCCTTTAAACAAACTTTGCAAAGCTATGTACTTTTCCCCACATTTTTTTTTTTTCTTTTTTTGCGGTATGCGGGACTCTCACTGCTGTGGCCTCTCCGGTTGCAGAGCACAGGCTCCGGACGCCGCAGGCTCAGCGGCCATGGCTCACGGGCCCAGCCGCTCCGCGGCATGTGGGATCTTCCCGGACCGGGCACAAACCCGTGTCCCCTGCATCGGCAGGCGGACTCTCAACCACTGCGCCACCAGGGAAGCCCTTCCCCACATTTTTAAGTAGACATCTAAAATCTTTCATCATCTAGTTAAATAGTTGCAAAGGATGTAATTTCAGGTGTAATTTCAGTATTGACATTTCACAAAGAAACCATTAGATCACTTTTTAATAAATCCATTGGGAGCTGCATATCATTGCAATTTGATACCCATCATGGTCCATTTTAATACACAGGAACCAGCTCTTCTAATGAGACAAAAATTTATATCATTCCTTCTCTTCTTGAGCTCACTCCCATTCCACTGCCCCCATAGAATTTTACCCCAATGTAATGTGTTTTTATATCTGAAAGTATTTTTAAGCACCGCTTCATATTTCTATGCATCAAAATTAAGTGTATAAATAGAAATTTTTAAAAATTTAATTACCTGTGATCAAAACAACATAAAATATTACAAACATATTACAAGTTTTGATAGTTATTCCATTTCAAAAGTAATTTTACTGGAAATACATCTCTTAATGGGGTGGGTAGGGCAATTTTTTCCATATAACCTTGGATGAATAATATTAATTGCAAGAAAGAGACATCTATACATTTAAGTGCTGAAGAACATTCTCTATACAGACAAGTCGATGGGAATGGGTGTTTTGTTGCCGTAATCCCACTCAGTTTGTGAAATTCCTTCTAAGTCATACATAAAAAACCTTTTTGTGAATGATCAAAAATGATGCTTAATGAGGTGTTAGCTGGCAACCTGGTTATGTCCCCCTCCAATTATTCTGAAAGCAAAGGATTGGAAACCATTTGACTCACGAGGGATTTGTAATCCTGTTATTAGACACATCGTTTTTTCGATACCTACCCAATAGTATTTCTAATGATCCCTTCGTTTGATGCCTCGGAGGTGCTCCTCTCTCACTGGACAAAAGAAAGTTAACCTCCCACTCATCCGGAATCTTTGTCTAGTGGGAAAGGGGCTGGTGGAAAGGAGATGCCTGAAACAACGGGAAAGTTCACAGTCAGATCAACCTGGGAAAGAGTTCACATCAAATTGGAGGATTGTCACAGACTTTATGTTTGTGTCCCCCAAAATTCATATGTTGCGATCCTAACCCTCAAAGAGGTGGTATTTGGAGGTGGGGCTTTGGGGAGATAATTAGGTAACGGGATCAGTGACATTGTAAAGGAGACCCCAGTGAGCTTCCTCATGCCTTCATCCACGTGAAGACACAGTGGGAAGACGGCCGTCTACGAACCAGGATGTGGGCCCCCATCAGACACCTAATCTGCTGGCACCTTGATCTTGGACTTCCCAGCCTCCAGAACTGTGAAAAATAAATATTTGTTGGTTACAAGCCACTCAGACTAGAGTACTCTGTTATAGCAGCCCACACTGACTATGACAAGGATCTTGAATGGCAGGTGGACCTCTTAAAATGGAATTTAGTGCCCAGATATCCCTTGGGAAGTCTCAGTGTGTCCCCCAGGGGTTCACATAGCCCAGGCATTCACACACAGCCAAGTTAGGTGCAATAGCTGCTGCAGCTGAGAACTCAACCTAAACATAACCTCGACTCACCGGCAAGGAGGGGGCAGCTGCTCCCTGGTATGTTTTGTGGCCCATCACACCCAGAGCTGCCCTTCAGTTCAGCTGGTTTCCCCTCCATGGGAAAATGGCTTCTTAGCCTCATCCTCTCTTTTATGTGTCATATTCCTTCCTTAAACTTCTCTGGGTAAGTCCTTAAATTTTTCTTCAGCACATATCCAATATTTATTGCTTTGTCATGGTAGTAAAAGTTTGAGACCTCTGAGATAAACAGCTTGAGTTAAAATATTTACGTGTTGGGCTTCCCTGGTGGCGCAGTGGTTGAGAATCCGCCTGCCGATGCAGGGGACACGGGTTTGTGCCCCGGTCCGGGAAGATCCCACATGCCGGGGAGCGGCTGGGCCCGTGAGCCATGGCCGCTGAGCCTGCGCGTCCGGAGCCTGTGCTCCGCAACCGGAGAGGCCACAACAGCGAGAGGCCCGCGTACCACACACACACAAAAAATTTACTTGTTGTGCAACCTTTGGGAGTTACTTTCAATAAGCCTCATTCTTCTCTTACGAAAACTTGTTTTGTTTTGAGGTTTAAGTGATTCAACGTACACGAGGTTCTGAGCACAAAATGCTTTGAGACTCAGAAGAGAAACCACTGAGCAGGTCTCAGGCTCTGTTGTTCCACCACGTTAACTCTGCTCCTCCCTGGCCCCGTTTTCCTGGGGAAGGTTGGGTCAGAGAGGCAGAGAGGCAGTGTGTTGAGTTAGGGCTCTGGGAAGTCAGTGTCAGAGCCTCAGAAAGGAAGGGGGCATCCACAGTGTCTGAGACCCTCAGCCTGAACTCAGTTTCACCTTCATCCTCTGCTTGCAGAGGCACATCGCTGCACTCTATCCACCCCTCTAATCCATAATGAAGGTGACCTTGGCCGTAGAAAGAGTTTAGACCGACTTGGGTTTGAATCTCCGGCCGTGACTAATAGTTATTGAACTTGGGAAATAGACCTCTTGGGACATAGCTCCTCTCCCATAAAACAGGCTCAGCAATACGCATCTCAGGGTTAACGTGAAGGTCAAAGGAGATAAGTCAATGAAAACCCTGGCACAGTGCTGGGCACATAGTAGGCCCCCAATTATTCCTGAATGCTACCAGGTACAGTAGGTAATTATTACGGTATCTTCCTAGTTAGACATAGTGAGGAAAACAGGCATGACTCAGGCAGACAAGGTGGTTTCACACACCCTCACCCGAGCAGAGCCTGGTGTAGGAAGACAGATAAGCCACTTTGGCTTGCTCTGGTGGAAGGGTGGTGGGTGGTTGTGAGTTAGATCCAGGGCACACTGGGCCATTTTGAAGTTGAGCTGCTTGTTTGTTCAGCATCGGAGGTGACCCCTCTTAAACTTCATCCTCATCTATGATGTGGGCTCTCTGATGGCCATGCTTGTGCCATGGGACATCATTTCCTCTGATTGGACCGGGATACACATCTCGCCCAGACTGGGCTAATCAGATTTTCCTCTCCAGGGAACTTGGAATTGGGACAAAGAGCTTCCACTCTCATGCTGGGATCTGCTTGTGGATGGAGGAGATGTAAAACCTGGGTGATATGATGTGGCCATCTTCTGCCATGTGCATTGAGAGACAGGGAAAGCCAGGCTGCAGGGAGAGAGGAACTGAAGTAAAAACAAAAACAGAAAACAGACGGGAGAAAAGACACTATATTCCTGAGTTCTTGACAGTTCCCACTTCCTGTTTCCAGACTCCTTCTCTGAGCTGGGCACATTCTTGCCCTCGGATTTCATGAGACGTTTTCTGAGTCCTCAGTGATGAACCTATCTTTTGCTGCTTGCACTGGATAATGTTGCATGTTAAGCTATTTCATGCTCAAGTTACAGAAGTCAACTTGAGCTAGCTGAAACAAAAAGAGGAAATTAGTGCAAGGTGCTGGGATATCTCATGAAATTCAGGAGGTTTCAATCAGGTTCAGAAGGTACCAGCATCAGGGCAGCCCTGGGCATGTCAGCCACAGACTGGGAAGCCGACTTCTTTCCGGCACGCTGCCATTAAGATGCCTCAGTGTGGGCTGTTTCAGCTCAAAACTCCAAATTCCAGGGGTGGAGAGAACCTCATTGATCTGTGATGTGCATGTTAGGGATGCCTGTGGAGTAGCTCCAGGCAGCAGCAATATAACTGCTGAGAGAATTTACTATGAGGACAGGACGTGCTGCTCCCCAAGAACAAGGAGTGGGCACTGACCAGCCAGTGCAAGTGACATCCTGTGAAAGCTGGGTCCTACAATTTACGGCTCATGGGGAATCGTTCTTCTCACTGAGTGGGCTGCGAAGGTTTATAAAACAGTGTCTCTGACATCAAAGAATTTATAAGCTGCCCACAAATAATAATACTCCAAGGCAGCCTGTGATAGCTGCTAGAGATGTACAAAGATGAAGTGCTACAGGAGTTTCGAGACAGGTGAGATGCCTTTGAGCTGTGGGGACTACAGCCCAGACTCCAGGCCATGTCAAGGTTGGCAAATGACTTACTGAATGAAACACTAAAAATACACTTGACGTGCCTTATGGTAACAGCCAGGAACATGTATTTACAAATAAATGTTAAGTGCAATAAAACAAGAATGTGTTTTTGATGGACTAATCCAGAGTATGTGAGCCAGGTTGACATATGCAAATGTATAAGGTGAAAAGTAGACACACAACCAGCTGGGCCAGGGTCTTGTCTGAATTTGAAGGCAAATTAGTCCTATCCCTATACTTTTGGCCCCAGCCCAGATTGTAAGTTTCTAGTCCGCTCGTCTCCCCAAACCCTCGTCCCCATAGTGTTCATGCTTGGGATCTTATAGGCTGATGGCCTTTTCTCCACTGGCCACTGGAAAGCTCCTTCCAAGACAAACACATTCTTGATCTGCTCACGAAATACTCCCTCCATGTCTTTGCCTCAACAAAAACCTGAGTGTTTTTTTAAATTTTCCTAGTCATATATATGGGGATTCCTTTCAACTTGATCTTAGAAACTGCTCTGATCCATATCTGTCTCCCATGCTTCAGACCTCTGGGTCCTGCTGCCTGATGGAATCTCCTCCCTGGACATTGCAACTCAACTAACGTGAGTGCGCGCGCGGGCATTACCCCTTCTTCCTGTATCTTCTACAGCACCCACTCTACAGCCTGGAAGTGAAATTTGATTCTTATCGCCCTTACTCTCCATGCAAATCAATCACCAAGTTGTTATAATTTGCCTCCTCAATATCACTCCCATTTGTCCCCTTCCTTTACCAGTGCCCCATCAATCCCGTGATTGACTGAATGCACAGCTCTTGGTTTTTTTTTTTTTTTTTTTTTTTTTTTTTTTTAAACAGCTCTTGGTTTTGCCTCACCATCTGTGTTATCTGCTGCTATGTGACCAGCTACCCCCAAACTTAATAGTTGGAAACCACAAATATATATTATCTCCCATAGTTTCTGAGGATTAGGAATCTGGGAGAGGCTTAGCTGAGTGGTTCTGAGGGTCATTTCTGAGGCTGCAGTCAAGCTGTCAGCTAGGGCTGCAGTCATCTCAAGGCTGTCGGGCTGGAGGAGCTGCTTCCAGGCTCACTTACGTGGCTATTGGCTGGGGGCTTCAGTCAGACTCTCCATAGGTTGCCTGAGGGTCACAATGTGGCAGCTGCCTTCCCCACAAGGGTGTGTGTATGTGTGAGAGAGAGAGAGAGAGAGAGAGAGAGAGAGAGAAGGAGGGAGGGAGGAGTTCTAGATGGAAGCCATAGTCTTTTTAAAAACATAATTAAGTTTTTATTTCCTTTTTTTTAATTGAAGTATAGTTGATTTACAATATTGTATTAGTTTCAGGTATACAGCAAAGTGATTCAGTAATGTATATTTTTTTTCAGATTATTTTCTGTTACGTATAGTTTATTACAAGATATTGAATATTGTTCCCTGTGTTATACAGTAAATCCTTGGGGTGTTTTTAATTTCTAATTAATGATTTTTTTCTTTTTTTTTCCAGCTTTTTGAGGTATAGTTGACATATAGCACCGAATAAGTTTAAGGTGTGCAGCATAATGATTTGACTTACATACATCATGAAATGATTATCATAGTAAGTTTAGTGAATATCCACCATCTCATATAGATACAAAATTAAAGAAATCTATAAAAAGCCATAGTCTTTATTTATTTTAAAGCCATCGTCTTTTAAAACTGAATTTCCAACATTTTCACTTCTGCTATATTCTATTGGTCACATACACCAAACCTGATACATGTGGGAGGCTATGTGTGGATACCAAGATGTGAGGATCCTTGGGGGTTATCTTGGGAGTTGGCTACCACGACATCCTTTTACCCCTTTTGTTGGGTAAAACAATCTCTTGCTTTTCCTTTGGGGAACCACCCCTCCCCCACTGGTAAGCTATAGTTTGAGTGGAGCTGCCCCACCACCCTTTCTGGTGAGGGTCCCCATTTGCAGTATGGATCCTGCTTAGCTAAAGTCCATATCAGCATATTTTGCTATGGATTGAATGTTTGTATCCCTCTAAGATTCATATGTTGAAACCCTATCCTCCAACGTGATGGTATTTGGAGGTGAAGACTGTAATTAGGGTTAGATTAGGTCATGAGGGTGGGGCCCTCATGATGGGATTAGTGTCCTAATAAAAACAAGAGGAGACACAGGGTCTCTCTTTCTCTGTGCTCACACCAAGGAAGGCCCTATGAGGACATAGCAGGAAGAGGGCTCTCACTGAGAACCTGACCATGCTGGCACCCTGTTCTTTGACTTCCAGCCTCCAGAACTGTGAGAAATGAATATTTGTTGTTTAAGCCACCCAATCTGTGGTCTTCTCTTATAGCAGCCCGAACAGACTAAGACCCAGTCACTCTGGCCTTAGTGATAGGGTCAGGGATGAGCAGATGACCCAACTGAAAGGCAGTGAGACATTAGGAAATGTTTGCCAGAGCTTCTGGGAGGATCTGAGTTGCTTCACTGGGAGATCCTGGAAGAGATGCTCTCTCTTCCTCTGACTTTGGAGGTGTGAGGTTGTGAGGCTAAGGCTGCTGGCATCTTGCTAACACAAAACAAACCTGCCTGGGAATGAAATTCATATTCAGAGGAAGTCGAGCAAAGAGATGGATGCCAGAGCTCTGCTTGAGCTCTGGATAAAACCAAGCCTACAGCTGGGCCTATCTGTAAATTGCTCCGTTATACTCGCCAATAAATAAACTCATTTTTTTAGGTGGTTGTACCAGGGATTCCGTTCCTTGTCATATAAAAAGTCTTGATTTTGGCAACTGTCCCCCTTCCAGCCCTCCCCCTCTAAAACATAAATCTAATCATATTTTCTTCTTGCATAAAATCTTGCAACACCTACTCAGTGTCCTCTGGATAAAGTCCCAGCTCATTAACATGGTAGATGAGATCCACCACTATCCTCTCTGTCTCCACCTCCAGCCCCTTTCCTTGCTTCCATTTTATACAATACTCAACTATTTATACCATGTGCCCTGCTGTTCTGAACAGGGTCTGGGAGCACATGAGCCTTAATCAGGATTTAGGGTGGTGGAAACCAACAGAGAAGATTAGAGTCAGCCTCATCAAGATCACCTGGAAGCCCCAAACCTCAACCCAGAAGCTGCACTAGTTCGTATGTGCTAATGCTGGAGGTGCTGGGCCTTTCCTGGTCACTGGCTTTCCACCAGGATCCAAGTTTCTGCTGCTCTGGTTCCTAATAATATCTCACTGTGGATGCAACAAGATCTCCACAGAGATCAACAGGATGGACTAATTGCTTCACCAGCAGGATATCTGACCCCAATTCTCCTTAGGCCAAGGCCATTTGAATTAATACTCAATATCCAAGCTGTTAAATCAGAAGACTGCTTATTTGAGATACAGTGATCAGGAAGAAGCTTCCCATTCCCTTCCACAACCCTTTATCTGAGAGTAAGCCATTTCTTCTGGACTAAACTTGGCCCACTTCTGGGTACTCTGATTTATCAAACAGATAAATGTCAGGTATTCTTCACCAGATTGGTCCTGTGTGCCTTGACTCTAATTATTGTACTAGGGAAGGAATCATTGCCAGGACTGGGGCTGATCAGGGGGAGGGGGTCTCTTTCTGGACGTATGTGTGAGACAGGCTGGGCCCTGGGACCTGGGACCTGCGACACTTGGCTGCAGTCCTTGCACCTGGACAGACGTCTCCTCAAGCAACAAAATACAGAGAAACTATAAGGGACTAAAAAGAACTGTATGCATGGGCAGCTGGGGCAAATTACGGACAACAAGATACAAAAAGACCAAAAACCCAACTGCCACTTCTGAAGAGCTGGGAGCAAAAGCAGGGTACTGCGCATGCCCCCTGCACACACCACCACCAGAGGGAGGGGCAGACCACCTAGGCCACGCCTCCGGCCCAACCCCTGGACCCGCCCCTACCCTCACCCCGTATAAGGAACCAGCTCGCCCCCCATCAGGGAACGAGTGAGCAAGGGAACCTTTTACTTGTTCTCACTCCCTCCTGCTGCAGCTGGGGCCCCAATAAAGTCTTGCCTGAATTGCTTATCTGGCCTCATATCAATTTCTATTGATTAAGGAGACCAAGAACCTTGGTTGGTAACATGTGTACACCACAGTGGCTCTGTTAGGAATCGGTATATGGAGAATTGGTATTCTGAGGCTTCCTTTCTCTTCTTCTTCTACTTCTTTTCTTTTTCTGAGGGATTAAACAACAAATATTTATTTTTTTCACAGGTCTAGAGGCTGGTGCCAGCGTGGTCAGGTTCTGGTGAGAGCACTCCTCCTGGCTTGCTAATGGGGATTTCTTGCTGTGTCCTCACGTGGTGGAGAGAGAGCTCTGGTGTCCATTCCTCTCTTATAAATGTACCAGGCCTATTGGATCACAGCTCTGCCCTTACGATGAGGCTTCCCTCTGGATATCAGAGATGGAAAGAGCCTGGTAGTTGGTCAGTCCCCAGTTGCTGACAGCTTGTGGGGTGGAGTAGATGTACAGGACAACCAGCACTGAGGGGTACCTCTGAATGGCTTCACTTTGGAATGTTTGTCTTTTATATTTACCTGCAAAGGATTTGAGGTCATGAAAAAGAAACTTCCGTGTACTTTAAGTCCCAGTCTTGTTGGTTCCCTTTGTTATAGCAGTTTAACCTCCCCTGTGATTTTTGTCCCTTCTGACTCGAGAGATAGGGCTGCCTGGATCACTCATTAGAGTGGAAATGTGTGGAGTGTGCCAGGCACGGGATCAAATACTTTACATGCATTATCTCACCTAATTCTCATGATAACCCTATGAATTAACTATGATTATTGACCTATTTCTCACATGCGGAAACTGAGGATGAGAAAGGTCCAGCACCATACTGAAAGTCATGGATTCTCTCCTTCACAAATATGATTGGAGTGCCTGTGATATGCCAGGCCCTATTTTAGTCTCTGGAGCTTCCCATACTAAGTGTTGAGCCTGAAATTCCAACACACGTCTTATTCCAGCTCTGCACGTTTAGCTGATGGGCTCAGCTACTTCCCCTGTGGATGTCACCTGCAACGCAGCCTAGATGCTTCGGTCCTTGCTAGTAAGGGTTGATGCTGAATCCTTTTACACCTTCTAGCCCTCATCTTTGTAACACAGAGACAAAAACATAGCTAAAGTTACTTGCCCATGATGCAAAATTTGCTCTCCTGACTTAAAAAATGCTATAAGGTTTTGACTTCCCCTTTGAGTAAGTCATTTAACTTTGGAAAGAAAATCCTTTAGATCCACAGAGTTAGAAAAGGCACACGGGGTTGAATCAAGGTCCCACCATTTCCAGCTGTGTGACTTTGTGCTTTGGTTTTAACATATTAAAAAAAGAAAAGAGGATATGAACTGACATTGGAGAGTTGTATAAAGGTTGGATTGGCTAATAACTCCAAAGCCCCAAGCACTATGCCTGGCATACAGTAAGGGAAAGATGGGTGGCAGCTTTCATTAAGGAGGATGAAGATTGTAAAGAGGCCACTGGATTCTGCAATTAGGTCAAGGTGAACGTTGAGGGCAGTTCAGTGGAGAGGCAGGGTGGAGGTCCAGCTGTAGGTAAATGAGAGCTCGAGAGAGTGGCACCTCGAGGTGTAAAAACTACCTGCTCTGTAGCTAAATGTGTTGGCTTAGGAAAGGTGAGATGGGGCAGCTTTGACAAGTGACATAGGTGGGTTTTTTTTTTTTTTAAGTTTTAAAGAGGGAAACTAAGAAGGTTTGACAATTAAAGATTAAAGAGATAGTGGAGAGGTCGGGACTTAAGATTGAAAAACAATAATTGATAGAGCAAGGTCTGGAATCTGGTGCATAAAGGACCAAAGTTTGAAATTTAGCTCCTTCTTTCTTTGAGACAGAGAAGGGGAAGATGGGTGAAGATATATGTAATTTGAAGATAGAGGGGAGAGAGAGGCTGTCTCTACTTTCCAGGTGAAGCAGGAAGTATTGTGGTAGTTAGCCTCTGAGATGACCCCCAACCATCCCCCGTCCTGGTCCTCACAGCCTGTGTACTTCTCTTCCACATTGTACCAAGTTTGGCTGTGTGACCAATAGCATATGGCAGAAGCTATGTGTTATAGGTTGAATTGTGTGCCCCCCCCCCAAAAGGTATGTTAAAGTTCTAACCCCCAGTACCTCAGATGTGACTTTATCAGGAAGTAGGTCTTTACAAAGGTCATTAAGTTAAAATGAAGACATTAGGGTGGGCCCTAATCCAATGTGATCGGTGTCCTTATAAAAAGGGGAAATTTGGGGAATTCCCTGGCAGTCCAGTGATTAGAACTCCGAGTTTCCTGCAGGGGACAGGGGTTCGATCCCTGGTAGGGGGAAACTAAGATCCCACATGCTGTACGGCACGGCCAAAACAAACAAACATACAAAAAACAATAAGAACAAAAAAAGGCAGAAATTTGGACACAAATTCAAAGAAAGACAGACAGGTCCAGAAGGTAGATGGTGTGAAGACACACAGGAAAAGATGGCCATGTGGCTGAAGTGATGCATCTCCAATCCAGGAACACCAAGAATTGCTGGTAAACACCAGAAACTGGGAAGTAGCAAGGAAGGATCCTCCTCTAGAGCCGTCAGAGGGAGCATGGCCTTGCCGACGCCTTGATGTAGGACTTCCAGCCTCCAGAACAGTGACACAATACGTTTCTATTGTTTTAACCCACCCAGGTTTTGGTACGTTGTTATGGCACCTAGCAAACTAAAACACTATGGTATATCATTTCTAAGATCAGGTTATGAAAAGATTGTCGTTTCCATCTTGGATGTACTCTCTCTTTCTCAGGTCATTCCTTCTGAAGATAGCTAGCTGCAGGTTGTGAGGACATTCAGGCAGCTTATGGACAGGCCCACATGGAGAAGAACTGAGGTTTCCAGCCAACAGCCAGCAAGGAACTGAGGTCCATCCATAGTCAGGCAAGTGAGCTTGGAAGGAGATCCCTCTAGTTCAGGTAAGACTGCAGCCCCAATCAACATCAACAGCTTACTGTGGGTTCATTTGAGACTCTAAGCCAGAGCCACACAGTCAAACCAGCCCTGAATTCCTGACTCACAATGACTGTGAGATAGTAAATATTCGCTGTCTTAAGCTGCTAAATTTGGGGTAGTTTGCTACACAATAGTAGATACCCCTGCTAACAACGAAGGAAAAATGGTCACTTGAGAAAAGGAGAGAAAACATGGGATGGCTGCTGAGATAACAGGAAAGGCAGGAGTAAACCAGAAAATGTGGGTCTGGTTAGTGGTTGCAGCTATAGTTGGAAACCACCCGATTAAGGTGCCAGTTAAATACTCAGATTCCTAAGCCTCCGATTCCTGAATCAGGCTCTCTGGGAAAATGGCACGGGGAATCTGCATTTGAAATACAGCAGTGCCTAAATGATTCTTTTCAAGAACCACTGAGTTAGAGGATAATTGATAGTAGAGGTAAAAGTGGGACAGAAACAGCAACTAAAGCTAGAATTTAAATTGGGTGTTAATTCATAGCACACACCGATATCGAATAACCACACTGCTATGGACCTATAAAGAATTTCTAATTTTTGTCAATAAATTCTGAATTAGTGGGAATTACTATCTCTGCCTTAAAAAATATTCTCAGGAGGTTTTCAAAAATTCTTTTTTAATTTTTATTTTTTTGGCTGTGCTGGGTCTTCGTTGCTGTGCGTGGGCTTTCTCTAGTTGCAGTGAGCAGGGGCTACTCTTCGTTGCGGTGCACGGGCTTCTCATTGCGGTGGCTTCTCTTGTTGTGGAGCACGGGCTCTAGGCGCGAGGGCTTCAGCAGTTGCAGCACCCGGGCTCAGTAGTTGCAGCACGCAGGCCCTAGAGTGCGTGGGCTTCAGTAGTTGTGGCGTGTGGGCTTAGTTCCTCAGCAGCATGTGGGATCTTCCCGGACCAGGGATCGAACCCATGTCCCCTGGATTGGCAGTCGGATTCTTAACCACCGCGCCACCAGAGAAGTCCTTCTCAGGAGCTCTTATGCTAACCTTTGCTCTCTAAAGATACTGCCCTATTTCTCCTTCAGTTCAATCCCTATGCAGAGATGCTCTGTCTATTCTAATTTCTACCTCACTCTAAACTTCTCTGGCCTTGGTGGTGAGAACTCTGCAAATTCAGAAGTGTTTCCTGTTTCTGGGATTTCTGGGGCCACCCTACTGCACAGAAAGGTATCCCATGAGGGTCATGCTGCAGCTTTTGTGATCAGGGCTGTGGCAGGAAAATCTGTAAGTGAGATGTTCTGGGCAGAACAGAGCATTAGATTCTCTAAGCCCCAGTTTCCTCATTTAAACAATGTTATAACACCTACATGGAAGGGCTGGCCTGAGGATTGACTGAGATAATGGGAGTAATGTCCTTATCACCATGCCTGGAACATAATAGTAGCTCAGGAAATGGCAGCTGTCAATATTAAAAGGGATGGTAAGGAGAATACGCTTAGGTGCCCTGAATTTAATCTTGATGTTAAAATGGTTTGTGTCTCAGTCAGGGCTCCAGCCACAACCTGAGTGACATACGAGTATTTGGAGCAGGGAAGATGGTTTTTATAGAGAACAAAAAAGTGAGTTCCTGAACCTAGGTCAGTATTAGAGAATACTCCTGGCTATTAGAATCACCTGCAGTCCTTACTAACAAACTGGGACTCCTCCTCAGGCCAATTAAAGCAGAATTTTCTGCCAGGGGGACTCAGGCAGCAGAAAGCTTCAAACACGTCCCAGGTGATTTTAATATACAGCTGGTGCTAAGAAAGACTCATCTAGGGACTCAAATTAAAGTAATGGGTTCACAGGTATTTTAATTACTGTGCACTATATTAAACAACAACCACCAAAGCAGGATGTAGCAATAGAAAGAAGTCAGATGAGTATGTAGGGGTGAATCTGAGTCAAAAATCGAACATTTGAAAAAACCGTACATTTCCAAGAGAAATTATTTAAGGATACTTATTCTTTAAAAAAAATTGTTAGTATTATTATCTAGAAGCAAGGAAGTCAACACTTTTAGTGTTGGGAGTTTTGGATAGGAATTTTTAAGCCTCTGGTGATATTTAGGACATTTTCGGAAAAACAGAATTGTTGGTCAGAATGAATATTTTTCCTTAGGCATATAGTTGTGTCATATTAAGTGGAAAACAGATAAAATTTTGAATATACACTTTTGATCATAAATATATTAAAGAAACATGGGAAAATGCCCATGATTAAGTTTTATGAATAAAACCTCTCATGATACCATTTCTATATATGAGGATGCTTCATATTTTGAAAATACAGTTGTGCTTATAGAAAAACACTAAAGGGAAATTATAAAAAAACCTAAATAGTTATCCCTTAGGGTTGGAAATAAGAATGACCTTTTAAATTCTCATATCTATATTTTAAAAAATGATGAGGTATTACTTTTGAATTGGAAAAAAAATTAAACAGTCAGAAAAAAAATCACACACACACGAAAGAAATACAGCAAAATATAAGCAGAGGTTGATTTGATGAGATGAGATTGTGAGCATTTCCTTCTTTCGATTATTCTTCCTGTTGAACATTTTTGTGACAATGCGTATCTATTTTTTTTATAATTGGAACAAAAGAAACTCTATTGAAAAATAAAGATCAAATCCTGTCTCCTTGTTTATGAGTTTACTTTCTGACAAAGGGAGCTGGTGGAAGCATTTACAGAGCTGTTTGAAGTTTAGGAATCACTTAGCTCAGGGGTATGCAAACGTTTTCCGAAAAGGGCCAGGTAGTAATTATTCTAGGTTTTTTGGTCTATACGGTCTCTGTCGAAAGTATTCAGCCCTGCTTTTGTGGCAGGACAACAGATATAGACACTAAGCAAATGAACAGGAGTGGCTGTGTTCCAAAAACACTTTATTGATGGATACTGACCTTTGAATTTTATATAATTTTCATGTGTCATGAAATATTCTTCTTCTTTGGATTCCCCGCCCCCCATTATTAAAAATGTAAAATCATCCTCAGGCCATACAAAAACAGTTGAGAGGTTGGATTAGGCCCAAAGGCCATACTTTGCTGACTCCTGAGTTAGATAAAAATCAGGGATGTGATGAAGGAAACTTCCCACAGTTACGCTGAAAGTCTCCCAAAGAGATGGCTTTGATAAACTCTGTTTATTTTAATCTGTAAGTTCTTTGCATCTTTTTTCCTTTACTAAAGATTTGCTACTCACTTGGATGTCTTAGGAAAAAGATGCCAAGTCATTTTGTTGAAACATTAATATAGGAACAGGAACACTTGAAAGAAATGCTAATGCAAACCCAGGTCTACAAATACTGTCTTTTCTGTGCTAGGCATTCCTGGAGACAAAAACATGAATAACACATATCTTTATTATAAGTCAGTGATGAAGGAATTATAGGAGTGTACACAGAATATCGTAGGATCACATAGAAGGGAGAGTAATTCTGCTCATGGAAGATGACCTTGTGTTTATTGGAGAAGTTGGTAAGAAAATCTGGTAGGGAGACAGGCAGTTTTCACTGAAAAAACGAACACTGCAGAAGACAAGTTGTTTAAAATACAGTAGATTAAGTCACTAGGAACTACTAATGAACAATTTGTGGAAGTCACAAACTTTTTAACAGTAAATAAATCAAGAGACTTTATTAAAAAATTAATCCTGAAGAAAATCAGAACACCTCGGGCTGAAAGCAGCTACTTTTTTTTTAGTGTACAGCACCATCATTCTTCTTTTTCACCGCAGAAAATATTTTCCAGATTACTTTCTCTTATTGCAGCGAAACTAATGTTTAGTGAGTGAAATCACAAGATGTTGCTTCCATATTCAACACAGAATGTAGAAAATAATTGGGAGGCTGATTTTCTTTTAATTATGCAGAAAGCAAACAAATGCAATTAAATAAGTACAGGTTTGGAACAATTTGTGCATGATAAAATGCCTATGTTTATCAGGCTAACAGCTAAAATTAAGTGTTTTAATTTAACAAATACATATTTTCTTTTAAATCCATCCTTAATTGGCCACACCATAACTAACTTCATAATTTTGCTCTGTACTCGCAGAGGCGCTTTTTAAAAATAAACATACAGGGCTTCCCTGGTGGCGCAGTGGTTGAAAGTCCACCTGCCGATGCAGGGGACACGGGTTCGTGCCCCGGTCTGGGAAGATCCCACATGCCGCGGAGAGCTAGGCCCGTGAGCCATGGCCGCTGAGCCTGTGCGTCCGGAGCCTGTGCTCTGCAACAGGAGAGCCCACAACAGTGAGAGGCCCGCATACCGCAAAAAAAAAAAAAAATAAATAAATAAAATAAAATAAACATACAAACGTATGAATGGATGAGTTCATGCCATACAAACTATCCAAGTTCTAATCCAGAGTTCCCAAGGGCCCTGGAGGTCAGAGTAAGGGCTGGTAGCTCTGCTCTTTCTTGAACTACTTTATTTCTGTGTAACTCTAGTTGCAAGCAGCAACCCTAGATTCTGGGCATCTCTCAAAAATGGGGTTAAATTAAAGAAAAGTAACTTTTTCACCATCATTCTCTTTATTGCCTAAGTTTCTAAGCCTGCCAATCTTACTGGGAAAATGCAAAGTTAAGAATGTGAAGGGCTACCGTTTCACACTTACTCTGAAAACACACTTTCTGTTTCTGAAGAATGGTAGGTAGACTTTTATGTGTTACATTACAGAAACCGGAACAGGAGTTAACCAAATACCGTTTGGATTTAAAAGTAGCTTGAAACACCTTCTTAGCCAGCACAGTCCTAGAGTGTGGAAAAGCAGAGGTCTGCATTCTGGCCTCAATTTCAGATGGCCTTCTAGCCACAGTCCCAATTTCAGTATTTCATGACCCCCAAACCTTCCATTTAAACAATACTGCAGCTCCTTAGACTTCTTACTATAACTAACCCGTAAGTCCGTGATATGGTTAAAATATTCACTTGAGCATCAGGGAGCGCCCTCCAAAGTGCAACCGTAAATTGCAAGCAGCAAGGGGTCAGAGATGGCCAGATATTTTTGCAAAGCCTGAGTTTCTTTCACCCAGTATGCTTCAGGGTATTAAAAAAAACCTTAAGATAAAGAAGAGGTGTGGGGACTTCCCCGGTGGTCCGTCCAGTGGTTAAGAATCAGGGTTTCCACTGCAGGGGGCACAGGTATGATCCCTGGTCGGGGAACTAAGATCCTGCATGCCGCAGCACGGCGAAAACAAACAAACAAACAAAAGGTGTCATTTGCCTTAGGGTATTTTTATGGGGGAGATAATTATGAACTGAACTTCACGGCCTAATGGGAACCAGCCAGTTTTCCAGCGGAGCCCCTCCGGCGCCGAGAACCTGACGGCCACGCCCATGCCAGGTCCCTCCCCCTCGGCCCCGCCCACTCCGAGGGCGGGTTACTTAGGCCGTCACCATAACGAGGTCCGGCCCCCCGACACCTCTGTCCCCGACCAATGGGGCGGTGCCAGGGGCGGTCCCGGAAGTGACGCAAGGACGCGCCCTCCATTTTGTAGGACGCCAGAACAGCTAAGTGCGTCAGTTGTGGAGAGACGTAGACGAGTTGAGTCCTGGTCTGCGGGGAGGCTGCCGGCTCCGTTGCAGACTACGGACCTCTCTGGGTCTCAGCTGCCAAAGATCCTGTCCGGTAGGTGAGTGGCTCACTTTGAGGGAAAGGCTTCTCGGATCGAGGCTTCTTCATGGCCGCTCAGATCGCGAGTGGTCAGGGCTGCTCTCTGTGCGGAGGACGGCGTCCAATGAGCGCAGTTTATTCGAGGTGGGCGCTGGGGCACGTCTCCCTTTGGGTATTGTTTGAGGGGACCTGACGGGGGAAGGGCGGTCCTGGTCACGGTCGTTTTTACATTGGGGTCGTGTGCCCCTCCCTGCCTCCTTACTTCACTCTCCGAACCCGGAGAGTAGTGGGCCGAGACCTTTGCTCGGGGTGTGGTCGGGGCTGTCCCAGGGCGGGTACAGTGACCCGGAGCGGTGGGGTCGGGCGGGGGGGAGGGGACAGGGAGTTTGGCACAGGCGGCTGTCCCCACCGCCGGCTCCGAGGCCGCCATTTTGTGACTGCTCCGCGGCCGCCCGCCGCCGTCTGCGCAGGCGAGGCGGTGGCGTCGCGAGATTCCGGCTTCCACCCGCTGTGACTCTCCTGGGAGGCGGCGACGCGCGCGCAGCCCGTCGCCATTGGGCTGGCCTTGCGGAGGGGGGGTCGGCTCCGCCCGCACTTCTCGGCCTTTCCTGACTGCGGCAGACGGGAGGGGGCCAGAAGAGCCGGGGAGAGAGTGCGGCTGCGCAGTTCCAGAGGCGGCAGTGGGCGTTGCGGTTGCTGCGGTCTGGGCCCAGGGAAGGATCGTGTTGGGAGCCGAGTTTTAATTTTGTCTGCAAGGGACCTGGCCTAGTTAAGAGGCACTCTTGGCAGTCTTGTTTATAACATCACCGGGTAAACATTTTATTTTATGCCGTTTATGTTTTTGATCCCTTGACCAGACATTCTTCTGACATTTCACCGGTGTTATCTCAATTGAATTATTTCCTGACAGGAAGTACTAGCGGGACATGAGTGGCTGTCGCGTATTCATCGGGAGGCTAAATCCAGCGGCCCGGGAGAAAGACGTGGAAAGATTCTTCAAGGGGTATGGACGAATACGAGATATTGATTTGAAAAGAGGCTTTGGTTTTGTGGTGAGTATTTAGAACTGGTTGATTATCTGTTGTTAAGTGCGTAAAGATTGTGGTAAGCAGTGCCTTTGATTTTATTGAGTCCAGGTAGAGTATCTTTAGGAAATGCTTTGCATCATTGAGGCAGTGAATTTTCGTAAGGGATAAAAGAGCCTCACTACTGGCTGAGAGAAATCACTGCTGGTCGCTTTCTGATGTGGCTGAGCTATATGCTGTTGTCATTAAGATACTCTTCCTAGGCTTTCACAGGTATTTACTGGTTTCAGTGGGTTGTAGAATACACTTTTAAAGGTGTATGAAGCATTCGGGTTTTTTCATGTTTGTATTTTAGGAATTTGAGGATCCCAGGGATGCAGATGATGCCGTATATGAACTTGATGGAAAAGAACTCTGCAGTGAAAGGTGAGGATCTTGTTTTTAGTTTTATCACTAGTTAGTGCTGCAGAAATAGGGCAGACTAGGTCAGCTGGGTGTTTATTTCTAAATAGTTTCTGACATAGCTTAAGTGGATAATGAAGATGTTTCCTCCCTTTCTGTAGGGTTACAATTGAACATGCTAGGGCTCGATCTCGAGGCGGAAGAGGTAGAGGACGCTACTCAGACCGTTTTAGTAGTCGCAGACCTCGAAATGATAGACGGTATGTGATGGATGGTGGATGGCTGCTTTGAACAAGCGTTACTGCAGGAGGAGTCTTTAATGTTTAAAAAACATTAGCAATAAGCGATTTTGCTGTTTATGTATAATCAGTTCTGTTACATCCACTGATCCTGTGTGTGTCATAAAATAATGCAGAAACTGTTGGCGGAAGTCATTTGAATGACTTGTCATATCTGATTGCTTGAACTTGCCCACAACTGAACACAATAAGTGCACGTTGCTTCATTTCTTCCATTGTGAGCGCTCATTTTCTTCCTCAGAAATGCTCCACCTGTAAGAACAGAAAATCGGCTTATAGTTGAGAATTTATCTTCAAGAGTCAGCTGGCAGGTTTGTTGAAATACAGTTTTGAGATATTGTAATGTGGCTTTTTAAATATTAGTGGGTAGCTAATGTTTTTATTAATGTTTTATTAAAAGTAATTTTAATTTTAAATTAATGGACTTAATCGTAATTTTAAAATTTTAATTAAATGTAATTGGGGGATATTTCAAATTTTAATATTAGTGATCAAATGTAAATGTTTTGAGGATATATTTTCTTGTTTTTTAAAATCAATTTTAACCAAATATTAAACCCTTTATTTGCCAGCCTATCTGTGTCGTTGGCCTTATGACGAGGAGTGCCTGTGGGTTATCCTAATCGTTGTCTTGGTCACTCTTGGTTGGGCCTGGTTGACTTTGCCAGTCAGCTCCTACAGTGATCAATTGGCCACCTCTAGATCTGTGTTTGCCGGTCTAGACGTAATCGGTGCACTTCCTTGAAGTGCCAGGTTGCAGCGATCCCAGAGCGTTGATAACGTGATCTGATCCCTAAGTTGAGAGCTGTCTTCCTGTAACGCTTCCGAATAAGAGGTCCTGGTCGAAAAGAGTTGAAAGATACGAAATTAGGTGGTCGTTGGAATCCTGATCGCAGTAAAGTGGTCCTTGGTAACTACACAAGAGTAGAACATGTCTGCATCCGCCAGTAGTCTGCTAATAGGGAGGGCTGTGCGATTAAAGGCTTCCATCGATTGGGTAGTATCCTTCAAGTGGGTGGCGAAGAGCCAGTCGGGCATATGTCATGAAGGTTTCTCCGACCGATTAATGGTTTGCTGCTTGACTAGCCTAGGGAAATAATAATAAAGGTAAAGTAAACTTTTTTAATGACATATGGGGCACAAGATAACTGGTGTCTTGTAAATGTTTTGTTTTTAAATATAAAATTTCTACTTTAGTCTTTACTTTAAAAATATGTATTGTTTCTTTTTGTTTTGTTTTTGTTTGTTTTGTTTTTTTCCTTTTGTATTGAGCTCAGTATAGACTAATACTACTTTAATGTTAAAATCTGAATTTCCTGGCATTTTGCTTAAAAGCAATATGCTATTTGCTTATTTCGTGCCCTGACATATATTATTTTTAAATTCTGATAGAATACAAGTGTGGTAAATACCATGTTTGTACTTTATCTAACATCTTCTCTTTCAGTAGTCTTGTTTTTATACAATGTGGTTGTTTGTGTGTCATGTTTCCTTTTCTCTGCTTAACACAATTGTCTTGTGTTAAGGATCTCAAAGATTTCATGAGACAAGCTGGGGAAGTAACCTTTGCGGATGCACATCGACCTAAATTAAATGAAGGGTGAGTATGTACTGGAGTATGAGCCTTTTAAAATATTCTGAAAGTTTTACTCTGAATGTTTGAGCTCTTAAAATTTGGGCATGCTGGAATGTAGCAGTTCTCAGTCAGGGTTGAGTTTGCTCCTCAGGGTGCATGTGGCAGTTCTGGAGACCTTCTGGTTGTCATGATTGAGGGTGCTGCTGGCATCTTGTGAGAAGAGGTCTGGGATGTTAGTAATCATCCTGTAATGCACAGGAAAGCTGCTCACCCCCAAAGAATCATCTAGCTTAAAATGTCAACTTTTTGGAGGTTGCAAAGTCTTGCTCTCATGCTGTTTTATCCCTAAAGAGATGACTCAATATAGCAATAGCAAAATGAACATTAAAAAGGTACTTAAACTAGACTGATAACATAGTTTGTGAGACTACAAGAAGTATATAACTTTACAAATGGCATTTTTTTCTTTGTAGGGTAGTTGAGTTTGCCTCTTATGGTGACTTAAAGAATGCTATTGAAAAACTTTCTGGAAAAGAAATAAATGGGAGAAAAATCAAATTAATCGAAGGCAGCAAAAGGCACAGGTATCTCTTTAAATTGTTTTTTAATATAAATTTATTTTATTTTGGCTGTGTTGGGTCTTCGTTGCAGCGCTTGGGCTTTCATAGTTGGCAGCGAGCAGGGGCTACTTTTCATTGCGGTGCGCGGGCCTCGCATTGCGGTGGCTTCTCTTATTGCAGTGCATGGGCTCTAGGTGCTTGGGCGTCAGTAGTTGCAGCACCTGGGCTCACTAGTTGTGGCTTTTGGGCTCTGGAGCGCAGGCTCAGTAGTTGTGGCACACGGGCTTAGTTGCTCCGCGGGGTGTGGGTTCTTCCTGGACCAGGGATCAAACCCGTTGCCCCTGCATTGACAGGAGGATTCTTAATCACTGCGCCACCAGGGGCGTCCTGTTTAAATTTTTAGGTCAGAGTTTCATTTAATGGATTGTAGGGCCTGCTACTTAGTGTTTTTTGTTTTCTGTTTTCTTTCTTTCCTAGTAGGTCGCGAAGCAGGTCTCGTTCCCGGACCAGGAGTTCCTCTAGGTCTCGTAGCCGATCTCGTTCCCGGAGTCGCAAGTCTTACAGCCGGTCCAGGAGCCGGAGCCGGAGCCGGAGCAAGTCCCGTTCTGTTAGTAGGTCTCCTGTGCCTGAGAAGAGCCAGAAACGTGGTTCTTCAAGTAGATCTAAGTCTCCAGCATCTGTGGATCGCCAGAGGTCCAGGTCCAGGTCCAGGTCCCGGTCAAGGTCCAGATCAGTTGACAGTGGCAATTAAACTGTAAATAACTTGCCCTGGGGGCCTTTTTTAAAAAAAAAAAAAATTCCCAAACCATACTTGCTAAAAATTCTGGTAAGTATGTGCTTTTCTGTGGGGGTGGGATTTGGAGGGGGGTTGGGTTGGGTTGGGTTGGGCTGGGTATCTTTGTAGATGTGGACCACCAGGGGTTGTTGAAAACTAATTGTATTAAATGTTTTTGATAAGCCTTCTGCTCACATTTTTGTGAATGTCTGAAGTATATAGTTTGTGTATATTGACAGAGCTCTTTTATAACTAAAGCAAATTAATTTTTTTGTACTAGAAAAAATTTGAACGTTTTAGTTCCTGGTTATTCAAATATGTTAATACAGAATTAGTTTAATGCCTCACTTAAACTAATTAATAGCTTTGGACACTTAAAAGAGCTCTAAATTTGCTTGTACGTAAAGGCTTAATTTGAGTTTTCCTTGTTAGGGTCAAGGGTGTCCGTCCCCCCACCCTTTAACAGCTGCCTGGCAAAGACGTTAAAGCAGCTGTTTGTTATTGATAATAAAAGATTATAAAACTGCTTTTGTCTGTTTGTTTGAAGGAAGTATGGCTACATCCTCCTCCTTCCCCATGCACATTTGACACATTTAAAATCCCTGGTAGAGAAGGCTGTAGTAGTGAGGTATGGTGAGCCTTTTTTTGTTTTTTTTTTTAAATTAGTACTGTTGACATTTCTTCGCTAGTCAGAAGATGGGCAAAGAAGTGTGAACTGTTCAAAACAGTGATAACCAACAGTTGTTACGACGGTTTCCCTTGTGCGTGATCCCCCTGTTCTTTAACCACCCAATTTTATTTGGTGTCACGTTATTTAGGCCTTCCATAGCCAAGAGAAGGACAATTTGGGAAGGAAGATCGTAAAATTTAATGTTTCATGCCTAACTTAAAGGTTGTAATATAATTTTGATGGTCGGAGATCATCACATAAAACTTTTAAAATCATTGCACATGAATGCTTTAAGGGGCTTTCACATGATTTTTCTTGTCCTGAGACATGGATGTAACAGTCTGTAGGGAAAACAGTTGGGTAGTGAAAACTGCCTAAGGTTCTACATCCATCTCTGTTAAGTGTTAGAGCTCTATACCTATAGGAAATTAGTTTTATTGTTTCTTCTAGGAATTTCATAGGCTCATTTGAGTGCTAGTCTAGATAAATACTTGTAAGCATAACAGTGAATAGCAAATAGTAGCCACTATTAAGTCCCTTGTCTGTATAGTCACTGAATCCTTAACTATTATATGTAGGATATATATAATTCCTGGTATTAGAACCCAGGAAGTCTAGTTCCAGAACCCCCAAACCACTCCACACTCATCTGACCTAACCTTTCAGGGGTTTTGAGGAATGCAGAATTAGAAACCCTGGGAAGGTTGGGCTTCCCCAAAGGTGGGGATTGGGTGGTGGGAATCTCCATATGTGGAGGCTAGGGTTAAAAGTTCTTGGCATGAAAGCTGCCCCGTGTTCAAGACTGCAGGACTCAGGCCATACAATTGTGAAGCCGATGTTTTTAACGCAAACTCTTCTGGGGAGAGTTTGTGTGGTATACTTGTTTATTCACTTAGATGTGGGGTACTCTGCTTACTAAATGGGAACCTAGGTTTTTTTTCTTTACAGTGTATCTGAAATGGAAAGGCACAATTATTTTACCCCTTGGGCTTTTTAGATGTGGTAACTTAGGGTGACGTGGTGTAGTTCGATGTTTTACCAGTGACTTTTCACCTCTCTGTCATTAAATAGGTAACATCAGTGGCTTACCACTTTAATAAACAAGATAAAGCCCTTTCTTTGAACAAATGGCAGAGATGACTAAGTTATTTTGAACTGATAAGTTGGCCTGAATTCCCAGATACAAGACATGAGAAGTAATGAGTGTGGGTATATAATCCTAAGCAAAGTTTTAGGACCAGGTTTTGCAGGGCGTAATGTAACTCGTTTTGTGTTGGGCTGTGCTGCGTGGAGTGTGGGATCTTAGTTCCTGGACCAGGGATCGAACCCGTGCCCCCTGCAGTGGAAGCACGGAGTCTTGAGCACTGGACTGCCAGGGAAGTCCTTGTAGCTCGTTTTTTATATACAGTTGGCCCTTGAACAGCACAGGTTTGATCTTCATGGGTCCACTTATATATAGACTTTTTTCAACAAATATGCGTTGCTGTGTTACATGATCCATGTTTGGTTGAATCAGTTGACGTGGAATCTTAGATACAGAGGGCTGACTAAAGTATGCTCGAATTTTCAGCAACATGGAGGTTGGCTGTTCAGGGGTCAACTTAGTCCTCTAAGGAAGTTTGAGTGTAATATATCTCAAGTTCAGCCATTCCTTCCTCAAAAAGCTGAACTTAACATTTGTTTTGCCTCACCCAGTCTACTAGATATGAGAGAAAACAGTTTGAACAGATATGTAAATGTGGGTAAAATATGTAAGGCTGATAAGTGGTAGATCTTCTCTCAGTTTTTTTTTTTAAAACAAATTTGCATTTTTAAGATGTTGTTAGTGACCCAAATTATTGGTGTTCTGGTGCTGGGAGTACTGGTAGTTCTGCACATTTGCCAGACCTAAAATTTACTTGTCTTGGTTTCAGTCGAACCTAATCACATTAAGTGGTATGAAAATTACAAGAAACTCTATGCATGGTCAGCTGTTTGCAAGTGTTCTTATTAGTTTGTTAATCTTTCACTTTTTTTTTCCTAGATTTATTTTATTTATTTATTTATGGCTGTGTTGGGTCTTCGTTGCTGTGTGCAGGCTTTCTTTAGTTGCGGCGAGCAGGGGCTACTCTTCATTGCGGTGCACAGGCTTCTCATTGCGGTGGCTTCTCTTGTTGCAGAGCATGGGCTCTAGGCACACGGGCTTCGGCAGTTGGGGCTTGCGGGCTGTAGAGCGCAGGCTCAGTAGTTGTGGCACACGGGTTTAGTTGCTCCACGGCTTGTCGGTCTTCCTGGACCAGGGCTTGAACCCGTGTACCCTGCATTGGCAGGTGGATTCTTAACCACTGCGCCACCAGGGAAGCCCTTTCGCCTGTTTTTTTATGCCTATGAGCCAGATGGAAAATGTCTGAATTTCATTGGGGAAAATTTGAAACTTAAGGATTTTAGTTACTTTACTTTGACTTAGCAACCACTAATTTCGGCAATAGCCTACAGTACTCTGAATTTGGAGGGAGCATAATGTGAAAACTACTGATACCTAATGAAGGGATGGGACAGATGATTAGTGAAACTACTCTGTTGGTATTTGTACTTTTTTGGCTTTTCTTTTTTAAAGTTTTCCTTCTCTTCTGGAATTGTGTTCTTCAAAATGTTCTTTCATTTGATTATAGCTGAGGTTTGGAGTTTGTCTTATCCAAGTGTTCTTGCATTTTATTATGTCTGCTTTTGCGTACTTGGTGTCATGTTCGCAGGAGCTTTAATTCCAGTGACGTCAAAAGGGAAGGAATGGGATCTGAATATTTAAGGTTAGAAAGGACTTCTGAAGTCTGTTAATCCTACAGTACTCTGAGCTTGTATTTCCCTTTTGGGTCACAAAACTTGGAACAGAATTTGGGTATTTGATTTTAGGGTAAGAACCCATTTATTGACTAGTTCAGAAATTGCTTTTTTATGCCTATCAGGCACTGTTCTAGAGATGCAAGGGCAAAAGGCAGTTTTGGTTCCTGCCTTTGTAGGGCTGTCATTGAATAAGTCTTTTATTTTTTAAACAAGTATCAAGTTGTAAGCTGGGAATAGGTGAGGCTTTTTGGGGTAGACCCCCACTTTGTCCTCCACGCAAGGCTTGATGATTCTGATAGTTTATGGTGGAAATGCTAGAGAAAGAGACCCCACTGGTGGTGGTTCATCTTTCTGCTCTCTGTATAGTTTGCCACGTTGGCTTTCTGAATTGCCTTCTGACCAGAATCCAGGTCACTGGGGAAGGCTAGGCTGTGCAAGGGGGGCACGCCTCCCCTCTGTGGGTGCCATTTCCCAGAGCTGTTGGAATGGTTTCTTCAGTTGTGTCAGCTTTGTAGATCATTTTTGTTTTATCTGTAAAGTTGAAGAGGGTCATAGGTTAGGAAGAACAAAAGAATAGTTAAAAAACTTGTTCTATCTGGGAGATAAAAGAATACCAACTTACTCCTAGGGTGTCCTGTGTTTTTATTTTTCCCCCATCTCTTTACCACCTCTTCTCCCATGACAAACTGAGGAAAGATTTGCTTTCCCCTCAACATCCCTGATGGTAATACTAGTAACAAAAGGTTTAATAAAGAGCACTGACTCTTCATCACTCCATCTCTGACTTCTTAGTACACACAGTACAGATGGGGAGTTGAGTTTATGTATGCAAAGGTTGACTATTGCCTTCTGGGAGCCAGTGGGGGCAGGGAGGAAAATGCATTAAGTGGGAAGTCTTCCAAGGGGTGTTTCCATACCCCTATCATTGTGGTGTCGGGTCTACCCCTTTTTCTGCCTGCATGGCGGTGGCGAGGAGCTATGATTATGGTCCCCCTTTCCTGTTCTCCCATCTCTCTAGAAGGGTACAAGGGTCAAAAGCACAGAAACTTGTGACAGATTCTTTAACTTGAGCATTGCTGCTTGGGCCCAGACAGTACAAGAGCTCCAAAGAGGTGAGTTATTTGCACTTAGTTTTGCCACAGGGGTCTTGCTAGGTGCATTGGTTTTGAGAGCCATAGACTCAGAATATGGCCTCTTGAGCACATTTCAGGCCTTTCTGGGACTAAAACTGCAAATCTGGGAATCTGCTTCTTTTGTTAAAGAAGGTGGAGTGTTCAATGGGTAACAAATATCTTGAGTTGCTCTCAAGAGAAGTATCAGATTAGATTCTTTTCCATAACTCCACTGTAGTATTGAACCAAAGCTTAGTAAAAATGGTTCTGAAGTATGGTTACTTATTTATTGGTTTCTTTTTGGCTACTTGATAACCAATACTACATCTTTTAAGTTAATTGTAAGTCTTCATTTGCTACTATAAGATGATAAATTCTACCAGGGTAAGTTGTATCTTTCTCATAAGGTGTAAATCAGTCTCCAGGGTCTAGACGTCTCGAAGGCATCCTCAGGTTTGTGGGAAATGAGTCAGTTGAAGGATTTGAGTGGTTGAGATGAATATACTAATGTTTAGAGTTATAAAATACTGAAATATGTTACCGACTGAGATTTGAGTTTTCTGATTTGAAAAAAAAACGGGGGGGTTTAAAGCCCACTAAGGGACTCGGTGGGCTTTCTTGAGGTTTCATTATATCTTGAAGAGAATGAAATACTCTAAGCATCTTAGGAGGTGCTGTTGGCTAGGAAGTTATTTAATCCTAGTGGTAATTACATTAAATTATATTAAATCTAGACTTTTGATAGTTGTTATTAATTTAATAAGCTTATATGTAAGTTTTGTTTACTGTGTAGCCAGAGTTGGAATCCTCACTTTTCGATTCTGGATTATTGGGCTGCATTGCTTTCATGTTTTCTCATATAGGAGTGCCAGTGGTGCTGGGGCTCTGACCTGGCTCCATGGCTTGAGAACCTACTCTTAACATGGAAACTTAGTGACTTCTTGTGAATAGGACTTTTCACGCAACATCTCACAACTATGTAATGTCCAAGACAGTTCTGTCCTATTTCTATACCCTGAGTCCTACATGGTCTCCTGAGTCCTGCATGGTCTCCCCAGTTAAAGTAGCCAAAATCGCCTCTGTTCTATGAGGCAAACTCCACAGCTGATTCTCCCAGCAAAAATGAAGTGCCATTATTATAGTTAGTCATGGCTCTTTGAAATCCCTTCCTGCTTATTGGTGCTGCCTGGTTCCTAATGACTTTATGGGTTACAGCCCTATCCAAAAGGTCCTTGCTAGAGATGGTTGCTGGCAGAATCATGTCCAAAATGGGAGCAGAGCTCAAAGGGGAACAATTCAGTACTTACGCTTGGAAGGCTTGATTTTCTCATGGCACCGAAAGATGGCAATGAGGAGAAGCCCTTCTCCAAGCTGGAAAATCATATAGAGGAGAGGAAAGAAGAAAAGTGGTCCAATGACTTCAGGGGGGAAGGTCACGTTGAGGATGGTGGAGCAGAGTTGAATATTTTGGCATCCAGTCTCCATGCTGACAGTGCGTCTGCACCTGTGTAGGTTAAAAAAACAACCCCATATGTCCTCAGAGAAGGCATATGAGGGTGCAACTTCACTTGCTCATCTCCCTTCTCCCAAATACTCTTAAGAGAAACTGACAGTCCAACACAGATAAAAATGAGCCACGTGTGGAGTGCACGGTTTTGAGAAAAGTCAAGTTGGCCCACCTCTTAAATCACCAATCCAGCCTTGTGGGAGATGGTGACTGTTAGGTTCCTGTTGGGGAGTTTTTATGAGGGAATTTTTGAGTAGCTTGGAAATCTACAATTTGTCACTTGCGGGATTATCAAAGTGAATTTTGGAGAAATGTCTGGCTGGAGGGATAAAAGGAAGATGGGAGCCAGAATCATTCATTGGCATATGTTGGGCTTACATATAGGACAGTTAGAATTTAAATGTAAAGTAGAAGATTGTCTAAATGGGAACCTTGCCCTGTGGTCCAGTTTCTGTCTTGGACATCTTTTAACTCCAAAACACAATGATTAAATAAAAGCTTGGTTCCATTATCTGTCTTTGGAACACATCCTCGGTTTTGCTTTCCATTTTATGGATTAAAGAATGGAATGTTTGTTAACATTTAATACATTTTATTCACTGAAGTGCAATTAGTATATTAAAATAGTTCTTTGCTAAAAAAAATCGCCAGCGCTGTCTCAGCACATTTACTATGAAGGAGACTACTGTGGGCACTTGATGCTGTGGCCATTTATCACGACCTGTATCATTCTGTCTTCGTGAAAATTCATGAGTGGTCATTGGCAGCCTTTTGACTGCTATATCACCATGTGTTGCATCCTACAGTAATTTGTTCTTTATTAAATTAGACTGGTTTTTGAAATGGATAATTATTTTAAAATTGTATTTTAAAAACAGCTCTTCGGGGCGTTGTGGTACGAGGCTGGAGTGCAACTGTTTAGACCCCTGCGTAAACATCTGTCTGCCATGTGGCTGAAAATAGGGAATCTTGAGATGGGGTACCACTCTGTATAGACAGGGTGCCTAGGGTGCCTGATGTGTCCACACCCGGCGCTCAAGCTGACTGTTCCCCTAAAGTAGCAGGTGTGTTTGTGAATTGGATTAGGCTCTAGCAGAGGTCCGCAACTACTTCAGCTCTGAGTGGCACTTAGCAGAGTTGCCACCCAAGGTGTTGTGTCAAGACTAAAACCTAGACAGAAAGGGAGGAGAAGTGGGAAAGGGATTGTCAGCGCTTGTCATGACATGGAGCTACTCCACTGCCATTTGCCACCAGGGAGTTGGGCGGGAGGTGGAATGTAGGCTCTGGAGGGAGCACTTTGCCATGAACTGCTGCCCTTTGGATGATTCGATGCCTTTGGTCTTTGTGTTTTGTTTCTGGATCTGCGTTATTCATTCAGTACCTTCCCTCCCCAGTATTTCTCAGTCCAGAGTTCATTGTTCAGTTGAGACATTTGAATATATTGCTTGAAAAATGCCTTCCCGAGATCATGGATCTTACCTTTTTCTGAGAGACAAGAATGAGCATGAGACCCGTGGGACAGTGGGACCTAAAATAATACCTACCGTCCGTTGAGGCGGAACAGAGCAGAGAGAACGTAGCCTAGCAGGAAGCCGATGAAAGGCATCAGGGAGGAGGTGGCCAGCAAGTGTGGTGTCATGACAAACAAAATGCTCTTGCCCACGTTGAGGACAGAGAGCACTACGACAGCCACACTGCACAAAAGCAGGAGGATCATCCCTCCCTGTGAATAAGGACAAGGAGGAAATGCAATTAGAAGGATACTGGGCATGTGGAAGAGCAGAGAGGGCTGGGGAAACACTGGTGGGTATTGGAGGTGGAAAACACTTTAATCAATGTATTCGAAGTGGGAGGGAATGTGAAAGACCTTTATCTTTCATCTTTTTGGATTTCTCATCCGTAGCTAGGAAGCTTCCTGGAGGTCATAGATCTGATTAACACGTTAGGAAGACTGAGCCAAGCACAGCTTCTGATCGACATCTCTGGATGGCAGGTTTTCAGTGAAGTGCTATGGCTCTGAAGGATGAGACTATTCAGTCCTCTGGCAAAGTGACTATTGTAAATGAAAGTTCTCTTTCAAAGTCTCTGAAGCCCGTCCACATATCCCTACAATACTGCCATTGCTGTGGTCATTTTGGAGCTCAGTAGAAGTTATTCTTAGAACCTGTCATACTTGTCTTGAATACCTCCATTATGGGTAGGGACTTCATCCATCCATTTTACGATGAATTTAACTTCTGGACATTGCCAAAGTCATTTGAACCAAAGCCGGTTAAAGCAGGTAATGAAGTAAGGTAATGTGGTTTTAGATCCTAAATGATGTATAACTGTAAAGGGATGAGCCTACTTTCTTGAGTGACCTGCAGATTGGATGATAAGGAAGTTCCCAAAAGGAGTTTCAAAATGGCTCAGGCAATAATGGCATCATTAGAAGCAGTTCGGGTCCCTGTTGGTGGGAATGTGAATTGATACAGCTGCTGTGGAGAACGGTATGGAGATTCCTTAAAAAACGAAAAATAGAACTACCATACGACCCAGCAATCTCACTACTGGGCATATACCCTGAGAAAACCATAATTCAAAAGGACACATGTACCCCAATGTTCATTGCAGCACTATTTACAATAGCCAGGACATGGAAACAACCTAAATGTCCAACGACAGATGAATGGATAAAGAACATGTGGCACATATATACAATGGAATATTACTCAGCCATAAAAAGGAGCGAAATTGGGTCATCTGTAGCGACGTAGATGGAACTAGAGTCTGTCATACAGAGTAAAGTAAGCCGGAAAGAGGAAAATACCGTATAGTAACGCACATATATGGAATCTAGAAAAATGGTACAGATGAACCTATTTGCAGGGCAGGAATAGAGACGTAGACTAGAGAACGGACATGTGGACTTGGGGGGAAGGGGAGGGTGGGACGAATTGGGAGATTAGGATTGACATATATACACTACCATGCGTAAGATAGCTAGCTAGCAGGAACATGCTATAAAGCACAGGAAGCTCAGCTCGGTGCTCTGTGATGACCTAGATGGGTGGGATGGCGGGGGTGGGAGGGAGGTCCAAGAGGGAGGGGATATAGG
Source organism: Stenella coeruleoalba (assembly GCF_951394435.1). Lineage (NCBI taxonomy): Eukaryota > Metazoa > Chordata > Mammalia > Artiodactyla > Delphinidae > Stenella > Stenella coeruleoalba. The sequence goes on along the minus strand of NC_137147.1, from coordinate 31,856,733 downwards.
TATACATATATAGCTGACTCATTTCATTGTACAGCAGAAACTAACACAACATTGCAAAGCAATTATACTCCAATTAAAAAAAAAAAAGTGCAGGTCCACCCTGCCTCAGGTAAGTGCTGTGAAAGCAACCGTCATCAGGAACAATGGTATGTTTTTATATGTTTTAAAATACATTATTTTATAGTTAACATCTTACCATTTAAAATTTTCAATAGGCAGATTTATGAAATTAGAATGTTAAGATTTTTCAGCATGTAACAAGGATGCAAGCTTTCAAAGTGTGCTTACCTGTCTGTGCATTTTAGAGGATGACACACTAAACTGATGAAATATACACATACACCTAAGCCTCTGTCCCTCTCATCTTCTGAGTAAAAGGATATATAGCAAACTTTTCTTGAACTTACCATGTTGTTTTGTAATGGTTATATGTTTTGGTTCCGTTTCCAGCTCATTCGCACATGTGGGGTTTTATATTTCCTACTACCATTTTTTAAAATTGTGGTAAAATACATATAACACAAAAGTTGCCATTTTAACCATTTTTGAGTGTATAATTCAGTGGCATTAATTACATTATAGTGTTGTCCTAGCGACATTTTAACATTTATTTATATTGCTCTAATTTCAGCTGTACAGTTCTGCATTTCTGTGTTTTTAAGCCATGTTGCAACTGATAATGATCATATGAAACATCACCTGTATTGATGGTGGTCCTGTCCCAGGAAAGGAAGGAATCTCACCAGTAACAACATGCTTCAGGTTTTATTGAAAGACTGATGAACTGCTTGGTTTGCCCTTGTATTTTGAGTTAATTTCTGCCTTTTGGGTTTGTCGTCTACCTAATGTCCAGTTTTTTCCCCTATCAAAAGAGTGTAATGGATAACATAGGGTGTACTGGGCTACAGGGATTGTGAATGAATCCAGAAGCCCTCTTTCTCTGTGTGAGTATCACTCTCATCCCCTCACTTTCGTTCTCCCAGTCTTGGGGCCTTTGGAGTGGTGAGCACAGACAATGGTGTGACCCAGGTGTGAAAGCCATCCTCAAGACGTGTAAACTGGTGAGTCATGCAACCTCTCTTGAGTGAGGTTGACAGCACAGGACCTGGCATATTAGAACCACTGACTAAATTGTAGCTATTACTACTCAGGGAAAAGAGAGGAATTTGACATCCCAAAGTTTTTTGTCACTCTCAGTCCTGCTTTTTGTGGCGATCTCATGTCCATGACCTGTTGAGAAAAGAGGCCATAGGTGGGTGCTTCTTCATAGGTCACCATGTTTTCTACCACCTGCACTGTCCTGTCATCGCTGATTGAAGCTGTGATGAGTGTCCAATCATGGGTAGCCGACTCAGCTTGCCAGTGATCTAGGAGATAACCTGGCCCAACTCTTCTTGCATCGGTGACCTAGGCAGGTTGAAGAATGACCTAACTAGTGAGATCCTTCCTCTTGTTTAGGGAGTTTGAAGAGTTACAGAGAGGGAAGCAAGAGCAGAGGCAAGTGTTAAAATTTTGACACAAAGGCCTGGGAGCAGCAGAAGCCACGAGTTGGCAGAAGCTGTGAGATTTAGGAGAGTCAGGTCAGTTCATCCGTAGCAGCAGGTATGAGAAAAGCATAGGTAGAGTGGTTGAGTCAGTGTCAGGGCGGGATCCTTATTGAAGAGTGATGGTTGGCTTATGGTAAGAGTGGCTCTTAGACCATATGTCATGCTCAGGTTCACCAACTTTCTAACCATGTAGGCTTGAATAAACCCTTGCATGGGTAAGTTAAAGTATTACTTGAATTGCCTTTCCAAATGGGGCATCCCTGAAATTGTATTATTATTGTGTCTAAGTGTTTAAGTGTGACCTCCTTCTAGGGAATGCAACTGGTTGAGCAGAGTTTGAGCAGATAACCCTAACCTTCTGCCAGAGCCAGTTACCAGAAGTTGGATAATTTTGATTTGAAGGTCTCTAGGAGTGTTAGGTGTGCAAAGAGGCCGGGACAATTGTTTGCTCATTTTCCAGCTTGTAACTCACTACATTATGAAACGGGGAGATTAAGGATGAGCACAGTCCTCAAAGAAATGTAACGCGAGGAAACTTCAGCGTTTGCATCTTGACCACTTGTTTTTCTCTGCATCCTCACAGGAGTGATTCCTGTTTGGGAGTAATTGATAAACGGAGCTGTTGCCCTTCTGCTTGTCTAACCTTGGAGGTTTGGCCAGCAGCAAAGTGTCCCAAGATACACCTGCATTTTATGTGATTCTTTGTTACTGGCCTCTGTCTTTCCAGCCCAAGTATATCTCAGCCCTTTGAATGTTCTCCGGGGTCTTTTTTTTTTTTTTTTTTTTTTTTTTTTTTTTTTTTTTGCGGTACGCGGGCCTCTCACCGCTGTGGCCTCTCCTGTTGCGGAGCACAGGCTCCGGACACGCAGGCTCAGCGGCCATGGCTCACGGGCCCAGCCGCTTTGCGGCATGTGGAATCCTCCCGGACCGGGGCACGAACCCGTGTCCCCTGCATCGGCAGGCGGACTCTCAACCACTGCGCCACCAGGGAAGCCCCTCTGGGGTCATTTTGACTCCATTTTTTGCTGTGGAATTGAGGCATGGATGTGTAACACAAGAGGAACAGGAGTAGAATGAGAATAAGGCAGGAGAGTGAACTTCATCTTGAAGGGCTTTCTCACTTTAAGATCTGAGATTCTTTTTGCATCCTCAGAAGAACACTTTTTTTAATTGAAGTGTAGTTGATTTACAATGTTGTGTTAATTTCTGCCATACAGCAAAGTGACTCAGTTATACATGTATATATTTCATATTCTTTTCCATTATGGTTTATCACGGGATATTGAATATAGTTCCCTGTGCTATACAGTAGGACCTTGTTGTCCATCCATTCCATATATAATAGCTTGCATCTGCTAACCCCTAACTTCCACTCCATCCCTTCCCTACCCCCTGCCCCCAGCAACCACAAGTCTTTTCTTTACATCTGTGAGTCTGTTTCATAGATAAGTTCATTTATGTCATATTTTAGATATCACATATAAGTGATATCATATGGTATTTGTCTTTCTCTTTCTGACTTACTTCAGTAGGATAATCTCTAGGTCCATCCATGTTGTGCAGATGTCATTTCATTCTTTTTTATGGCTGAGTAGTATTCCATCGTATATATGTACCACATATTTGTATTTGTCTTTCTCAGAAGAACACTTTATTCTGAGGTAAGGAGACATGTTCTTATATCAGTTGCCCTTGGGGTTCTAGTCTTTGGTTTCACCTATAAAGTGGAGGGGGGCAGAGCTGCTTTAAGTGATATCAGGAGTCACTTCACATTTTTATGTTCTGTGATTTTTTTTTCTTTATTCCTGTATCCCACAAACTATCTTGAGTAAGTGAAATGATAGACACATGTTTCTGGTTTTTTGTTTGTTTTTTTTGGCTAATGTGTGGGAGAGACAGGACTTGCCCTTTATTCCTTTGTTTATTCTCAGGTATTAGCTGTGCGTGTTGAGAATTCAGTGTTGAGGCACAGCCTTAGGATGTTGCTTCTTGCAGGTGGGTGGGGAATAAGAATGGAGTGGGTATTTATAATACAGTATGATACATGTTGTTGCAGTGGTGTTGCGTGATACGGGAGCAAGTAGGACAAGCATCCTGCCCAGGCTTGTGGGTTAAGGAAAACTTCCTAGAGGAGGTGCTAATTGTGTTGAGACTTGAAGGGTGAGTAGGAGTGAGTCCAGTGGGGCATGTGCAGAGAAGAGAGCTGACACTGGAGAGGTTGGCTGAGACCAAATCAAGAAAGGGCTGAGGGGCCACATGACTCCTGGGGGAGTTTAAAGAACCAGTGAAGGCCTTTAAGCAGTGGAGTGACATGATAGTTTCTTTCCAGACTCAGGTTAAAACTGGGTCAGGGAGCCAGGTTAGAAGGCTGAGTTGTCTAGTGAGAGAGGAGAGTGCCTGAATGAAGACAGTAGACACAGGGATGGAGAGACATGGGTTCAAGCAAAAGAAGGCAGAATTGACGATCCCTGATTCGTGTGAGTGGGGAGGGAGAGGATGTGGAGAATGACTGTCTGGTTTCCGGCTCAGGCAGTGGGGCACGTTGAATGCCATTCATTGAGATGATCACACGGTGGGAGGAGGGGAAGAGCAGGCTTAAGGAGGTGGTTTAAATTTAAGACATACTGAATTTTAAATGCTTGAGGCATATTCAGGTAGAAAGATTTGGCAGTTAATAAATGGATTCAGGAGTCAGGAGAGAGCTGAGAGCTGTTCTGACGGTCATCAGCTTGTAGATGGCTGTTGAGATGGACCAGATCTCGTGGTGGGGAGGTCCTGGGCTTAGGGAAGAAAAGCAAGAAAAGCAGAAAGCTTGGGCTGAATGCAGAGAAGTAACTTTTACCAGAGGAACTCACAAGGGAGTCTGAAAAGCAGTGCCAAAGACGTGGTAGGAAAGCAGGTGCCCTGCCACTGAAGCTGAGGAAGATTTTTGAGAAGGAGGCAGTGGTCAGCCATACCAACAGCTGCTAAAAGAAGAGTTGAGACATGTCCATTGGATTTGGTGAAGAAAGTGGAGCAGGCGGTCATCAAGATGCTGAGTGAATCGGAGGCCAAGGAGTAGAGACTGTTGAGGCCTGGCCACTGGAGAACTGTCCTGCGGGCCAGTGTGGTGAGAGTGGAAGGTGGGTGGGGGCAACGGGTGACTCCCAGGAGCACGGCTCGGAAGGGGAGGAAAGAGAGGTGTTGGCTGGAGTGGGAAGTAGAGTCCCGTGACTCTACTTAGTAAAAAAAAAAAAAAAAAAGGAGAGATGTGAACCAGTATCAACGTTGGCTGTGAAGAACTAATATGGAGACGTTCTAGAAATGAGAGCGAGGGGGAGGAGGCTATGGGGGTAGAGGACATGATCAATAAAAGGAGATTTCTGAGAAGTAAGGAGAGAACGGAAGATGCCATCCAGAGCAGAGTGGGGTGATGAGCCATTTGGCAGGAGGAGGAATGACTTCACATCTTCAACAGGTGGGGAGGGGGACTATGGCCATGGTATTAGGACTACACCGGGACAAGGGCAAAAACTACCCTTGACAATGGTAGTGTGAAAATCAAAAGACCCTGGAAACCTGACCAAACCTCTTTGTTCCAGGCCCAAAGCTGCTGGAAGACTTGGGCCTCCAAGTGGTACACCCTGTAGCCCGGCCCAAAGGCATAGATCCAGGGGTGGGGACCACAGCAGGCCTTCAGGAGGTGAGGTTTTCCTGAGGACGGGGATGGAGCCTGGGATCCTGGGCTGAGCAGGGAGCCAGAGGAGAGACTGATGGGAACTGAGCTCCAAGGTCACAAGAGTTGGTAGAGGAACCACTCACTCTACAAGTCTGATTTTTCCAAAGGCAGGGCAGTGGCGTGATGCCCTCATAGCACACTCCTACACCTGCTGGGGCCATCTCACTCCACTTTTCTCCTATCCCACTCCTAAAGTGATACAAGTGTGCCTACCACCTCTCCCCCTGGCCTCCTCCCCTCTGGCTTCTCATCCAGTCAGCCATGTTTGCCCATGGTCTCCCTTGGAACTCCTCTATTCAGGCATCTCCCTAGGCTTACCCAAATCCAACCCTTTCTTCATGGTCTGGCTGAAACCGTGCCCCCTCCTTCCATCCTCTAGGGAAGCCTTTCTTGACCACCTGGCCCTCATTAACCTCACCTCCTTACATTCTGCCAATACCTGATTGTACATTGTGTTGGATCTTGTTTCTCATCTATTATTGACTTTCTGCAAACAAACTTCGAGGACAGTGGCTCCTCAGAGAGTGTAGCATAAAACTTAGCAGCTACTAGGTACATGATAAAAGTTTAATTTTATTATTAAAATAATGATTATACCTTATAGTTGTGTGTGGTGTTTTACTATTTTTCTCCTAACTTCAAAAATATTCTCATGTACATTACAATCCCATGAAGTAGGTTGTACCAATAGCAGCAGACTTCTTTTGTTTTTTTTAAACAAGGAAGGAAACTGACACAGAAAAAGCCCAAATGACTTGCCTCAAGCCATTCACTGCGATGATGGTGGTGTCCTCGCTCCCTGCCCGGGCCCCCAGGTTCTTACCTTGGTGACATAACGTACGTATTGTGGCCGTTTGGATTTGAGGATGATGCCTATGGTGCAAGGAATGAGAATCAGGATCAGTGATATCATGATGTTGCCATAGGGCACCTTGTCCTTCAGGGTCCCATCATAGATGCCCCTGGAGTAAATGTACAGGAGGAGGGGCATCATGCCCAGGGCAAAGAAGGTAGAGCAGGTGGTCATCACGATGCTGGGTGGGAGACATAGGAAGAGTGCAGAGAGAGAGCCCGTTAATACAGGCACAACCTCATTTTAATTGCGTTTTGCAGCTGTGTTTTTTTTTTTTTTTACACCAAGTAAGGGTTTGTGGCAACCCTGCATCAAGCAAGTCTATCGGTGCTATTTTTCCAACAGCATTTGCTCACTTCATGTCTCTGTCACATTTTAGTAAGTCTCGCAATATTTCAAACTTTTTCGTTATATTATGGTGATTTTTGATGTTACTATTGTAATTGTTTTGGGGCACTGCGAATCACGCCCATGTAGGACGGTAAACTTAAAGGATATAAATGTTGTATGTGTTCTGACTGCTCCACCAACTGGCTGTTCCCCCTTCTCTCTCTCTCCTGGGGCCTCCCTATTCCCTGAGACACAACAACATTGAAATTAGACCAGTTACTAACCCTACAATGGTCTCTAAGTGTTCAAGTGAAAGGGAGAGTCACATGTCTCTCATGTTTTTAAATCAAAAGCTAGAAATGATTACACTTGGTGAGGAAGGCCTGTGCAAAGCCCAGATAGACTGAAAGCTAGGCCTCTTTCCCCAAACATTTAGCCAAGTTGTCAATGCACAGGAAAAGTTCTTGAAGGAAATTAAAAGTGCTACCCCAGTGAACACTCGAATGATAAGAAAGCAAAAAAGCCTTAGTGCTGGTATGGAGAAAGTTTGAGTGGTCTGGAGAGAAGATCAAACCAGCCACAACATACACTTAAGCCAAAGACTAATCCAGAGCAAGGCTCGAACTCTCTTCAATTCTAGGAAGGCTGAGAGAGGTGAGGAACCTGCAGAATAAAAGTTTGAAGCTAGCAGAGGTTGGTTCATGAGGTTTAAGGAAAGACATCATCTCCACAACATGAAAGTGCAAGGTGAAGCAGCAAGTGCTGATGTAGAAGCTGCAAGTTATCCAGAAGATCTAGGTAAGATCATCAATGAAGGGGGCTCCACTAAACAACAGATTTTCAGTGTAGATGAGACAGTGTTCTACTGGAAGAAGATGCCATCTAGGACTTTCATAGCAAGAGAGGAGAAGTCAATGCCTGGCTTCAAAGCTTCAAAGGACAGGCTGATTGTCTTGTTAGGGGCTAATGCAACTGGTGACTTTAAGTTGAAGCCAGTGCTTATTCCAAAAATCCTAGAGCCCTTAAGAATTATGCTAAATCTACTCTGTGCTCTATAAATGGAGCAACAAATCCTGGATGACAGCACATCGTTTACAACTTGGTTTACTGAATACTTCAAGTTCACTGTTGAGACCTACCACTCAGAAAAAAGATTCCTTTCAAAATGTTACTGCTTATTGACAATGCACCTGGTCACTCAAGATGTACAAAGAGATTCATGTTGTTTCATGCCTGCTAATACAAAATCCATTCTGCAGCCCATGGATCAAGGAGTAATTTTGGCCTTCAAGTCTTTCCATTTAAGAAATACATTTTGTAAGGCTATAGCTGCCATAGATAGTGATTCCTCTGATGGATCTGTGCAAAGTTTGTTGAAAACCTTCTGGAAAGGATTCACTATTCTAGATGCCATTAAGAACATTTGTGATTCATGGAAAGAGGTCAGAATATCAACATTAACAGGAGTTTAAAAGAAGTTGATTTCAATTCTCAGGGATGACTTTGAGCAGTTCAGTGGAGGAAGTAACTGCAGATGTGGCGAAAATAGCGAGAGAGCTAGAAGTGGCGCTTGAAGATGGGACTGAATTGCTGCCATCTCCTGATAAAACTTGAATGGATGAGGAGTGCTTCTTACGGATGAGCAAAGAAAGTGGTTTCTTGAGAAGGAATCTACTCCTGGTGAAGATGCCGTGAAGATTGTGGAAATGACAAAAAAGCATTTAGAATATTACATAAACTTAGTTGATAAAGTGGTGGCAGGGTTTGAAAGAATTGACTTCAATTTTGAAAGAAGTCCTATTCTGGGTAAAATGCTATCAAATGGCAAAATCATTCATGAAAGGAAGGTTCAGTCTTGTTGTCTTATTTTCAGAAATGGCCACGGCCACCCCAGCCTTCAGCATCCACGACCCTGATCAGTCAGCAGCCATCAGCATGGAGGCAAAACCCTCTACCAGCAAAAACTACAACTTGCTGAAGGCTCAGATGACGGTTAGCATCTTCTAGCGATAAAATATTTTTAAATTAAGGTATGTAAGTTTTTTTAGACACACTGCTATTGCACACTCAGTAGACCACAATATAGTTTAAACATAACTTTTATATGCCCTGGGAAACCAAAAAATCCATGTGACTCACTTTATTGTGATATTCTGCTTTATTGCAGTGGTCTGGAATTGAACCTGCAGTATCTCCAAGGTATGCCTGTACAGACTACTTTGTGGAGTGCCTGCTTTGTGCCAGGCATTGTGCTAAGAACCTTACATACATTGCTTTATTTCCTTTTCCCAGTAGCTTAGGAGGTAAGCATACTATCTCCTTTTTGCTAATGAGGAAGCTGGGGACTTGAAGAGTTGTGGCTTGCCCAGAATCACACAGATAGGCTGGCTGAGGCAGGATTTGAACCCAGGTCTGTCCAACTGCTTCAGTCCCTGTGTGCTTCACTGTGGAAGGAGCCATTCTGATCTCCTCTGTAGTAGAACTCTTTTTGCTCTCTATACTTGACATAGCACAGCCCATTTTGAAGAAAGCTGTGTGAGCCCATCACTCTGGCTATAGCCCATTGGAACGTAGAATAACACCTGACCTACTAAGTTGCTAAGTGCCTGCCTTAGAGCCTAGGGGATGGCTGGACATAGTGATTCTGTCTAACTAAGATAACAAGGATTAAGTACATCAAGAGCACTTTCTCACTTGGGGAGTTTGAATGTGTGCACAGTGATGGAGCACTTGGTTTTGGAGAGGCATGGGAGGCATGTTCAGGCAAAACCCAAAAAACATGCAAAGAAAAAGCAGTAAACAGAGGCCATGATTAGGAGGACTGTAAACAACAGCAGCAAAGCAGTAAAAACAGAATAATGGAAGGACCACAATGGTGGAGCTGTAGAGAAGGCAGCAATAGTTACCCATTGTTGAGTAAGTGACAAGATAATCTGGTCGTCAGACCTGTTTTTTATCTTGAATAATATTCTAGTCTCCAACACCAATATTCTCATGTTCTTTACTTTCTGGTTTATCCTTAACATTATTTAAGAGAAATTGAGTGTGAGTCTCAGATCCTGAAAAATAGTATACCCTCCCAGCTCTAATCTGTATCCTAACTGTCCTAAATGTCCTATTACCATCTCCATTTGGAATCTCATACATGTTAATCCCAGGACCCTGTGTAGGAAGAGGCCCTCCAGAAAGACCAACCGAGAGAAGAAGCTGCTAGGGAACCTTCTTGGGTTTGTAGACATTCACCTTACAATATATGCTCTGGCTTCCATTCTAGTGGGAAGGTTGGGGACGAGGGCTTGACAAGACCGCAGGAAAACCACACTAAGTGTGTGTCCCTCCTCCCTATAGCCCTATTCACTATCTACACCTCTTCATTGTTTCCATAGAGGTCAAATATGGCTTAAATGAATATCAACTACATCCTAGTCCAAAGGGTCCAGAGTATAGCCATCAAGAACACAGAGTTATCATATGTCCCAGTGACTCTACTCCTAGGTATATACCCATGAGAATTGACAGCATATGTTTACACAAATACTTGTATACAAGCCTTCATAGCAGCATTATTTATAATAGCTAAAAAATGGAAAACAAAATATCAACGGATAAGCAAAATATGGTGTATTCATGTAATTCAATATTCTTCAGCCATAAAAAGCAATGAAGTACTGCTATATACTATCACAAAGATGAACCTTGAAAACATTATGGTAAGTGAAAGAATCAGAAACATAAAAGGCTAGATATTATATGATTCCATTTACCTGAAATCTATAGAGACAGAAAGTAGATTAGTGGTTGCCAGGGGCTGGAGTGAGAGAGGAATGGGAGTGACTGACTGCTAATGGGTATAGGGTTTCATTTGGGGATGATTAAAATGTTCTGGAATTAGATACTGGTGGTAATTGTACAACCTTGTGAATATTCTATAAACTACTGACTTATATACTTTAAAAAGGTGAATTTTATGGTATATAAATTATATCTCAAAAAATAATTTTAAAAATCTAGGGAGCAGCTAAATTAATTCTTAGAGGAAAATTTATAGCCTGAAATGTTTATATAGGAAAAGAAAGATTAAAAATTAATGAGCTAAGCATTTCACTCAAGAATTGAAAAGAAAAACAAAGTAAACCTAATGAAAGCAGGACAAAGAAAATATTAAAGACGAGAGAGTAAACTTTAAAAATTATATAAATTAACCGAGAATCAATTAAACCAAGAGCAAATTCTTTGCAAAGTCTAATAAAAATAGACACCGCTGGCGAGACTAACCAAGAAAAAGGAAAGAGGGCACAAATTGATGTTATTATGAATGCAAAAGGAAACATAATTTCAGATACAATAAAGATTTTAGAGAGTCATAGAAGGAATCAAGGACAGTCTTATACTTTCATTTTTCTATTCAGATTGAATGGACAATTTCCTGGGAAATATAATCTGCAAAAACTAACTCAAAATGAAGCTGAAAACCTGAATCAACTTAGAATCACTAAAGACATTTAATCAGTAGTTTGAAACCTGTCATCCAACCCCCACACGATGTACATATGGTTTTACAGTAGAGTTCTACTAAACATTCAAAGTACAGATAGCCTCAGTATTATATAGAGAGCAAAAAAAGTGGAAACATGTCCCAAATTATTATATATGAATAATAAAATTTTACAATCAAAGGTAGAAAATCACATTATGAGAAAGGAAAATTAGGGTCCAGTCTCATTTATGAACACAGAAGCAAAAGTCATAAATAAAATGTTACCAAATGAATCTAGCCATGCCTTTAAAAAATAATGCAATGAACAAAATGGGTTTATCCCAGCAATATAAAAATGGTTTAACATTAGACAATCTACTGATATATATCACTGTATTATCAGATTAAAGAAAAAATGGTATCATAGATGCAGAAAAGTGCCATTCAACAAAATTCAATGTTCATGCATGACAAAAATTAGCACACTAGCAACAGAATGGAAATTCCTTAGCCTGAAAAGGGTTATCTGTCAAAAATCTACAGGAAATAGTAAACCTAATGGTGAAAAATTAGAGGAATAAAGCAAGGATACCTGTTCCCATCACATCACCTATTGTAAATTATACTATATAGGTCTTTGCTAGCACAGCAAAACAAGAAGTAGAAAAAACATATGGATGGGAAAGGAAGAAACTAAACTTGCATTATATGCCAATGATAGGACTGTCCACAGAGGAAATCCAAGTGAATTTCCATTACAACTAGTAAATAAGAGAATCCATGAAATTTTGATTACATTAGCAATAAAAAAATCAAGTTCTGATATACTACAAAAATAATTAGCAAATGAATTTTTTTAAAAGATACCATTTATAATATTCATAAAAATGATAAAATATTTAGAAATAAATCTAAAAGAGATATGCAAGATCTTTATGAAAGAAGTTATAAAACTTCATAGGTATAAAATAATGATTAATAAAAGAAAATCTGTACCATTTTCATTTTCATGGATGGGAAGATTCAGTATTATAAAGATAGCCTCTAAATTTATCCATAAATTTAAAGCAAATTTAACCGAAATTCCAGAAATAGTTTTTGTAGATGTGAGACTTAATCCCAAAATTCGAGTGAAAGAGTAAAGAAAGGGCCAAGAATAGCTAATGTAATTTTCAAGAACAACAAGGTAGGGCAACTTTCAGATATCAAGATTTATTAAAAGGCTGTAATTAAGAAAGTGTGATATTGGCTCAAGGATAGAGACATAGAACAATAGAACAGAAGGGAGATCCCAGACACAAACTTATGCTTATTTGTGAATTTGGTCAACGAGAGAGATGGAATTAAAAGTTGATGGAGAAAAATTCACTCAGTGGTCCTGGGAATTTTCTCTATTCATATGGAAAAGATAAAATTAGATCACAGCATACATAATAATAAATTCTAGGTTGATCAAAGATCTCCATGTGAAAAGCAAAACTGTAAAACTTTTCAAACATCGGTGAATATCTTTATGACCTTCAAGGCAGTAAAGGATTTCTTAAAGAAACCCCCGAAACAAACTGCCAAGGAAAGATATTCGTATAGTTGGTTAAGTTAAAATAAGCATTCCGTTTTATAAGACATCATTATCAAAATGTAAGGATAACCCCAAAACTGTGAGTAGACTGTCGCAACATGTAAAAACAACAAATAACTAAATTAATGAGAAGAAAACACCACAGTCCCATAGAAAAATAGGCAAAAGGCATTATTTTCAGAAGAGGACACCCAAATGGCCAACAGTATTTGAAAAGTTGCTAGACCTCCTGTGAAATTAAATTTAAAACCACCGTGACTCATTTCACTCTCACCAGATGACAAAATTTAGAAGTCTGACAATTCCGAATACAGATGAAGACACGGAACAACAGGGATCTTCATACACTGCCCTGGGAAGTGTGAAGTGGAATAACTACTTTGGAGACTTGTTAGTTGCAGATGTGTGAACCTCAAGACCCAGCACTCCTGCGTTCATTATGTATTCTCTCACATGTGAGCACAGGGGGAGCATGCATAGGACTTGCTCATGCAACAAAACATGAAATCCATGTAAATGTCTGACAACTGGAGAATGGATAAATGCAAGCAAACTATACTGCAGTTCAAATGCATGAAGTATCTCTTTTATTTATATACCTATTATCTCAAAAAAGCAAGCTGTCAAATGATATGGGCAGTATGATACCATTGATATGAAATTTAAAACCATGTAAATGCAACAGTGTATCTTGTTGATGGATATATACCTATGTAGTAATAGTGTAAAAGGGTCTGTGGAAGTGCTGAAAGGCAAATCCTGGGAGGTGCTCCCTTCAGGGTGGGTAGAGGGGAATGAGACTGGGAAGGGCACACAGGGGGCTACAGTGCTAGCTATTGATTTCTTCTTAGGAGAAAAGCCACACAAAACCTGTGTGCTTGTTCTGATGTCCTTGAACAGAGGAGTCATGCTTACTTTGGCTTGGCATGTCGGGAGCTTTGGAATTTGCTCTGAGACTTGGTGAGCCTCGTGCACTGAGGTGTGTGGGAGCCATGCTCCCAGACCCCCGAACCTCCTCCGCATGTGTGAGTGCTGGGCACTGGTCCTAACTTTTTGGTATCTGTGACTGTCATGATCCTGTTACCCTGAAGGATAGGGATGGGAGGCAACTTCCTGACTCTAGCTCTGAGATTGGAATCTGTTCCATAGTAACATTGTGGACCCGGATGCTTCTCGGGGTCCAGGGACCAGGGAGAAAGGAGCACATTTGGTTTTTTCTTTACCCTTCCTGCTTAAGTTCTCAGAGCACTGCATACAGCCTGCTTTGGGGCATCGGTACACCCTGCTTGAGGAACAGTTTTTGAACTCCTGTCAATAGAGGCACTGGAGGCGGAAGCTGAGAGAGTTGTGAGGGGACCCATTAGAGACTCTGTGGTGAAGTGGGAAACTTCTGGGAACCTGGGTAGCTTCTGTCTCTTCCTGCTTAGTCTCCCTCTGTCATGGTGGGGAGAGCTGTGGGAATCCTTGGGTTATCCCCTCAGCCATTGGCTCTTGTCTCAGCTGCGAGCTGGCTGGAGGGGAGAGGGGGAGCAGGTGAGCTGGAGGCAGAGGCGGCCATCAAAGGGGCCCAGTTCCCTCTGGCACTCTCTCCTCTGTCCCCGGTGAGAGCACTTTCTCTTTCTCTTGCGGGTCGCCTGCTTTCTTTGGAGATGTCTAGCAGCATCCTTGAGGAAGGAGCTGCTGGGCCTGGCTGCCTTGAGAGGTCCACCCTGCGGCCCAGCCTCCTTGAATGTGCCCAACGCCCTGGGACGGCCGCTCCCCCAGCCTCACTCCAGCTGTGAGGCAGAATGACTGGGAAGAGAGAGCCCAGGAATGGCTCCAGACACAACTGGCCCACAGATTCTCGGGAAGCCTCTGGAAAGTCTCTGGACTTCCGCTTCCTCACGTGTAAAGTGGAATAGGTGTCCTAACATTCCTTTCTGCTCTAGATGGGAAATCGCGTGGGGTTGTACACAGATCTCAAACCCACAGCTTCTGTGTAACATCTGGGCCTCTGTCATGTCCCGTTTGGCTTGCACAGTGTTTTAAGAACTTGGAGCGAGTTACCAATAATTAAAAATGTGGAGATTTCACATAAAAAGGGGGACTCCATCTTCTCCTGAAAAGCAGGGAGCTGTGCAGGCACTGAGTCCCCGTTCCCACAACACCCATGGCAGAGATGCATGGCATCTGCCCCGTGTAGGGCGGCCCGTGTCTCCGAGGCTGGCGGTCACCCTCCAGCCACTCAGTTCATTTATGTACACACCCGACCCTGAAGATAGCACAGGCTTTGGAGCCTTCAGACCTTGGACAAATGTATTAACCTCTCGAAGTCTCAGTTTCCTCATCTCTAGAATGGGGCTCTTTACAGCACCTCCTCATGGGAAGCTGTAAGAGGATCCCATGTAAAGTGCTTGGCCCAGTGCCTGGCTGTCTTTTATTATCAGCACCATTATCATTATTATAATACACGTAACAAGTTGTCCCAGATGAAGAACTCAATTTGGGATTTGAGGCCTGGCGGCATGTGATGGTGGAGGATGAGATTCACGCTCCTCCAGTGGGGTCAGAAGCCTGGTTTAACATGAGGGGGAGGTTTGTCTGTGGGTAGGGGCGTTATGGTAGAAGGTGGCCGTCCCGGCAGAGCATTGTCTCTTGAGGGTCTAGGTGGAAGTGACAGTTCCCAGGTGCCCAGACCAGGAGGCCTGGCCTAGCAGGAGAGTCACTGGAGGCTCTGCCGGTGGAGGCCTAGAGCCTCAGAAACGCAGGTGTTTCAGAAGAGACCTCGTTGGCACCCACTGGCTCAAAAGGCTGGGACATCTGGTCACTCACACTTAGAGGCTCCCCCATGATATTTTACGCTGTCCTATCCAGCGCTGCCGCTTCTACAGAGCCACGAAGCCCTGAGTACCCCTTTCCTGACCTGCAACCCTTCTACAACAGAATTAAGGTGTAGTCCAGGTTTCTCTGTCCAAGACACAGAGGCTGCAGCCGGCCTTGTCCACAGGCTAAATCAAGACCAGGAGCTTGTTTTGCAGCAGTAAGGACTTGGATTAGATAGAGGGAAGAATTTCCTCACAGTGAGGTGGTCGAACATGGATATGTTCCCATGGGAGACAATACAAGCCAAGCTCTCTCTCCATTGACCACCTCAGTAAGGGTCAAATCATATGGGTAGAGAGTCCAGAGCTTCTCAGATGGCAGGTCCAGGGAACCCCCAATGATCACTATCATTTTTTCATCTAATAATCAACCCCAGCATTGCTTGGCGTCTCCAGGAGGAGGCTTCCGTACCTGGCTAGTTTCCTTAGTAAAGTTCAGCCAGGGACAGGATACTGACAGGCACAAGCAGATGGACTGTCTGAATTTACTGCCTTGCCCGGCATGGAAGAGTGGATCGAACCAGAAGAGACCGGCTTGAGACGGAGGCTTAGATAACAGCAAGAGCTTCTATGCTGGTGAGTTTTCTTTAGCCAGCAGGGGCTGCTGTTGCAGCTGGAACAGGCCTGATGTGGCCTCACCCTGGGAGGCATTCCAGACCAGAGTCCCACCTGTTTGGAAGGACGGGTGTCCAACCAGCCCCTGCAGGAGGGAGCCCTCGCTGATTTCTGCTGTGATGAGCTGGGTGGGGCTGCTGCTGTTTCCCTCCTACCACTTTGGCCGAGGCGAGGCCCATGATGACTTGGGACCCCGACCTGGTCCTGGGAAACTCTAGGATCTACCTGGCTGTGTCTTTGCATCGAAGTGTTCCTGCGTCTCATGGGTGGATGGGGGAAGTTCAGAGAAGACAGCCCAGACAGGTGGGGGGAATCTTTGGAAGTTCCTTCTTGCTCTGCAGGATTTGGAGGTGCTCTTTGGTTCCGAGCCACCTTGATCTCCCTGGAGATCTTTGAAACTAATCTGCACTCCCTTTCATATCTCTGGCCTCAAAGCAGACAACTTGCCCCACCTGGCAGACAGGTAAAAGTTCTCCAGAGGTCCCTTTGCTTTAAGTCAGTACAGTACTCCTGCAAGACAATCCTTGTGCCCCATTCGAGACAACTCTGGGAGTCAGGGGGCTCTCCAGGGTGCCCCTGGACCAGCTGGGCCCCTTTGGCTTGGTGCTTAAACCAAGATGAACCCCAGGTCCTGTCCCCAGCCCAGCATGAGCTCTTGACAATCAATGCCTGCCACCCCCTGCCCTAGCACCCACCCAGCCCCCACTCACTCACGCTTCTGGCTTTAGCCCCCCTCTTCGCCTTGATTGTGATCTCCCATGCAGCTGCTGTCCCCAGATTGCTCCTTCTTCACCCCCCCGTCCTACCTGAGGTTCATGTCCCCTTTCATGGCCAGAGTGAAGACGTTGGAGAGGTTCCCCCCCGGCGAGCAGCCGCAGATCAGGATGGCCAGTGCCTCGACGTTGTTCAGCTGGAAGACCTTGCCCAGTGCAAAGGCAGTGAGGGGCATGATGCCGTACTGCGCCACCAGGGCGATGGCCAGCCCCTTAGGCTTCCAGAAGTGCACCTTGATCTTGCTGAACTCCATGGTGCAGCCCAGCGAGAGCATGATGGTTAACAGTATGATCACCAGGATAACGCTCAGCGCCCAGTCGGTGGGCCGCTTGCCGAAGTTGTGAGGCAGGGAGAAGTTGAACTGGGCAGACTCATTGAGGGCCTCCATCCTCCTGGATGGCAGCGGTGGAAAAAAAGCTGAAGACCCAGCACGCCCCTTGCTCGCCTGCTGACTCCCTGCCCTGCCCAGTCCTTGCTGAGTGCCTTCCTCAATCACCTCCCAGGGCAGGGAGCTTCAGGACAAAACGTAGATCTGAGCAAATAGAAGGATTATGCAACTGGCTGTGCTTTCTCTGGCTTTGGCCCCAAAGGAGAGAAAGCCCAGAGCCTTATCTGCAGGGCTGTTCCGGCCTCTCCTGAGCTCCTCAGCCTCTGCTGTCTTCCTGGGTGTCACTCACACCCCTCCCTCACCTCTTGGCTGCTTCTGGGACAAGAGGGCTTATATCCCCCCCCCCCCCCCAGCACGCCCACAGGCATTCTGTTTCTTGGAACCAATCCAGGTCCAGCCCCTCTCGTTCTCTGCTCAGCCCCTGAGGCCTCAGTTTCTCATTCAGGGGAAGGTGTCTCCCCAGGCCCAGGCGGTCACGCGCATCTTCCCCCAAACCCCAGGGAGTGACAAGAGTTGAGTTTTACCTTTCCTTCCTGGAAAGGGGGGTGTGGGACAGGGTAGGGGCAGGTGAGTTGCTGGCTTCCAGGAGAAGTTGTGTCCATGACCCTTGTCCTGGAAGAGGAGAGGTGCCTGTGTCCTTCTCACTTGTGCTGGGAAAACTTGGTCCTATCCCCAAACCTGACGGCACGGATCCCGGGGGAGGAACATGCTCCCACACACACCTAACTCCAGGGAAGAGCCTGCTGCGCTGGCTGAGGGGCTCTCGGGAAGACTGGGGGCACGTTCCCCAAAGGGCAGCTCTGAAGGAGCCCTGGCTGGGGAGATTGATTTCTGCCCAGGCTCTTTGGCCAGCAGCCCGAGGAGCCCCATTGCTTGGGAAACTTGCCGAGAAGGAAGCAGGAATGCACAGCCTTTTCTTTCCGATGTCCTGACTGCTCTACCTTGGCTCTGCGCCTGTCTGGGAGCCAGGCTCTGGCTGAGCGGGTGACAGTGGACAGAGGCAGGCACGCCTGGTGTGTGTGGCGTCCCGGGCCTCCCTCCTCCCACCCCAGCCTAGGGATAAGCACCTTCAGAGGAAGGACAGGGAACAGCTTTCAGAAGAATTGCATCTAGGCGGGGCTGGAACCCAAGAGGCCTGAGTGGGGTCTCATAGTTTCGTATTTGCTGAAACATGAGATTAGGCTTTTTGTGTGGGACTACAGAGGACAGGATGGGGACCAGGGTGCGAACCACTCTGTGGGGGTGGGGAGTGGCTTGGTATGAGGAAGCACCCAAAAATAAGAGCTCTCCAACAATGGCCCCAGGGCCTTTAGAATCCGCGTTGGGCAGCGTGGCTCAAGAAGGCTGCTCTCTGGGGTCCTGCAGGTCACAGGGCTACATCCTGTGGCCCTCAATGACAAGAACTTGAAGCTCCTTTCCCTCTGAGAGTTCTGATATTAATGATTTCCTGGTGCTTGAATTGATCTGGTCTCAAGGGGAGGGCGGGCCGAGTGGGGTTTACTAGGTGCCGATGGGGGTGTGTGGAGCTTGGACTGAGTATGCCTGGAGGGTCAGGGGCAGGCCCAAAAATGCTGGTCAGATGAGGCCCCCTAACAGAGTTGCTAAGGGAGAATTATTATGTTTTTAAAAATTTATTTATTTATTTTTGGCTGCGTTGGGTCTTCGTTGCTGCGCGCAGGCTTTCTCTAGTTGCAGTGAGAGGGGGCTACTCTTCGTTGCGGTGCGCGGGCTTCTCATTGCAGTGGCTTCTCTTGTTGCGGAGCATGGGCTCTAGGCACACGGGCTTCAGTAGTTGTGGCACACGGGCTCAGTAGTTGTGGCTCTCGGGCTCTAGAGCGCAGACTCAGTAGTTGTGGCGCACGGGCTTAGTGGCTAGGCGGCAGGTGGGATCTTCCTGGACCAGGGATTGAACCCATGTCCCCTGCATTGGCAGGCAGATTCTTAACCACTGTGCCACCAGGGAAGTCCCAGGGAGAGTTACTGATCATCAACTGAGTGCCAAGCACTTGTGGGAGTATAAAAAATTATGTAATCCATGTTCCTGCCCTCGGGAAATTTGTGGTCCTTATGGTGGTTCACAATGCAAAGCAAAAAATATTTGAGGGTGGAGTCCAGGCAGGACTGCCACGTACAGTTGTGCCAGCTGTGCACTGAACAACGCTAGGGACACCACCCATTCAGACATCCTGTGCAACCAGTTTTTATACATCTGTCTTATGCCCAAGGGGGTGAGGAGTAATCAATCAGTATCTGTTAAAAGATCAGGGGTTTGTGACGTGACTATTGATCGTATCATGCCCATAGAAAGAGCAGAGTGCCCATTAACACACCTGTAACATGGATACTAAGCCATTTAATCTCCACCAACTCTCCCCCCTTGCCCCTTCTCAGAAACCCAAAGCTCTACCTCCTACTGTGGATGTTTCCTTCAGGAAATCTTCTTGCCCTGGCCTCGCTTCCCTCCCCTCTCTTCCCTTATCCATTCTGTTTGTTCTCAGCAATATGCTTTTACAGATAATAGGAAAATCTCTTCCTGGAAGCTGCTAAACTTCATCCTTTTCTCCACGTCTCCTCTGCCCCTACTCTAATGCCATAAAATTTGGAAGGCAGGAAGATCTTTTGTGTTATATTAACAATAGCTGACCGTTATCGAGCACATGCTATGTGACAATTACATTTCTTATTTAGTCTTCACAATAGCCTCATGAGATAGGTACTATTGCTATCCTTATTTTACAGATTAGGAAAGTAAGGCTCAGAGAGGTTAAGCGATCTGCCCAATTTGCACAGCTGTTGATTGGTGGAATTGGTATTCATATGCAGGTCTGAGAGTCTGGGTATTGACACCCAGCCTGGTTCTATGCCCCTAACTGTGGTGCTGTGCTGCTTTGTTGTGTTCCTTGTTCTGCCTCATCCTACCTCTCTACTTACCCTGCTTTTTGAGACCAGGAAGCTTCAACTGGAAAAGTCCTGGTAATTACATATTTCTATCCAAATTGGACTGGACTGGTTTTTTTCACAGACTGAATACACCAAGCAACACAACAGCCCAACAATAAGGGCTGAGGGAATTTACTTAAGGGACACCGTAGCTTCAGCTCTAGCAAAATGAGCTGTTTTGCCACATTCTGAAGTGGCATAAAAATCCTTCAATCAGCCATTGCCCTTGACCCCAAAATTCTACTTGTAGAAAATTATCCTACAGAAATATGTGTTTGTGTGTGAGAAGGTTAGATGTAGAAGGATTTTCACTGCAGCACTGCTTGTAGCAGGGAAATGCTGGGAGCAACCTTCATGTCTATTAATAGGTGATTGGTTATGGTGCATTTAAAAGAATGTAGCCATTTTAAAAATATGGTGGTGACATGCTATGGAAGTGGCTGTAGAAATCAGCATTCTCCTCTCTTTTCTTGGAAATCAATCAAAAACAATAAGAAAAGTGGAGGGGAAAACCCACAGACAATATTTTTTGGTGAAACTCAGGGACAAATATAATTTGCAGACTGTAAAATATGTAAAAAGGCCTGCCAAATTGCCTGATATGAGGCAGAAATCCCAAAAAAGGAAGTGAAGGAAGAGGGATGAAATGTGACATGCAGGAGGGCTCAGAGGGCACAGAGGTGAGACAGCTCCAGAAATATCTACACCTCCTAAAGTTGGAGGATGCAGCCTCAAGCAGTTATGGGAACTGGGTGAGCAAAGCTGAAAGCAGAAACCAAATGTCTAGGTTCACACCACCAGTGGAGGTGGGTGTTTCGGTTATCCATTGCTGTGTAATGAACTTAGTGACTTTTTTTTTTTTTAACATCTTTATTGGGGTATAATTGCTTTACAGTGGTGTGTTAGTTTCTGCTTTATAACAAAGTGAATCAGTTATACATATGACTTATTTTTGTTTTTTCTTTTTTTCGGCCTCACGGCATGTGGGATCTTAGTTCCCCAACCAGGGATCGAACCCGTGCCCCCTGCATTGGAAGCACATAGTCTTAACCACTGGACTGCCAGAGAAGCCCCCAGACTTAGTGACTTAGTTAGAACAACAAGTTACTATTATCTTTCGCAGTTGTGGGATGTGACAGGCTCAGCTGGTGGCTTTTGCTGGGGTCTCCTCACACAGTTCCTGTCAGATGGTGCCTAAAGATGAGTCATCTGAAGTCTCCTTCACTCACGTGTCTGGTGCCTCGGTTTGTCAGGCCTCTCCCTCCACGCGGCCTCACTATGCAGCCAGCTTGGGTTTCCTCAGACATAGTGGTCTCAGGATGGTCAGACTTCTTCTGTGGTAGCCGACTTCCCCCAGAGCAATACCTCCGAGTGGCCTGGGCCAAAGCTGAAAGGCATATTATGAGCTAGTTTGGAAGCTACCCAATGTCACTTTCACCACATTCTATTTGTCAAGCAAATTACTAAGACGTCCCAGATTCGAAGGATGGGAGGAATAGATTCCACCCCTGAATGGATCAGCAAAGAATTGTGGCCATCTTTAATCCTACATGTGGGGCTGCACAAAGAATCACATGGATGGGCAGTAGTCATAAAAAGCAGGCCTGTGTCTGTGGCTGATGGAGGTGGGGAAAACCAGCTAGCCTGGAAGGCTACCCTGGCCCCTTCTGCAGGAGCCTCAGGCAAATATCTGGCCCATTCAATGAGTAATATACAGCATCAAACTAAAGTCAAAGAGGAAAAGACTAGCAAGAGTTTCCAACAACTAAAGAATACTCACCAGGAAATGTTGCCACAGAGCAGATGAAAACTGTCC
The DNA here is from genome assembly GCF_951394435.1 of Stenella coeruleoalba. Taxonomy (NCBI): domain Eukaryota; kingdom Metazoa; phylum Chordata; class Mammalia; order Artiodactyla; family Delphinidae; genus Stenella; species Stenella coeruleoalba. The sequence continues at coordinate 31,834,835 of NC_137147.1, read as the reverse complement.
AAACATTATGCCACTGAATTTTTTTTTTATTTATTTTAATTAATTAATTTATTTTGGCTGCACCGGGTCTTAGTTTGGGTACGAGAGATCTTCTTTGCGGCATGCGGAATCTCTTAGCAGCAGCATGCAGACTTCTTAGTTGTGGCATGCAAACTCTTAGTTGTGGCATGCATGCGGGATCTAATTCCCCGACCAGGGATCAAACCCGGGCCCCCTGCATTGGGAGCGCAGAGTCTTACCCACTGGACCACCAGGAAAGTCCCTATGCCATTGAATTTTAAAAAGTGAATGCAGTAATTTCTTCTATGAAGGAGGACTACAAAACAGAAGTACAAGAACACAATTAATTTTTTAAAACTCATCATTTTGGAACCTCTAATGTAATAGTTAATTCAGGTAAGGATCATCAATAGATACTAAAACCTTTAGGTAAAATGTAATTGGGGAACAGAATATTCATGCAGTGATAGAGTATCACCTTATAGTTTAATTAGTAATTATAGAGGGAAGATACCTACTTTACTTTGGTGAAACCTGGCAGCTAGCCACCTTAACCAAGTGATCAAACTTGGAATTACTAATAGTGAGAAACCCAGACATTATGTGCTTCCTGATGGAATGCAATATCAAATGCACAATATAATTACAGCCAAAACTGTTTAATCTGAATCTAATATCTTTAGACCTAGCTAGCAGTTTATTGGAAATCCAAGTGTTAGAAACACAAATGAACTATAAAGAACTAATCAGACAAATCTAGAATGTGGGGCATTTTACAAAATAACTGGCATGTATTCGCTCTCTCTCTCTCTTTTTTTTTTAAAGGATGGAAGAGGTGGCTTCCGTGGTGGCGCAGCGGTTGAGAATATGCCTGCTAATGCAGGGGACACGGGTTCGAGCCCTGGTCTGGGAGGATCCTACATGCCGCGGAGCAACTAGGCCCGTGAGCCACAGCTACTGAGCCTGCACGTCTGGAGCCTGTGCTTCGCAACAAGAGAGGCCGCAATAGCGAGAGGCCCGCGCATCGCGATGAAGAGTGGCCCCGGCTTGCCACAACTAGAGAAAGCCCTCGCACAGAAACGAAGACCCAACACAGCGAAAATAAATAGGCCAAAATAAAAAAGGATGGAAGAGGTGAGCCTGGGGTGGGAAGTAGGCAGTGCTTTTTTTTTTTTTTTTGGCCTTGCTGAGAGGCCTGTGGGACCTTAGTTCCCTGACCAGGGATTGAACCTGTGCCCCCTGCATTGGAAGCATGGAGTCTTTTTTTTTTTTTTTTTTTTTTTTTTTTGTGGTACGTGGGCCTCTCACTGTTGTGGCCTCTCTGGTTGCGGAGCACAGGCTCCGGACGCGCAGGCTCAGAGGCCATGGCTCACGGGCCTAGCCGCTCCGTGGCATGTGGGATCTTCCCGGACCGGGGCACGAACCCATGTCCCCTGCATCGGCAGGCGGACTCTCAACCACTGCGCCACCAGGGAAGCCTGAAGCATGGAGTCTTAACCACTGGACCGTCAGGGAAGTCCAAGGCAGTGCTTCTTATGTGACAGTTCTGCACTGCTTCCACACATAAGTTCAGCTTCCAAACTTCTATTGTTTTTATTGAAAGGCATGTACTCTTTTTTTTTTTTTAGTATTAGTTTTTTTTTTTTTATACTGCAGGTTCTTATTAGTCATCAATTTTATACACATCAGTGTATACATGTCAATCCCAATCGCCCAATTCAGAAAGGCATGTACTCCTAAATGAGTAATTGTTGTAACAGAAGTTGGGGGTCTGTTCTACATTAAAAGAGGCTAAAGAGGCATAGCAACCAATGCAGTATATGACTGAACACTGGATTTAAAGAATATCTAAAAACATTTTGGGGGTAGTAGAGAAATTTGAATATGGACTATATAATAGATTATATTATGGAATAATTATTAAATTAGTATTGTGGTTATATAGGAGAATGTTCTTGTTTTAGGGGATGTAGGATGATGTTTTTATGGATGAAGTGTCATGATGTATGCAATTCATTTTAAAATGGTTTCTAAAAAGTGTTTGTGTATTGTGTGTATGGAGAGAGCAAAAGCAGATATGGCAAAAATGACAACAACTGGTGAGTCTATGTGAAGGACATATGGACGCTTATTGTATTATTCTTCCAATGTGTTTGTCAGCTTGCAATTTTTCAAAATAAAAAGTTGAAGAGAAAAAGAACACAGGAAAAGAGATGGTGAGATAACCGGAGGAGATGAAGCATGGGCTGGCTGGCAGAGCTCAGGAAAAACTAAGTATCAGAGAGATAAAAATGAAATGGAAGAAATACAAATAATAGGCAATTAAGAAAACCATAATAAGGGACACAGAGGAGAGAAATGAGAACGGCACACAAAATAGAATGGAAATGAAGATTTAAAAAAAGAGTATAGAGAAAATGATAGATATAGAACACAGGAAAAGAAGATTTAATATTATTTATATAATTGGAGTTTCTCTAGAAGAAAACCAAAACAATGGAACATATCAAATAGGAACATGATTTTTGAAAATATAGAAGACTTTAATTTATATCCTGTATCAGGACAAATTAACCCAGAAGAGTTAACTTAGAGATAATGTCCTAGTAAAGTTGTTAGACTTCAAAGATGATCAATCAAGCAAAATGATCAAGTCTCTTATAGGGGAGAAAAATCGAGCTTGCCTCAGAGTTCTCTACAGCAACATTCACTGCCAGAAGATGGTGATGCAATACTTAAGAGATCTTCAAGGACAAAGTGTTACCCAAGGACTTCATATCCAGCCAAATTACCCTTCAACTGTAAAGACTACAGATAGTCTTGAACGTGAAAGAATTCAGCGAATATCAATTTTCTGCATGTTTCTTAAGGAAATAACCAGAGGATGAATGTCAGCCAACTAAGAGATAATTGAGGAAATTATGGAAAAAGCAAGTTTTGAATACATTGACTGTGGACTAATGCTAAAATAATTCTACACATTAGGGGGATTGAAAAGGATGTAAAAATGATGTGTCCTGAGAATATATAAACACTGTAATTAGCGAATACTTGCAGAGGAAGTGAGAGAGTAGGTGAAAAGTAGAAAAAGTTTACTGATTGCCACACCTTTAATAACTGGGAGTCAAAAAACATTCCTTAAAGCTGACAAACCAAGTAATAAAATAGCACTTTTAAATACAAAGATAAACTCTGAGAAAGATATTATTGACTAAAACCCACCAGGAGAGGAGAGGAAGGAAAGAAGAGGAAATGTGCTTACTTTGTTTTTAAATTGTTCATAGTAAGGAACTAATAGACATTTGTTAAATAATAGAAAACTAGAGGTATTAAAGTTTTCATTGTAAAAGTAACTTCCGAAAACTTCCAAAATTTGAGAATTGCTCACAGCAACAAGGACAAAGACTACATAGTAAAAGGTTTTTAAAAACTGTCAAAATACAAAGTATAGTATAATATTCACATGATAGAACTAAGGCTAACATATGTGACTTATCAATAAATGTTTAAATAGGCTTAACTCACCTATTGAAAGAAAAAATAATTCAGACTGTATTCCCAGGCAAAACCGACCTTATGCTGTTATCAAGCAAATGACCCATCTAGGACAAAGTGTTTTCCAAAAGCCTGAAAATAAAAGTATGTATAACGCTGCATGAGGCAAATGCAAAGAAAAGAAAACCCAAGTCCTAACCTCAATATCGCATCAGGTGAAGATGAAGAGAGGCACTTTATAACATTCAAAGATGCAATTCACAATGAGGTTATAACAGTTATGAATGCCCGTGTACCAAATAACAAAGCACAATATTCATAAAGCTAAAATTACAGGAGATACGGAAGAAACAGACAAGCAAATCAAGAGTGGGAGACTTTAATTCACCTCTCTCAATCAGTGATCTAGATTACCTAGAAAAAATAAATTGGGATGTAGAAGGCCAAAATACCATATCTGAAGAAACACATACAGGTTCACAATTTCTTATCCAAAGCCCTCTGTAATTTTTCAAAGTTTGGAAAGGTGATATAGTACATATATCATACATTATATAACATCCCAACTGGGGTTTGGAGCAGTACCATAATCAAACGCATTGATATTTCTGTAGTAAATCATATGATGAGTTAAATAAAGACTATAAATCGCCTCATACCAGTTCATTATAGGGTTTGCTGTCAAAAGAATGAGAAAAAAACGTTCAGATTTCAGAGCATTTTGATTTAGGATGTGCAGAGTTGGGAAAGCGAATCTGTATTTGATTCTGTAACCGAGCGAGGGCTTGTGTGCTTGAGGCTCAGAAAGCCAAACCCTGACAGCAGGTGTTTGCAGCAAAGTAAGGAATTTTTTTTTTTTTTTTTTTTTTGCAGGGCACTAAGCAAGGAGTGGGAGACAAGTATCAGACCCGCTCCATCTTGGTCTTTGAGTTAGGGATGTTTTAAAGGGGAAGAACAAAGAAACTGGAACTAATCATCGTCTTGTGACATTTCTGTGATATTTCTTAATCGTGGTTTCGGCAGTCAGGATGTCTTTGGTTTACAATTCTCTGGGCAGCTGGTCCATGGCTTGAGGTGTCTGTGAGCTCATCTTGCCCTGGAGAAACAACCTGAGTTTGTACATTAATGGTGATATCTATAATAGCAATTTTAGTACATTAACGATGTTATCAACCACAGCAATCTCAGTCATCTGACTCTGGTTGATTAGTGTTTAGTTAGCACCGGATTGAGGTCAGAGAGGACAAGAAAGGGATTGAGGCCAGAGGAGACAAGCAAGGAAATAAAGTTTTGGATAGAGAGAGTAATCGTAAACTCAATAAGGTAATCCGGTTCTGCGGGGCTCAGTTTCAATTCCATATAGGGGAAATTTTTAACCTGTAGCTGTCTAAAAAAGGAATGAAGTATCTTGAAGTGCCTGTCACGGGGCTGGGGGCAGGTGGGTAGGTGAGGTTCAGGCAGAGATGACCATTTTTCATGAGACTCAAGTATCAAGTATCAATCCAAACAGAGACTCTAGGGTTAGACTGGTTGGGGGAGGGGAATATGTTAGAGAAGGGGGATGAACAGAAGGGGTTCATACCATTGTAAGTATCGCCTGTTAGTTATAAGTCTGTTGTGGTTAAAGCAAAATGGTACCTGCTCAGTGTTGTAACATGTGGTTGGGAAATGTGTATACACTACGCAAGCACTATCTTTCAAACACTCTCAGAGGACTGATCTCATTACAGAGTAAATATGAAATGTGCTGAAAGGTACATGTGGGGTGCTGAAAGAAACAGCTATCTGGTCCTCGTGTTTCCTGGAGTAGAGATACCACTGGAGAGAGTGATACCACTCCTGGAGTATTTCTGGACACTTTCTAGTCAACAAAACACATCTGTAACTGTCTGAACTGGGGGCTTCATAGCTGGGGCCACAGCAAATTTTCAGGTAGTCAAGTGACACTGATAATCAAGGATGTGGCCCACCTCTGTGAGCTCAGAGGTCACGTGGATGCCCTTGAGAGGAGGCAGTGGTGGGTGGAGGGCATTAGGCCTTTGATGGACCGTGATTGGCTGACTTGATGATTATGAGCTAGAACTGGGGGATGAGGAAGACAGCTCCCAGTGTCTTACAACTTTTACCGAAGAAGTTCTTCCATGATCCTCCCAGAATTGCTCAGGCTGTGATTACCGTCACGCTCCGTATGGATCCTACACCACTCAGCCCGGAAAATGGTGAAGTTGGTTGAGTGGAGTTTAGCTTCACCTCCTGAAGCACTCTTACCTACATGTAAATGTAAGCAAATATTCCGTGGCCGGGAGAGAGCAAAGTGCATGGGAGACTAAAGTTCCCTGGGGGCAGAGAAACATGGACCCAGAGGGTCAGCAGTTCTTTATAACACTGATTTCTGTTCAGCTTACACAAAATTACACAAGGCGCACAGGTGGATTTTAGAGTAGGCAGAAAGTGACGATAAGCACGGACAAGAAAATAAAAATCTCACCACCTGCAACGAGCATGGTTAATATTTCAGTCTGGTGGCTTCCAGCTGGGTTCCTGGAGGACCCAGGATTCTGTGGAGGTGCTTTTAAGACTCCATAAATGCTAGTTAGAATTTAATAAAAGACTGAGAAAAATGACCACATAAAAGTTGCAGTAAGCAAACATACAGCAATAACCTCGTGGGGACCACCAACATAGGGATATGTGCATCTCTCTGCTGGCTCTGGGCATTCACTCACACTTTGTCATAGACGTGCCCCTGTCGGCAGGCTGGAGCCTGGTGGGAAGGTGCACCCATGGGAAGTCCCACAGGAGCACAGGCAGCTCACGGTGCAGGTCCGGATTAAAGGCCTCCAGGCTCAGGCCCTTCCCTTTCGCATGTGGATGTTCATCTTTCAGAGAAGTCACGGCTTTGCAGCAAAAGGTGAATTTGTAACACATCCTGATGCTGTTGCTGTTGTTGTTGTAAAATGATATGATGGATCATTTTAGCATCGGTCTTTTATGTTTATTATTGAGGCATGGTAAATATCTTTGAACAGAAATAACTTTTTATAAGTGGCAGGATGATAGTGCTGAATATTAACCTTCCCCATCCCTAAACCCACACAGTCCTGCATCCTGAGGTACTGCCCCTGCCTGGCCTTTAGAGGAGGATTTCAGAAATGCAGAGAGAAAGAAGCAAGGGAATACTCAGCTTTTTATTTGAAACTGAGAGAGGAGTCTTGATCGCTTTCAAGACCAAGGTCTGAACAACAGTCTCAGAGGATCTGGGAGTGGGAGGAAAGAGAATCAGAGAGGAAGCCAGAGAGAAATGAAGCCCCTTGGAAAGGGGTTGCATCTTGTCCCCCCAACCCACTCAGGGTCACGACCCCAGGTTGGGGATGGTCATCTGAATAAATCTGGGGGCTCTGGGGGCAGAGAGGACCTGTGATCTTTCCTGGGCGGGGCCTGGGGGAATCCACTGTGATCTAGGCAGCACCCTGCCTGCTGTGGGCACAGAACCCAGGTTTAGAAAAGTAATTCTGAATGAAGGCTGCCAAGGGACCCTGTATCCTCATCGGGGTGGCAGGCCAACCCCAAACCCTGCTGGTTCTTGTCTATTTCTAGTGTGATCTGACCCTCCAACCTCCTGTGAAAACCCCTCTTTTCTTCTACCCCGCCCCCATTTTTGTTTAAGACCATCAGAGTTTTTTTTTTTTTTTTTTTTTTTTTTTCTGTGGTTTTCAGTCAGGCACTCTGGACCACACAAGATGCAAAACATTGTTATATTGGATTCCCCTTGTTGGGGGTAGGGGATGGTGGGGGGAGAGATACAGCACACAGGGCCTTAGAGGTTATTGTCAGGGTTCTCTTTCTTGATCTGGGGGATGCATACTGAAGTAGATATTTTACTGTTCATTATATACATGCAGTCTGTTCGGTGCAATGCTAGGTCACACTACCAGCCCTGACAGCCATTTGAAATCAGCTGAAATGCTGAACTCAAACAATCATGGCATAGTATTATCATAGATTTATTATCTACATTTTAAATCCTTCAATTTGCCTCTCAGAAAGTTGCCCAATTAGGAATATTGTAAAAGAAAACAGAAGAGGGAAGACATATAGGAAAGTTGGAAACATTTTGTCTACAAAGTCAGAAAGAAGATGCTTAAGCATTTTTGGACATTGTTTTATATCTGTGTGCTTGTAAATGATCTCTTTCCTTGGTTACGTGTGAATCATTAGAGCTTTACATGAGTACTTGGAGGAGATTTCTCACTTGAGCGTAAGGAATGATACAATTTCTGTTTTTATTAAATAGAGAATCCCTACTCCAACTAAACATATGTTAAAACAGGTTGAGGGGTCGCCAAGTTATCATCAACTGCCAGGAACCCAGATGTCCCCATCTGATTATGGGAAGGAGTGCGGGTGTGTTGGTCACCCTTACATTCCCCGTAACCCCTAGAGCGCTGTTAAATACATGTATGCTGCAACTGCAATCGTATTGCAATGTATAAATGTATCAGCTCAAAATGTTTTACACCTTAAACTTACAGAATGTTCCATGTCAATCATATCTCAATTTTTTAAAAGATGCTTTGTGCGTGCTAGATCTCATTCTGTCATTTTTATCAGAAAAAGCAAACGAAGACAAAATTTTAGCTGCCCTTACCAATGCTGCCACCAGATGGCAGCAAGTCACCTCTGATGGGATTGCCCTACACCTAGGACTGCTGGGGCTTGGGGACCAGGGAGTAAACAGGGGTGTGTGTAGAGGCCATGAAAGGGGTACGGATGGCATTTTGTTTGTTTGTTTGTTTTATTTTGTTTTTGTTTTGGGCCATGCCACGTGGCTTGCGGAATCTTTTTAAAATGTTTTATATTTTTAATTTTGACTTTTTATTGACGTAGAGTTGATTTACAATGTTGTGTCAGTTCCTGCTGTACAGCTAAGTGATTCAGTTATACATATATATATATATATGTGTGTGTATATATATGTTCTTTTTAATATTCTTTTTATTATGGTTTATCACAGGATATTGAATATAGCTCCCTGTGCTATATAGGAGGACTTTGTTGTTTATCCATTCTAGTTTGCATCTGCTAACCAACCCCAAACTTCCAATCTATCCCTCCCCCGCCCCCTCTCCCCCTTGGCAACCACAAATCTGTTCTCTATGTCTGTGAGTCTGTTTCTGTTTTGTAGATATGTTCATTTGTGTCATATTTTAGATTCCACATACAAGTGATATCATATGGTATTTGTCTTTCTCTTTCTGACTTACTTTACTTAGTATGATAATCTCAAAAGGCATTTTTAAATGCATAAGTTTAATCTGTGACATATCTATAGTTATTGGCTACCAGTTTCTTGAGACCCAGTGGAAACTTCCCAAGCCCTGATGGAGATGGCCAGCCAGGTACCACTGGCTCTGAGCCATGTCTCCAGGTGGCCCCTAATTTCTGCCAGGGGAAAGCTGCATTTGAGGAAAGACCTTGATTTCCTTTAGATCAAGAAAATTTCTGGGCTTCCCTGGTGGCGCAGTGGTTGAGAGTCCGCCTGCCGATGCAGGGGACACGGGTTCGTGCCCCGGTCCGCGAAGATCCCACATGCCGCGGAGTGGCTGGGCCCATGAGCCATGGCCGCTGAGCCTGCGCATCCGGAGCCTGTGCTCCGCAGCGGGAGAGGCCACAGCAGTGAGAGGCCCGCGTACCACAAAAAAAAGAAAATTTCTGATTGTACGAGGTTATCTCCTGCTTTATGCTTCTGGGCTTATCGCGTCTTGAGGATCTTAGAAGCAAACAGGTGATGCTTGCGGGATCTTAGTTCCCCGACCAGGGGTCGAACCCGGGCCCCAGGCAGTGAGAGTGCTGAGTCCTAACCACTGGACAGCCAGGGAATTCCCAGGATGGTGTTTTGATATAGGAAATTCTTTGTAGAAAAGGCAAAAACCTGTTAGAAGTATAACTCAGCCTTACACAATTCGCAGCGTCTTACAGCACTATGTATAAACAACTTTTTTGTTGATTAGCCTAATTTAAGACTATTTTTCTACACATCCATATTTCCTCTTCATCTTTTATGCACAGTAGTTCTGAAATATCATAAGCTTCTCTTGCTTTCATGGTTTAAATATTCTCTTCCAAATTCCAACACTTTTAATTGATTTGTAAAAAGACCATGAAGAATTCAAAATTGGCTTCCTTTCCCATTTAAGAAGCACCTATAACCTTTGTGGAAGACCTACTTTGTGTGAGGCATTTTACATATCAAGTTCCTTTTATTTCTCACAACAGCACTGTGAAATATTTACCATTAACCCCATTACACAAATGAGAAAACTGAGGCACAGGGAGATTTAAAGATTGGTCCCATAACCAGTCAGTGGAAGGGCTGGGGGGCTGAACCCCAAACCTGTCGGCCTCCACACTCACGCTTGTCTCATAAGGTTTTTCCACATCAGCACTGCTAACACTTTGGGCTGGATAATTCTTTGTTGGCAGGGCTAGGGGTGGGGGCAGTGTGGTCGTCATCCTGGTTATGGCAGGATGTTTAACAGCACTGCTGGCCTCTACCCACTTGATGCCAGCAACGCCCCTCTCCCGACTTGTGCCAACCAACAATGTCTGCAACATCGTCAAATGGCCTCCGGGAGGCAAAGCTGTCACCAGTTGAGAACCACTGATGAACTGGAGGCTTTGGCTGGGCTTCTGGGTGCTGCCTTAGAGCAGGGAGACAGGGCTCTGCCAGGTGCTGGCTGTTCGAGAGTCCTGCTCTGGCCGCCTTCCAGCTGCTGCCCTCCCCACAGGGTAAGGAGTCCACGGAGCCAAGGAGACATGCCCCCCTGGAGCAACCCCACCCTTCTGGACCATGTTCTATTCTCCAGGGCCCATGAGGACTTACTTCTAGTTCTCCCGGCAGATGGAGTGTGCAAGCCTACCCCCGAGAGGTGGCCCAGCATGTTGGCTGAGTGGGGAGCAAGGCATCCTAGACGTGCCAACTGTGTGTTTTGGACACAAACATGCACACAAGGCTCCTCCGATGAAGGATGGTGGTGAAGGTGGGAGAAGGGTGGTGGGCTATGGGCAGGGGCCTCCCCTGGAATCTTGTGCAATCAGCCTGCAGATGTTCGGGTGGCCTTTCCAGACCCCAGCTGCTGGTGTAGCTGGCGGGCGGTGTGGTCGTAGGTCACACATTTTTGACCCATCAGCTTGAAGACCTCAGAATCACCATATTTGCCAACAGAAAAGGGCTCTTAGGCTCCAGGCTTTCTCCTGAATTACATTTTCTGTAGAGAAATTTTCACTGTATTTCTTCCTCACTTGGTGGTCACTTCTCACCAAGAAACAGCGTTTTTCTCCTGTAAAAGCAGAAAGGAGTCAAACCAACAAAGACACACAGAGAGGTGGGGCTCAGCTGGGCCGTCTCACCCACAGCAGGCTCCTAGCGGGTACAGCCAGCTCTGCAGAGGAGAGATGATGGCTTGGAATGATGGCCCTGCCCCAGTTCCCCCAAAATGGATCTATCTTGAGGAATTCACACTGAGATGACCTCCAGGTATACTTGGTCACAATTAATACAGGGGTGGGAATGTTTTATCTCATTTGGAATTACTTAAAGTACAAAGCCTACCTATAATCCCCATTAATGGATATTTATAATGTTTTCAGTTAAATTTTTTTATTGAGATATAATTGACACGCATTATATTAGTTTTAGGCGTACAACACGATTATTTGTGTATATTGTGAAATGATAAGTCTTGTTAACGTCTGTCACCATACCCAGTTACAGAATTTCTTTTTCTTGTGATGAGAACTTTTAAGATTTATTTTCTTAACAAGTTTCAAATATGCAATACAGTGTTATTAACTATGGTCACCATGCTGTACGTTACATCCCCATGACTTATTTTATAACTAGAAGTTTGTACCTTTTGGCCCCTTTCACCCATTTTTCCCACTTCCCACCCCCCAGCTCTGGCAACCACCAGTCTGCTCTCTGTATCTGTGAGCTGTTTTCAGTGTTTTGAACATTATAAATAATACATGTCTGTCAGTGGAGGACTGGTTATTCATTTATAGTATATCCACAGGCTGGAAACCAAGGCAACCATTACAACCAGTGACAAGGTTTAAAAGACCAGCTGAGATTCATTTCTTCATTTACCCATGTAACAGATATATTCTGAGCACACAGTATGTGCTGGTGCTGGGTTAAGCACTAAATAATAAAGAAATACATGTTTTAACTTGCAAAGATGTCCATAATAGAAGAGTAAATTAAAAAACTCCAGCTCACAGTGTATAATAAAATCACATATATGCTATCATGTATTTGTATAACCATAATAGTAACCATTTACTGAATGCTGAGATCCATTATGCCTGAAATACTAGGCTAAGAACTCAGACATGATAATTACATTTAATCCTCATATGTATGAGGACTGTATTATCCTATCCATTTTACAAAAGAGATAGCTGAGGCTTTAGAAGGTTAAGTAGCAGGGCTAAGGTCCTCCGTACAACCTTAAACTGTAGAGTTGGGATCAGTTCTGACTAAAGAGCCTGAAATCTCTGCCACTGTGCTTTATAGCTTTCTCAGAAATGTACACACACGTAAGATGATCCAGTAAGACCGTCGAAAGAAGTAATCTGTGCTGTTTAGGATCATGGGCAAATTGCAGATTACACTTCCTTTCTATATTTAAATGAATTATATAATAAATTTGTCAAGTTCCAGAAAGAAATTTGGGATTTGGATTAAGATTGCATTTAATTTATAGAATACTGTGGATAGAATTACCATATATAACAGTCAGAATTCCTATCTAGGATTATGGTGAACTTTCCCATATATATTCAAGTTATTTCTGCCCTACACTTAAATTAGGTGTGATAATTTAAAATGCCTGGACCTCACATCTTTCCTGTTAAGTTTAATCCTAGGTAATTCATGGTTTCTGTTGCTGCTTTAAAATGGACTTTCCCTCCAGTTTCCTTTTCTAACTGGGTATTTCTGTTCTATGTCAAGGTAACTGATTCTTAGGTGTTAATTTTCCATTCAGCCACTGTATCGAACCATCTTATTTTTTAAATTGATGTGAAATTCATATAAAATTAACCATTTTAAAGTGAACAATTCAGTGACATTTAGCACATTTACAGTGTTGTGCAACTCCCACTTCTGTCTAGTTCCAAAACATTTAATCACCCTGAAATCAACCCCCATGCCCATTAAGCTATTATTCCCCATGAACCATATTATTTTTTTGAATTGATTTTTAGGAACTGGGCTGTGAAACCCATGGATGTCCTAGGCTACTTGTCATTGCCACCTGGTGGAGGTGGTAGTGATGGTGCTGTGACGAGAGAGGCTGTGGATCTCCTTGTCTCCTAAAGTGTGCAAAACCCCACAGATGTGGAATTTTTTCCATTACAGAATCTCACTCGGATTCCAACCTTCCCTCCTTACAGCTGGCCCTCCCCAGTGCCAAGATAAAGCTGAAGCCCTGCTGACCTGCTTCCTGGGCTCTGCACTGCCTCTCCTGTCAGGACTAACTCCTCAAACTCCATGGAAAGCCCTGGACATGTGGTTTGGGATGCGCCAGGTCAGGAAATGAAACGGACCTAACGTTTCTCCAAGTCTTAGACTCAGCTCTAGGCCCATTCTAAGTCTGCTTGAAAATAAATTGTTCAAGAGAGTCACACTGAAATGACCCTCAGACCTCCTTTGGCCAGTCACAAGCCTGGGTCTTGCTGCCAAGGATAATCAGTGCTTCCGCACGGCTGGAGCCGAGCTACGTGCTGCCAGGCTGGCCAAGAAGCCCTGGGGGCTTGGTGAAGGTGGAGGTTTGGGAGTGAGGGCAAATGCCTGGAAAGCCTGTTCGGTTCGTGATTGTCAACACTCAGGGAATATTTGCATGATGTCTCATTTGTATAAACTGAAATTTATTCTTCGTTAAATCTCCCACATTCTTTAAAAAAATTATGTTTAATGACACAAATAATACATGAAAACCTTCCAATGTTTTTACTGTTATTGTAAGTCTGTTTCCTATTCGACGTTTCATCCATCACTGGGTCCAGGTTGCTGTGTGTGTGTGTGTGTGTGTGTGTGTGTGTATTGATCTGGGTGCCATGCCCGGTGCTAGGCTGAAGATATTAAGACAATGTTTTTAATGAGCTTCTTTTGGGAGGACTAGATTCCCAACTCCCTTGTCTTCCACCTCCGTCCCATGTGACTTCTCTCTCTTTCTTCACATGCAGCCACAGCTGAGGTTGTGGGACTGGATTAATTACATCGAGCAGAGATGAGGTATGAGGTGAAGTAGGCTCACAAATGAAGAATCAGCTCCCAGTGGATCCCAGTAGTGCCGGGAAACTTGTGACTCTTAGCGAGTGTGTGGAGACCCTGCGCTCTCTCAGCCCCTGCCTTGGGGTTTGGTGTCTGTTACAGACTGAATGTCTGTGTCACCCCCAAATTCATATGCTGAAACCCTACCTACCCCCAAAGTGATGATATTAGGAAGAGGGGCCTTTGGGAGGTGATTAGAATTAGATGCGGTCATGAGGATGGAGCCTCATGAATGGGATTAGTGCCCTTTAAGAGTCATTAGAGAGATGGTTTCCTGTCCCTGCTTTCCACCGTGTGAGGATACAAAGAGAAGCTGGCAGTCTGTAAGCCAGGGGAGGACTTTCACCAGAACTCAGCTGTGATCTCAGACTTCCAGCCTCCAGAACTGTGAGAAATACATTTCTGCTGTTTATAAGCCGCCCAGTCTACAGTATTTCTGTGTTCATAGCTCAAATGGACTAGGACGGTATCTAATGCTGGTATTCCAGCAGTACCATGGGTTTGCATCTAGGCAGCAGTGGGTGAAGACCCCTTCTGGGTGGGGCAGGAGACTGATCCTAGAAGACCTTCTAGATTACGCCTGGACTGGCTGGTTCAGTTTTCCTTTCCATCCCCTTCCTGGAGTAACCTCAGAGTCTATGCTGATGGCCCCTCTACCTGCTGGTCTCACAATTCCTACCTAACCTCTCCCATCCCCTCACTTGCTCTCTTTTTCAGTTGTGTATTTTCTTCATGGATAATTTAACTTAAATTTTCTGAGAGGTTTAATGTGTTGAGTAAATTAAGCATTCAATAATTTGCCAATGATCTTACTGTATTGAGGGAATAAATATCAATGGTAAAATTTTCGGTCATAGAAAATACAGTGAAACAAGGTTTAAAGTGGAATCAAGCAACAGAGAGCTGCCACGGAGGCAAAATGATCCACAAAGGTGAGCATTGGAACCCAGGACTCAGGTCATGAGATCTCAGTTACACCTGTTACCTCATATGTTATGTCTAGAGTTCTACCTATATGTAAGTCAACAGAAAAATTTTGTGCCGGCCTTTGTAACTACCATGGCCAGTAGAGTATGGGGGAAAAGATGCTATGTGACATCTGAGGCTGGTTCTTGAAAATGCCATGAACATTTATTGGTATGTTTCTTTATATTTTTCTTGCAAATGTTATAGTTTCTTCCTTATGAATGTGGTTGTTGTATATTAATAACTTTATATCTTCATGGTGAATTATAGGCTTTAGCATCATACAGTGCTCCTCTTTGTCCCTTTTAATGTCACTCCTCTTGTTTTTTACATTTATGTATTCCCTGCATACCTTTGTCCATTTAAAAATTGTTAACCCATCTGAATTTCTTTGTTTTAGGTGTGTCCTTTGCACATAGCGTCCGTAGGTTTTCATTTTGCTTTGTTGGCCAATCTAAAAATCTTTTCCTTTTCACATGTGAGTTAAAAGAAAAATGATATGATCAATATGTTTGGCTCATTTCTGTCATATTATTATGACATATGTCACATATCTCTTTTATCTTTCATATGTTTTGTCATATAACTTTCACTATGCAGACTTTTACATTCTCTCTTTTTTTTTTTTTTTGCAGTACGCGGGCCTCTCACTGCCGTGGCCTCTCCCGCTGCGGAGGACAGGCTCCGGACGCACAGGCTCAGCGGCCATGGCTCACGGGTCTAGCTGCTCTGCGGCATGTGGGATCTTCCCGGACCAGGGCACGAACCCGTGTCCCCTAGCATCTCAACCACTGCGCCACCAGGGAAGCCCCCAAATAGTACTCATAAGGCAATCAGCATGCTTATTCAACTTTTCATACCCACTCTCCATTCTTATCCAGTTTGATAGTTGCATTTTATTTACATTGTCAGAGCATGTAAGCATCACATGCTATCCTGTCTCACTTATAACCATCATTTGGTCTTAATTTTACAGGTAAATATACATTTAGTGCCTACCACCAGTGCTCATGTGGGTATCTTTTCAGTCTTTTTGTTTGTTTGTTTTCTAAAACTAATTTTCTAGTAGATTCCTTAGGAAAGGATCATGGAAAAATATTCCTGAGTTCTTGCATGTTATCAAAAGTTTTACCTGTGGCCTTTATACTTGAAGGTCAGTTTGGCTGGATATAAAATCCACAGCTCACACTTTCTTTTCTTGAGTGTCTTAAATATGTTATTCCGTTGTATTTTGGTAAAAAGCATCACTGTCAGAAGGTCTGATGACAACCTCATTTTCTTTCCCTTGTAAGTGATTTGGTCTTTTTGCCTGGATGTTCAAACAATCCTCTTTTTTTTTTGTGGGGGGCTTGTCATGTGACTTGCAGGATCTTAGTTCCCCAACCAGGGATTGAACTTGTGCCCTTGGCAGTGAAAGCATTGAGTCCTAACCACTGGACCACCAAGGAATTCCCAAACAATCCTTTTCTGTTACTACTATTTTTTTTTTTTTTAAAGCGAGTTGAGCATTTTTGGAGAAAGTGTTGAGTCAAAAGAGTTTTGTAGCTTCTTGGTTCTAGAGCTCCTTCTTCTGTTCTTGCAAAGTGATAAAAAATATGGTCTGGCATTTTCTGACGTTTCCTCTACTTCACTCTCCTACTTTTATCTGACTTTATCCTTTGCTCCTATTGTCCAGTCCTGTTCTCTTTGGATACTATTCCAGCACCTCCTCTTCAGTGTGGGGCTTCCTCTGGAAAGAAGTTTTGGCTTGTTAGTTTTGAGAGTTCACAGGGCCCAGCCTGCTCTAGCACCACCAGCCAACACTGCATTGTGGTGCCCTTGTCCTGACCTGTGAATGGGTCCTGCAGAAGACCCTCTAGGTTTCAGCTACTCATCTAAGATCGACTTGCTTCATTTTCCAGTGAACTTTTAGGATTTGGGGGTACTTAGTGGTTTGGGGGGGTACCTTGTCACTTAATACTGTTGTAGATGTTGTCTGGGGCCTCTGACTTTGCTCTCCTGAAAACTCCATCTGTGTATGGGAGATTAAAAAACTGTGCCCCTGCCACTGTTTTCTCCGAATCCATTCTTACCCCCACTTTTTAATAATAAACTGTATATTTGAAGACAGTTTTAGATTTACAAAAATATTGTAAAGATAGTACAGAGAGTTCCCATATATTCTGCCTCTGGGTTTTTCCTCTTATTAACATCTCACATTAGTACAGTACATTCATTATAATTAATGAACCAATATTGATGCATTATTATTCATTGAAGTCCATATTTTATTCAGATTTCCTCACTTTTTACTAACGTCGTCTCCTGTCCCAGGACCCCATCTAGGACACCACATTACCTTTAGTCGTCACGCCTCTTCACGCTTCCCTTGGCTGTGGTGGTGTCTCAGACTTTCCTTGTTTTCGAGGAGTATCGGTCAGGTATTTTGTAGAATGTCCCTCAAGTGGATTTGTCTGATGTTTTTTCTCATGATTAGACTGAGTTTACGGGTTTGGGGAGGAAGACCCCAGAGGTAACATGCCATTCTCTTCCCATAGTAGCAAGGGTACAGGCTGCCTCAGTTTCCTCGCTCGTTCTGATTCCTCGGCCCAGCTTAGAGAATACAAGATTTATTAAAATTGCATAATATCCCAGAGGTAGAAAGTGGCAGAATCCAGGAATCCAACCCAAACTCAGCCTGCTTTACCTTGGAGCCTGTACCCTTAACCACTCTGCCATGCCGGTTCTAGGAATTAAGTCATTAACTTAGCAAAGGCCTCACACCACCGTCTCCTTTCTAGTTCCTGCACTGTGCCCTCTCCCCAGAGCCCCTCTCATCCAGGGGACATGCCTCCCCTCCTGTCCTTGCTTTATTCCACTCTTCCTCCCTACCCAGGGGCCAGGCCATTTCTCCCTTGCCCACCTCCCCCCATCAAGCTGCCAAGAGGCCCAGTGATGAATGGGAAGGGAAAGCGGAAGGGGAGGGAGGGGGGGAGGAGGAAGAGGGGGAGGAGGGGGTGCGGAGCAGGCAGAGTGGGATGGAGGGGGGGCCAGAGTGGCAGAGCCACAAACTCTAATTTAATCACAGGGCCCATGCTCAATTTAACAGACACAAGGGCTCAGAATGGGGTCCCTGTGTGACGGAGGGGCAATCAGCCCGCTGCGGTTCCTGGGAAAGCATTAATTGCGGATGACAATGTGTAAACAGTGGGGATGAATGGAGCGTGCAGGTGTGAGCGGCTGGGGCCAGCGGGGTTGTTTTCACACGAGCTGCAGCCCCTCCACTGCTGACCTGCTCCCCAGAACAGGATTAGTGGCAGCAGTTGGGGACCGTTGAGAGTGCTGGAGTTTGGCACAGAGCAAGTGGCTGAGAGCAGAGGGGAAGCGGGGGAGGGTCTGGGAGGGCAGAGGCCTGGGACGCGCGCGCGCGCGCGCGCACACACATGCACACACGCCTGACCTACCCCCCAGCCAAGGCACCGGCTCTCTGCAAAGCAAGGCTGACCTTTAAGTAACAGCTGAAGGTGTCAGGGCCCGTCCACCGGGCCTGGGAAGCTGGAGAGAGGCCCCTGAGGTCTTGAGGCCTGAGGGTCTGAGGGCCCGGAGGTGTCTTGGGGAAGACCAGGCAGTGCTGGGGCCCCGGAGCAGCTGGGCCCTCCTGAACCAGCATGAAGACGCCCAGAACATCTGGGTGGGAAAGCAGGGGTGCTGTGTGGAATTGGAGAGTTGCTGAGAAACAAGTCCAGAAAAGCCTTGATATTCAAACATCTTTCATCTCAGGATCCCAGAGCTCCTTTCCAAAGCTGTCTCCACTTGACAAAGGTAAAAAAACGTAAATTCCCAGAGTGTGCAGGATGGGGGTGGGTTCTCTGTCTGGCCACAACTGGCTCCTGGAATCTGCCTGCTCCACGTAGAGCAAGCACCTCAAGATTTTGACTCATAATATCCTATAACAATAATAGCGCTCTTTGTTACTCTAACGGATTCTGCTTAGTGAGCTATGCACCAGGCCTTCTGCTAAACACTACTTCTATAAACCTCTGGGTCTGCTTCATGGACAGCTTCCGATGTGTCTCTGGTCTTCCCAGTTCTGTTGTGACTTTCTGGGGCCAAAAGCAATGCCCCCCATTTCTCTCGTCTCTCCCACAATTTCTAGAACTCAGCTGGGCCCTCAGGAATCCCAGGAGTGCTTCAGCCTTTACCCGGTAGGCACTGGAGGTCCATGGCCTGTTTCGGGTAATTGTCATTGGGTTTCGGATGACCCTGGCCACTGTGATGACTGAGAGGATGGAGGAATGACTTGGAGGAAGACAGGATGCAACAATTATTTTGTGAAGAAACTGTGAGCCCAGTTCCACCAGGAGCTTCTGCAGCCTTCACCAGGGTGTCTATCCAGAGAAAACTATAATTCGAAAAGATACACGCACCCCAATGTTCATCGCAGCACTATTTACAACAGCCAAGACATGGAAGCAACCTAAATGCCCATTGACAGTTGAATGGATAAAGAAGATGTGGTGTATATATACAATGGAATATTACTCAGCCATAAAAAGGAACGAAGTTGAGTTATTTGAATGAGATGGATGGACATAGAGTCTGTTATACAGAGTGAAGTAAGTCAGAAAGAGAAAAACAAATACTGCATGCTAATGCATATACATGGAATCTAAAAAAACAGTACTGATGAACCTAGTGGCAGGGCAGGAATAAAGACACAGACATAGAGAACGGACTTGAGGACACAGGAAGGGAAGTGTAAGCTGGGACGAAGTGAGAGAGTGGCATGGACATATATACACTACCGAATATAAAATAGATAGCTAGTGGGGAGCAGCCACATAGCACAGGGAGATCAGCTCGGTGCTTTGTGACCACCTGGAGGGGTGGGATAGGGAGGGTGGGAGGGAGGGAGACGCAAGAGGGAGGAGATATGGGGATATATGTATACATGTAGCTGGTTCACTTTGTTGTACGGCAGAAACTAACACAACATTGTAAAGCAATTATACTCCAATAAAGATGTGGAAAAAAAAAAAAACCCAACACAGTGAGATACGACTACATACCTACTAGAATGGCCAAATTTTTTTAAAAAAGATGATACAAGTAGTGGTGAGACAGTGGAGTAACAGCAACTCTCATACATTGCTGATGGGATAGCACAAGGGCACAAGTCATCTTGAAAAACACTGCAGCAATTTCTTAAAAAGTTAAAGACACAGTTATCATTCAGCCCAGCAATCCTACTCCCAAGAGAATTTAAAGTATTTACCCAAGGGAATTAAAATATATGTCCAAACAAAAGTCTGTAAGTGAACGTTCAAAGCAGCTTTATTTGTAATAGCCAAAAACTGGACACCCAAATGTCCATCCACCGGTAAATGGATAAACAAATTACAGTACGTCCATCCATACAATGGAATGTTCCTTAGCAATATAAAGGAATGAACTCTTGATACATGCAGCAACATGTATGCGTCTCAAAAGCATGATGCCAAGAGAAACAAGGCCAGCTCAAAAGGCTACATACGGCATAATTACAATACATTATATGACATTCTAGAAAAAAGAAGACTGTAAGGGCCGAAATCAGATCAGTAGCTGTCAAGAGATGGGGGTGGGAGAAGGGGCTTGACTACAGAGCAGCACAAGGGAACTTCTTGGAGTGATTAAAATATTCTATATTTTGATGAGGATGGTGGTTACATGACTGTGCGCATTTGTCAAAATTCATCAAACTGCGTCCCTATAAAGAGCAAATTTTACTGTGAATAAATTATTGTACCTCAATAAATCTGAATTTAAAAGAACAAAAAAAAGATGTGGTACATATATACAACGTATATAAAAAAGAATGAAGTAATGCCGTTTGCAACAACATGGAAGACCCGGAGATTATCGTACTAAGTGACGTGAGCCAGACAGAGACGAATATCATATGACGTCACTTATATGTGGAACACCCTCACTCCACGCATGATGTACGTGAACTTATTTACAAAACAGAACTAGACCCATAGACATAGAAACAAACTTACAGTTATCAAAGGGGAAAGGGGGGTGGATAAATTAGGAGTTTGGGATTAAGATATACACACTACTATATATAAAATAGATAACCAACAAGGACCTACTGTATAGCACAGGAATCTCTACTCAGTATTTTGTAATAACCTATAAGGGGAAAGAATCTGAAAAAGAATATATATATATAGAGATGGGAATCACTGTGCTCTGCACCTGAAGCTAACATTTACATTTACGCGACATTGTAAATCAACTACACTTCAGTAAAAACAAAGGAGTTGCAACAAACCAGATGGGGGTGAGGACAGATGAGGCAGTGGCATTGTGGAGGAGCAGGCAGCATTGACGGACATGGAGGAGATGAATTCCCAGGACTCCAGGGCTGGTTGGCTATGGGGTGTGACAGCCCAGGGCGCTGGTTTGAGTGACTGGCAGGGCATACAGACTGAAGTGTGGGTTCATAGTGCAAGATAATGAGTTGGGTGTAGAATGACTTCCTTTCTGATGATTACTGTGGGCTCAAGGTGGGTGAGCATGAACTGAAAGCCAAAAAAGAGTCCCATGGGCATTTCCTGGAGGACAGTCAGCATGCTGGGTCCCCACATCTCCTTTCAGTCGAGAGCCCTGGACCAGGCTGAGTCCCCAGCAGGAAGGTTTCCTGCCTGGGAATGCCAACCTCATCCTGAACACCTGCTGGGTGGCAGCCAGTAACTGGGGAGCCAGAGCAGGGTGAATTGATTATACAAACTGACGACAGGCCAGAAGAGGAAAAGAAAATCAAGCTGGCTCTAAAATATCTCATGTATAACCGAAGGAATAACACACACAGATGTGAATTGAGTTCAGGACCTTGAACCTGCGCTTTTTTCAGGTAGACTGTGCCCTCCCTCCCCACCTGTTTGTTTTTATTTCCGTTTTTAGAGAAAGAGATGAATTATTTTTTTCCCCTGCAAGGCACCTGAAGTGAAGTGACCTTCCAGCCAAAGGAAGGTCACTGGTAATCCAGGCCTAAAATACTGGGTGTGAGAAGCTGGGTACTGAGCCCTATCTGTATTTTGGGGTCATTTTCCTATTTTAGTTTTTAAATAATGGTTTCTGGTATAGTGGTTCTGGAGTCAGAGCTGGGATCAGATCCCAGCTCTATCACTTGCCAGCTGTGTGATTTTGGGCAAGACTTAAGCACTCTCTGCCTTAGTTTCCCCACCTATAAAATAGGAATAGTAATACCTACTGCATGGCCCTACCGTGAGGACCACGGGAGTTCATGCACATACTTGCTGAGGAGTGTGTCTGGCTCATCCTAAGTATCACTAAATATTATTATGACAACGGGGGGTTTCTCAGCTTTTCCTGCTTCAGCCCAAGAAGGGCTCTTCTCGGGGACCCTTCTGGCTTTTCTGCTCCATCGGTCCCTGTACAGATGGTGCATCAGCTTCTGGGGCCCTCAAGATGAAGTCCTAAAAGGAGGTCAGGGCGGTCTAGTAATTCATCATTCCCACTCTCATGTGAGATGGTTTAGCTCCGTGGGCCAGACTTGAGCAGTGGTTCCTCCATGTTGAGATTTATTAAATCAGATTTAAAAATAAAAACTGATAGATGGATATAGAGTATTTACTATCTGGGGAAGTGGGAATATTAAAGAAAGAATAATCATCATTTCATGCAGGGACATTTTAGCACCGAAAATGTTGAAAGGGAACTTTGGACATTGATGAGTTTTGACCACAAAGCAACCATTTACCTGCTTTAGGTAACAGCCCCTATTTTGGTATGTCCATCTCTCCCCAACAATCAGCCCCTGACTCAGAGCTGAAGCCTGGGACAGGTGTAAGCCCATCAGGGCTTCTCTCACTTCGGGCCCCAGCAATGAGGCTCAACCAGATGCAGTGAGGCACAGAGACTGACCAGGATTCTGGGGAAGAAGCAGCTGCTCCTTTCTGCTGAGCTCTGATCTGAGAGTACCCGGCGTGGAGGTGGTGCCGCCATATTGCTAGCTTGGGAGCCTGAGGCCAACGGGCAGGAAGGCAGAGTCAAAAGGTGGGCATGTTATTGGAGCTCCAAGTCCAGCCACGCCTGAAGCCTCTGGATTTTTGTTTGAATATAACCTTTTTGATTTTAAAATAGTTTTAGATTTACAGAAGCATTGTGAAAACAGTACAGAGAATTCCCATAGATGCCATACCCAGTTTCTCGTATTATTAACATCTTACATTAGTGTGGCACATTTACCTCAATTAATGAACTGATATTGGTACATTATTATTGAATGAAGTCCATATTTTATTCACGTTTTCTTAGTCTTCCCTAATGCCCTTTTCTGTTTCAGGAGTCTTACTTAAGGAATGGTTATATTTATTCTTTAAACACTCTTTCAAAAAATCTTAAGGATGCCTCACTTTACAATGGCTGGACACTGTCAAATTATTCTTTTATCGCCCTTTCCATACTGTTCCTTTTGGAAGGAAGTCAGTATGTGCAGCCCATGCTTAAGGAGTGGGGATTTGTGTTGCTTCTTTTTGAGGATGGAGTATCTACATAAATTATTTGGAATTCTTCTGTATGGGAGATTTCTCTTCTCCCCCATTTATGTATTCATCATTTATTTATATAAGTATGGACTCTTGCATATTCATATTAGACTTTGGGATAGAATCCAGTGCTACTTTATTTGTTTTGTTGCTCAGACTACTCCAGCTTTGAGCACTGGGAGGGTCTCTCAGTTGGCTTCCATCATTGTGGTCACCTGGGCTTTTCAGTGACACGAGCTATCAATTTCTATTTAGTCTAAGTCTTTTTAGTCTTTTTATACTTTTTAAGTCAGTTTAAGAGAAGGTTTCTGTCGCTTATAACCACAAGATTCTTTTTCTTTTCCCCACTCAGAACCTTGATATGTTTATTTAATTAATTTATTTATTTATTGGGGTATAGTTGCTTTACATGCTGTATCAGTTTCTGCTGTACAGCAAAGTGAATCAGCCATACATATACATATATGCCCTCTCTTTTGGATTTCCTTCCTATTTAGGTCACCACAGAGCACCGAGTAGAGTTCCCTGTGCTATACAGTAGGTTCTCATTAGTTATCTATTTTATACACAGTAGTGTGTATATGCCAAGCCCAATCTCAATCTCACAGTTCATCACCCCCCTTCCCCTTGGTATCCATACGTTTGTTCTCTACGTCTAGCGTCTCTATTTCTGCTTTGCAAATAAGATCATCTATAACCACCAGATTCTTCACAAATCTTAAGAGAGAGTGCTTAGATTGTATTACTTGTTGAACATTTCACATGTTGCCAATCTTTCTCTTATGTCAATGCAGCTGAATGACCATTTTACCCTGGAAAGAACCCTTGGGCTGTGGTGACCACTTCGCTGAGCACTGTGATAATAGCAGGAGGCTTGGGAGACCGGGGCCATGTGTGGTTCAAGTTTCAGCCTCGTGCTCATAGACAAGTCACGTAACCTCTGAGTTAGAAGAGGGGCACAGAGATGAGAGGGGATTAAGTGACATCACACCGTTGTGGTGTCATCTGGAGGCCAAGACTGTACCCCTCATCTGCTGAACTGGCTGCTGGGGAGTATGAATGAGGCTCCCCCAAACTAGGCTGCCAGATGAAATACAGGACACTCTGCCAACTGTGAATTTCAGACAAGTAATGAAGAAGTTTTAGTACAAGTATGTCCCCAATATTGCGCAAGTATATTGTGTATAAGCACAATATAGTTATACTAAAAAAAGTATTCACTGTTTATCTGAAATTCAAAGTTAATTGCGTGTCCTGGGCCCCTGCCCCAAATGCCCTCCCATGTTTAGACTCCTCAGGGCGTGTGCTCCAGGAAGGTAACTCTGCAACTTCAACTTGACCACATGGCTCAAGCTATGTGGTGTCCTGGGAAGTGTAAGACTTTTTTTTTTTTTTTTTTTAACATCTTTATTGGAGTATAATTGCTTTACAATGGTATGTTAGTTTGGAAGTGTAAGACTTTGTCAAACTCTTATGAGTTCAAATCTCACTACCCCCTGCGTTGAGCAAGCTGCTTGACAATTCTGAGCTCAGTTTCCGTACTCCATCGTGCAATGGGCTGATACTTCATGGATGCCATTATAACACTTTATAGGGTTTCTTTTTCTCTTTATATATATATATATATATTTAATTAATTAATTAATTTATTTTTGGTGTGTTGGGTCTTCGTTGTTGCACATGGGCTTTCTCTAGTTGCGGCGAGCAGGGGCTACTCTTCGTTGTGGTGTGCGGGCTTCTCATTGCGGTGGCTTCTCTTGTTGTGGAGCACAGGCTGCAGGCGTGCGGGCTTCAGTAATTGTGGCATGCGGGCTCAGTAGTTGTGGCTTGCGGGCTCTAGAGCACAGGCTCAGTAGTTGCGGCGCACGGGCTTAGTGGCTCCATGGCATGTGAGATCTTCCCGGACCAGGGATTGAACCTGTGTCCTCTGCATTGGCAGGTGGATTCTTAACCACTGCACCACCGGGGAAGTCCCTTTATAGGGTTTCTGTGTGGATTAAATGGTCTGACATTTAGTGGGCACTCAGTCAATGGTGGCTGCTATTGATGTTACTCTCATCTGGACAAGCGAACAGAAAGTCCTGAGAAGGCAAGAGAGGAGATTCAAGGTCATGGCAAGTCAGCCTCCTCATTCCTAACCTGTCCCCCTTCTCTGAGCCAGAGGGCATGCCGAATCCCAGAGGCAGAGGCTAGGGGTGCAGATGCGGTGAGGCTGCTCTGTGAGAACTTCTCTGGGGCCTGGGCTCTGTGCTGGAGCTCTGCATTCCATCGGGGTCCAGCTTTCCAAGACATTGGGATCCTCCAGGTGGTGCTGGGCTTGAGGCTGAAGGCAGGAGCCTGTGCTGATAGGGTTTGCAAGGGACTAGTCCTGGGGGACAAAAGAGGAAACTGCTTCCTGGGGAAAGCTGAACTTTCTTTTCATAAGCAGGGCAGGTACACAATAATGAGGATAGCTAAATTTACTGAGCACTTAGTATGTGCCAGGTACTGTTTTAGGCACTTTTATTTCCAGTTCTTTTTTTTTTATCAGCTTTGAAATTTATTTTTAAAGGTGTTTTGCAGTATGCTGTATTATGATTATTTCCAATTTTTTTGAATTTTATTTTATTTTTTTAATATACCAGGTTCTTTATTAGCTATCTTTTTTTTTTTTTTTTTTAAAGAAGATGTTGGGGGTAGGAGTTTATTAGTTTATTTATTTTTGCTGTGTTGGGTCTTCGTTTCTCTGTGAGGGCTTTCTCTAGTTGTGGCAAGTGGGGGCCACTCTTAATCATGGTGCGTGGGCCTCTCACTATCGCGGCCTCTCTTGTTTCGGAGCACAGGCTCCAGACGCGCAGGCTCAGTAGTTGTGGCTCACGGGACTAGTTGCTCCACGGCATGTGGGACCTTCCCAGACCAGGGCTCGAACCCGTGTGCCCTGCATTAGCAGGCAGATTCTCAACCACTGCGCCACCAGGGAAGCCCTTAGCTATCTATTTTATACATATTAGTGTATATATGTCAATCAGAATCTCCCAATTCATACCCTCACCCCACTTGCCCCCTTGGTGTCCATACGATTGTTCTCTACATCTGTGTCTCTATTTCTGCCTTGCAAACTGGTTCATCTGTACCATTTTTCTAGATTCCACATATATGTGTTAATACAGGATATTTGTTCTTCTCTTTCTGACTAACTTCACTCTGTATGACAGTCTCTAGGTCCATCCACATCTCTAAAAATGACCCAGTTTTGTTCCTTTTTATGGCTGAGTAATATTTCATTGTATATATGTACCACATCTTCTTTATCCATTTGTCTGTTGATGGGCATTTAGGTTGCTTCCATGACCTGGCTATTGTAAATAGAGCTGCAGTGAACATTGGGGTGCATGTGTCTGTTTGAATTATGGTTTTCTCAGGGTATATGTTCAGTAGTGGGATTGCTGGGTCATATGGTAATTCTATTTTTAGTTTTTTTAAGGAATCTCCATACGGTTCTCCATAGTGGCTGTATCAATTTACATTCCCACCAACAGTGCAAGAGGGTTCCCTTTTCTCCACACCCTCTCTAGCATTTGTTGTTTGTAGATTTTCTGATGATGGCCATTCTGACCAGTGTGAGATGATACTTCATTGTAGTTTTGATTTGCATTTCTCTAATAATTCATGATGTTGAGCAGCTTTTCATGTGTTTCTTGGCCATCTGTATGTCTTCTTTGGTCTATTTAGATCTTCTGCCCATTTTTCAATTGGGTTTTTTTTTTTTTTAAATATTGAGCTGCACGAGCTGTTTATATATTTTGGAGATTAATCCTTTGTCCATTGATTTGTTTGCAAATATTTTCTCCCATTCTGAGGGTTGTCTTTTTGCTTTGTTTATAGTTTCCCTGGCTGTCAAAAGCTTTGAAGTTTCATTAGGTTCCATTTGTTTATTTTTGTTTTTATTTCCATTACTCTAGGAGCTGGGTCAAAAAAGATCTTGCTGTGATTTATGACAAAGAGTGTTCTTCCTATATTTTTCTCTAAGAGTTTTATAGTGCCCGGTCTTACATTTAGGTCTCTAATCCATTTTGAGTTTATTTTTGTGTGTGGTGTTAAGGAGTGCTCTAATTTCATTCTTTTACATGTAGCTGTCCAGTTTTCCCAGTACCACTTATTGAAGAGACTGTCTTTTCTCTATTGTATATCCTTGCCTCCTTTGTCATAGATTAGTTGACCATAGGTGCATGGGTTTATCTCTGGGCTTTCTATGCTGTTCCATTGATCTATATTTCTGTTTTTGTGCCAGTACCATATTGTCTTGATTACTGTAGCTTTGTAGTGTAGTCTGAAGTCAGGAAATCTGATTCCTCCAGTTCTGTTTATTTCCCTTGGCTATTTGTGGTCTTTTGTGTCTCCATACAAATTTTAAGATTTTTTGTTCTAGTTCTGTAAAAAATGCCATTGGTAATTTGATAAGGATTGCGTTGAATCTGTAGATTGCTTTGGGTAGTAGAGTCATTTTCACAATATTGATTCTTCCAATCCAAGAACATGGTATATCTCTCTATCTGTTTGTGTCATCTTTGATTTCTTTCATCAGTGTCTTATAGTTTTCTGCATACAGGTCTTTTGTCTCCCTAGGTAGGTTTATTCCTAGGTTTTTTATTCTTTTTGTTGCAATGGTGAATGGGATTGTTTCCTTAATTTCTCTTTCTGATCTTTCATTGTTGGTGTATAGGAATGAAAGAGATTTCTGTGCATTAATTTTGTATCCTGCAACTTTACCAAATTCATTGTTTAGCTCTAGTATTTTTCTGGTAGCATCTTTAGGATTCTCTATGTATAGTATCACGTCATCTGCAAACAGTGACAGTTTTACTTCTTCTTTACCAATTTGTATTCCTTTTATTTCTTTTTCTTCTCTGATTGCCATGGCTAAAACTTCCAAAACCATGTTGAATAATAGTGGTGAGAGTGGACATCCTTGTCTTGTTCCTGATCTTAGAGGAAATGCTTTCAGTTTTTCACCATTGAGAATGATGTTGCTGTGGGTTTGTCATATATGACCTTTATTATGTTGAGGTATGTTCCCTCTATGCCCACTTTCTAGAGAGTTTTTATCATAAATGATTGGGTGTTGAATTTTGTCAAAAGCTTTTTCTGCATCTATTGAGATGATCATATGGTTTTTATTCTTCAATTTGTTAATATGGTGAATTCTTCATATACTGAAGAATCCTTGCATCCCTGGGATAAATCCCACTCGATCATGGTGTATGATCCTTTTGATGTGCTGTTGGATTCTTTTTGCTAGTGTTTTGTTGAGGATTTTTGTATCTATATTCATCAGTGATATTGGTCTGTAATTTTCTTTTTTTGCAGTAACTTTATCTGGTTTTGGTGTCAGGGTGATGGTGGCCTCAGAGAATGAGTTTGGGAGTATTCCTTCCTCTGCAATTTTTTGGAAAAGTTTGAGAAGTATGGGTGTTAGCTCTTCTCTAAATGTGTCATAGAATTCACCTGTGAAGCCATCTGGTCCTGGACTTTTGTTTATTGGGAGATTTTTAATCACAGTTTCTATTTCATTACTTGTGATTAGTCTCTGCATATTTTCAATTTCTTCCTGGTTCAGTCTTGGAAGGTTATACCTTTCTAAGAATTTGTCCATTTCTTCCAGGTTATCCATTTTATTGGCATAGAGTTGCTTGTAGTCAACTCTTAGGATGCTTTATACTTCTGTGGTGTCTGCTGTAACTTCTCCTTTTTCATTTCTAATTTTATTGAGTCCTCTCCCTCTTTTTCTTGATGAGTCTGGCTAAAGTTTTATCAATTTTATTTATCTTCTCAAAGAACCAGTTTTTAGTTTTCTTCATCTTTGCTATTGTTTTCTTTGTTTCTATTTCATTTATTTGTGCTCTGATCTTTATGATTTCTTTCCTTCTACTAACTGTGGGTTTTGTTTGTTCTTCTTTCTCTAGTTACTTTAGGTGTAAGGTTAGATTGTTTATTTGAGATTTTTCTTGTTTCTTGAGGTAGGATTGTGTTGCTATAAACTTCCCTCTTAGACCTGCTTTTGCTGCATCCCATAGGTTTTGGATGGTCGTGTTTTCATTGTCATTTGTCTCTAATTAGTTTCTGATTTCCTCTTTGACTTCTTCAGTGATCTCTTGGTTATTTAGTAATGTATTATTTAGCCTCCATGTGTTTGTGTTTTTTACATTTTTTCCCCTGTAATTGACTTCTAATCTCATAGTGTTGTGGTCGGAAAAGATGCTTGATATGATTTCAATTTTCTTAAATTTACCAAGTTTGATTTGTGACTCAAGATGTGATCTATCCTGGAGAATGTTTCATGTGCACTTGAGAAGAAATTGTAATCTGCTGTTTTTGGATGGAATTCCTATAAATATCAATTAAATCTATCTGGTCTATTGTGTCATTTAAAGTTTGTGTTTCCTTATTAATTTTCTGTCTGGATGATCTGTCCATTGGTGTAAGTGAGGAGTTAAAGTCCCCCACTATTACTCTGTTACTGTTGATTTCCCTTTTTATAGCTGTTAGCAGGTGCCTTATGTATTGAGGGGCTCCTATGTTGGGTACATATATATTTATAATTGTTGTATCTTCTTCTTTCATTGATCCCTTGATCATTAAGTAGTGTCCTTCCTTGTCTCTTGTAACAGTCTTTATTTTAAAGTCTATTTTATCTGACATGAGTATTGCTACTCCAGTTTTCCTTTGATTTCCATTTACATGGAAAATCTTTTTCCTTCCCCTCACTTTCAGTCTGTATGTGTCCCTAGGTCTGAAGTGGGTCTCTTGTAGACAGCATATATATGGGTCTTGTTTTTGTATCCATTCAGCAAGCCTGTGTCTTTTGGTTGGAGCATTTAATCCATTCACATTTAAGGTAATTATCGATATGTATGTTTCTATTACCATTTTCTTAGTTTTTATGGGTTTGTTTTTGTAGGTCCTTTTCTTCTCTTGTGTTTCCCACTTAGAGAAGTTCCTTTAGCATTTGTTGTAGAGCTGGTTTGGTGGTGCTGAATTCTCTTAGCTTTTGCTTGTCTGTAAAGCTTTTGATTTCTCCATTGAATCTGAATGAGATCCTTACCGGGTAGAGTAATCTTGGCTGTACGTTCTTCCCTTTCATCCCTTTAATATGTCATGCCACTCCCTTCTGGCTTGTAGAGTTTCTGCTGAGAAATCAGCTGTTAACTTTATGGGAGTTCCCTTTTATGTTGTCGTTTTTCCTTTGTTGCTTTTAATAATTTTTCTTTGTCTTTAATTTTTGTCAGTTTGATTACTATGTGTCTCAGCGTGTTTCTCCTTGGTTTTATCCTGCCTGGGACTTTCTATGCTTCCTGGACTTGGGTGGCTATTTCCTTTCCCATGTTAGGGAAGTTTTTGACTATAACCTCTTCAAATATTTTCTCAGGTCCTTTTTCTCTCTCTTCTCCTTCTGGAACCTCTATAATGTAAACGGTGTTGTGTTTAATGTTGTCCCAGAGGTCTCTTAGGCTGTCTTCATTTCTTTTCATTCTTTTTTCTTTATTCTCTTCAATGGCAGTGAATTCCACCAGTCTGTCTTCCAGGTCACTTATCTGCCTCATTTATTCTGATATTGATTCCTTCTAGTGTATTTTTCATTTCAGTTATTTTATTGTTCATCTCTGTTTGTTTGTTCTTTAATTCTTCTAGGTGTTTGCTCTTCAATTCTTCTAGGTCTTTGTTAAACATTTCTTGCATCTTCTCGATCTTTGCCTCCATTCTTTTTCTGAGGTCCTGGACCATCTTCACTATTATTATTCTGAATTGTTTTTCTGGAAGGTTTCCTATCTTCACTTCATTTAGTTGTTTTTCTGGGGTTTTACCTTGTTCCTTCATCTAGTACATAGTCCTGTGCCTTTTCATTTTGTCTGTCTTTCTGTGAATATGGTTTTTGTTCCACAGACTGCAGGATTGTCGATCTTCTTGCTGTCTGCCCTCTGGCTGATGAGGCTATCTAAGAGGCTTGTTTATCTAAGAGGCAAGCTTCCTGATGGGAGGGACTGGTGGTGGGTAGAGCTAAGTGTTGGTCTGGTGGGTAGTGCTCAGTAAAACTTCAATCTGCTTGTCTACTGTTGGGTGGGGTTGAGTTCCCTCCCTGTTTGTTGTTTGGCCTGAGGTGACCAAGCACTGGAGGCTATAGGCTCTTTGGTGGGGCTAATGGCGTACTCTGGGAGGGCTCATGCTAAGGAGTACTTCCCAGAACTTCTGCTGCCAGTGTCCTTGTACCTGTGGTGAGCCACAGCCATCCCCTGCCTCTGCAGGAGACCCTCCAACACTAGCAGGTAGGTCTGGTTCAGTCTACTATGGGTTGACTGCTCCTTCCCCCTGGGTCCTGATGTGCATACTACTTTGTTTGTGCCCTCCAAGAGTGGAGTCTTTGTTTCCTCCAGTGCTGTCGAAGTCCTGCAATGAAATCCCTCTAGCCTTCAAAGTCTGATTCTCTGGGATTTCCCCCTCCCGTTGCTGGACCCCCAGGTTGGGAAGCCTGACGTGGGGCCCAGAACCTTCACTTCAGTGGGTGGACTTCTGGGGTATAATTATTCTCCAGTTTGTGAGTCACCCATCCAGCAGTTATGGGATTTGATTTTATTGTGATTGCGCCCCTCCTACTGTCTCACTACAGCTTCTCCTTTGTCTTTGGATGTGGGGTATCTTTTTTGGTGAGTTCCAGTGTCTTCCTGTTGATGACTGTTCAGCAGTTAGTTGTGATTTTGCTGTTCTCACAAGAGGGAGTGAGAGCACATCCTTCTACTCTGCCATCTTGAACCAATCCCAATTTCCCTGTTTTACTGAGATATAATTGACATAATATTGTACTCGTCCAAGCTGTACTACATAATGATTTAATAATTGTATCTATTTCAAAATGAGCACCACAGTAAGTTCAGTTAACATCCATCACCTCCCAGTTACTATTTTTTTTCTTGTGATGAGAACTTTTGATATTTATTCTCTTAGCAACTTTCAAATCTACAACACAGTGTTGTTAACTAGAGTCACCATGCTGTCCATTACGTCCCCAGAACTTATTCATCTTATAACTGGAGTTTATACCTTTTGATTTGTTTCACCCATTTTACCCACCCCCTCCCTCTGGTAACCACCGATTTCTCCTCTTATCTATGAGTTTCTTTGTTTGTTTTTAGATTCCACAAATAAGTGAAATCATATTTGTATTTGTCTTTCTCTGTCTGATTTATTTCAGTTAACATAATACCCTCAAGGTCCATCCATGTTGTTGAAAATGACAAGATTTCATTCTTTTTTACGGCTGAATAACATTCCATAGTAAAGGTTGTTTTCATGTCTTGGCTATTGTAAATAATGCTGCAATAAACATCGGAGGGCATATAACATTATCCTGTTCTTATCTTCCTTTGGGTATATACCCAAAAGTGGGATTCTTGGATCACAGGGTAGTTTTAATTTTTTTAAGGAACCGCCATATTGTTTTCCATAGTGGCTGCACCAATTTACATTCCCACAACGGTGTGCAAGGGTTTCCTTTTCTCCACACCCTCACTAGAATGTGTTATCGGTTGTCTTTTTGATAATAGCTATTCTAACAGATGTGAGGTGTTATGTACTTTTTATGTATGACTTCATTTAATCCTCACAACTTCCTATTTTATTGGTGGAGAAACTGAGGCACAAAAGAATTAGGAAACTTGCCCAAGGTTACACACTTAGTAAATGGGACAGCCTGGCAGCTGTGTCCTAGCCACACTCTGTGCCCTGTAAGCCACAGGGTGAAGCTTGCCCTACATTCCCCTGCCAGCCCCACTAGCTTGGTGGGAGCTGGGCCTCAGTTAACAAGGAGGGATGTCTAGGTGCTAGCCATCCGGGAAGCCGGTTGCATATCTTGTTTCATTTAGTTCTCACAACTGCCCTCTGAGGTCAGTAGGATTGTATCTTTATTGTGTAACTGAGGACTCTGTGGTTTATACAACTTTCTTGGGGCCATGACTTCACACGTGAATTTCCAACTTGGAGGTGTCAGGGAGGGGAGGAGGAGGCCAGTGATGACTTTTCCCCTTCGCGCCAGCCCTCAGAAGAGGTGGAAGAACGTTCCTTATGCCTTTGATTTAGAGTGGGGCATGGGGTTTCGTTCCACTGTCAACTTAGGAAGCCACTTGAAGATTCTATTAAAAGAAAATTGCCTTGTAATTTATAATAGTGTGTGTGTGGGGGAAAGAAACCAAAGACAAACCCCAAGCAAAGAGGAAAACAATTTAAATGATCAACAATGGGGGAACCCTTTCACTCAATTATGGTACAAGCCCTTGATGGTGTATTTTGCAGCCATTTAAAAATATTTTCAAAGACTATTAACATAGGAAAATGCTCCAGATAAAGTAAAAGCAGGAGATAAAAACTTTCTACCACATACCTGAGTAAACGATGATAAAGTTATATGTGACTTATTTTTTTTTCTGATACATTTACTTCTAATCTTTTTTTTTACATTTTATTTTTTTAATTTATTTTTTTACATCTTTATTAGACTATAATTGCTTTACAATGGTGTGTTAGTTTCTGCTTTATAACAAAGTGAATCAGTTATACATATACATATGTTCCCATATCTCTTCCCTCTTGCGTCTCCCTCCCACCCTCCCTATCCCACCACTCCAGGCGGTCACAAAGCACCGAGCTGATCTCCCTGTGCTATGCGGCTGCTTCCCACTAGCTATCTATTTTACGTTTGGTAGTGTAAATATGTCCATGCCTCTTATATGTGACTTATTACACACAGAAAAAGGCCAGGAGAAAAGACTCTGTAATATCGATAGTGGTTCTCTCCCCGCTGTGAAATTAGCAGCAATTAAAAATCTTTAAATTATATTCTTATGTACTTGCCACATATTTTACAACACAGAGACCACTGGAGTTGAAAGGCATCCAGGTGGCATCCAACCACGGCATTTTAAAGGTGGGGAAACTGAGGCCCGAGCCTGGGAAGGTGGTTCAGGCTGGCGGGGAAGCCAGGCTCCTTGCCCTGAGGCCCTGCCCGGAGGGGGTCAGCCTGCACCTCCAACTCGCCGGATGGGGGCGACTGCGTGGGGCGCCCCCTCCAAGGGGGAGGGATGGAGCACAGGGGAGGGGAGGAGGGAGGGGAGAAGGTGGGTGGGGGCCCGCTGGAAGCGAAGATGGGGGACCTTTCAAAAAATGGAAACCAGATGAGCCGTTCAAAGGGGAGCACATTCTCCACGGCGCGCTCCTTTGTTGAGAGCGTGTGAGGCGGTGGCAGCTGCGCGCCTCACCCCCGGCCCACGGCCCGATGGGGCGGACACGGATAACTGCATTAGACGCACTCAGCTCTTTTCAATAAAACGCTCTTGTTGGCGGCACAATAGGGGGAACGAGGCAGCAACCCCAGGCCGGGCCCGGGGTGCCCTGCCCTCCCCGCGGAGAGCCCAGAGAGCTCTCATTTTTCAGGGCTCTGCTAATTGACGTTTGGTCGCTGTGGGTTCAAAAGAAAAGGCCGAACTCAAGTCCACTTCCACCGGAAATGAGGCCGCCCTCCCCGCCCCCCCCTTGGGTCAGTCTCTGGGGGCGCAGCTGGGGGCCACAGTGCAGCTGGCCACAGGCGGCGTGGGAGACGCGCACCCTGCAGAATCCTTTCCCCAGTGTTGCTTTGATCGGAAGATCAGGTGTCCAGAAGGTGTCTCCCCAAGGGCTTGGGCGCCCCGCCTTCTAGTTTCTGTGGGAGAAATACATCTGGAGAAGGGGGCTGGTGACAGCTGCGAGTGTAAAAGACAGTTTCGAGGCTGGAAGACTTCATTAGAGTTCACCAAATGCCACATTCTTTTAGTGATTCTAATAAAGATAGCCCAGAACATTCTTTATAAGTTTAAAAAAAAAAAAAAAACGGAAAGAATGAGTACAATGCTTTATCTAGGAGTGAGGTATTTACCATCCCTGTTTTACAGATGTGGAAACCAAGAGGTTGTTGACTTGCTAAAATTGCAATTAGGAAATGGCCGAGCTGGAGTTTGAACCCAGGTCTGTTGACTTTAAGGCAGCGTTTCTCAACCCTGGCACCATTGACATTTGGGCCTTGATAGCTCTTTGTTGGGGGACTGTCCAGTGCACTGCAGCACCCCTGGCCTCCACCTTCTAGATGCCAGTAGCACCCCTTCCTGGTCATGGCAACCAAAATGTCTCCAGACATTGCCAAATACCACCTAGGGGGCAAATTCACCCCCTGTTGAGGGCAATGTCTTAAAGCAACCCCTGCGTGCTGCACATCCTGGTATGCTGGTTTACGTTGGGCTCAGTATTTCGTCTTTTGGGGAAACCGATTGGACCAGCAATGTGGGATTCTCTCCATAAAGATCAGCTGTGTGGTTTGCAGATGGTATGGCAGAAGAAGAGTTGGCTGAATCAGACAAAGGCCAAACTGTCTGGACACCAGAACCCAAAGCTATGTTGAGTGCTGGGGGTATTTTGAATTGGGTGTCTGTCTGTCTGTCTGTCTGTCTGGAGTGGCCCTCAGACCCTTCAACTGTTCTCTCCATTTTTCTCTGCCAAGACAGTTCCACAGAGGGTGAGCCAACCTCCCGCCTCCATTCACTCTGTCAAAGAGCAAACGTAGCCTTGTCCACTAGAAGGGCTAAAATTTTAGGGAATGCAGTCTGTGAAGGCAGCATGGAGGAAGGTGACATTACCCATGCAACACAGAGCCTGAGCTTTACTGTGAAATAAGAGGACCTTGTTGTGGGCAGCCAGCTGCTCTGTTGGCTCACGATGATGGGAAGGGGCTTGAATCTGACTTTTGTAAGTAAGTGCTCACAACATTTCTAGCTGCAACTTACGTGTGACCCTTCCTCCACTTCCTCGTCCTGCTGTGGCCCGCTGCTCCTTTAGCTTACTCAGTGGTTCCACTCCCCAGTCCCCAGAGCTGCTTGGGTCACTCCAAAGCCAACCCCAGGCTCTAGGGCCATACTGAACTGAGGCCTGTTTCAGTCCAACTGCCTCCTTCTCACTTAAAGTTGATTGATAACTGAGCTCCATCATATTTGTTTTTCCAGTTCTGACCTTCCTACCACCCAAATGGCTGTGTTGACTTTTTACTGGAAATGCCATTTACAAAAGACCCTCTGGGAGGAGTGTCAGGTCCACAGGGCAGTCAGAGACATCAGGGCCTACCAGCCTTTACCCTTGTCCCCAGTACCCTCCCGGGCTGCAGTTCATGGGGGGGCGGGGGGCGGGTGGCTCAGAGACTCGGGGATGGGGTCTTATCTTTTTTGATGGAGCCCCGTCAAGAAAGCATAGAGGATAAGGACTCAGAAGAGTTAAAAAAGAACAGACATCTGGATAGAAAGGAAGTGGAAGATTGGGATAGTAACGAGCAATCAACATTTCAGATAATGAAGGGTTAGTACTTTCAATAATTGAAGTTTGTATCTTGCTCTTCCTCTAACATGCCCATATGCCTTTGGGGCAAGCATAAAAACGTGTAAGCTGTCCCTCAGGATTGGTTCCAGGACACCCCCCACCACACCAAAATCCACAGATGCTCCAGTCCCCTATAGAAAGTGGTGTACTATTTGCATGCAAACTATTCACATCTTCCCGTACACTTTATACTTTAAACCATCTCTAGATTACTTATAATACCTAATACAATGTAAATGCTACGTACATAGTTGCCAGTGCAGCAAATTCAAGTTTTGCTTTTTGGACTTTTCTGGAATTAAAAAAATATATATTTTTGATCTGCAGTTGGTGGACTCTGTGGATACAGAGGGGGCAGACTGTGTGTGCATCTCTCACACACACACACACACACACACACACACACACACACACACACACATCCTTAGTTTAGCTTGGCCCAGGACTCACATCTTTTCTGTTTCCCCTCTTAGCCAATAATACAGATTCGGTGGCCACAATTTCCTTCTAAAAGGACCATGTTGAAGAAGGAAGACACGAAAATGAGTGTCTGTGCACCTCCACCATAGGTAACTGCTTTTCTCTGCTCATTCCCCCTCCCCTGGGTGGCTCACACTGGCCGCCCTTTTGCTGAGATAATTTGCACTCTCCACCTTCATTAGTTGCAACCCCATCCTGCCTGGGACAAAAAATAGGGCCAAACTGTTCAAAAGAACACATGGAGACCCCATTAATGCGGGCCCTAATTGTGCCAATTCAACCCCCTCAAGAACTCTAATTAAAACCTGTCTTGTGCGGGGCACTGAATGGCTACACAGCTGTTATTTCAGACAATCCCATGACAGAGCTATGAAAAAAAAAGGGCTGTAGATGCAAATTTTGGGTGGTGGTTGTTATGCAAAGGGTCAGTGGAAGAGGATTAAGACAGGGGTGCAGTGGGTCTGGGGACCTTGAAAAAGTCTTCTCTGTCAGGTCACAGTTTGAAATCCAAAGACCTTTAGCTTTTCCCGCTGGCTTCCCCCTCCTTTTTCTCCCCCCGGGGCAGGAACACCTGCACACTGACTAGAAGGGGCCATGACCACCAGACACATGGATACCACAAGTTGACTGAAACATATGAAAGAAAAGGAAAAAAACAAAAAACCAAAAACCCAGCCAACAAAATCACACACCCAAACCCCAGAAAGAGCTTTTTTCTCTGCTTCCACCCTTGTCTGTTAGGACCCAGCTGCACTTTGCTGGGCACCGTAAATAACTCTGTAATTACATTAATTGGTTGCATATTTGTTGACACTGAAGGAGCAGCCCTTGAGGTTGGGGGAGGCGGGTTCTGACTGCCACTTAACACTCTCCGCCTCTGCCCTCCCTCCAGGTCTGATCTCTAGCCACCCCTGTGGGTTTTTCTGGATGGAGGGAAGCAGTGGCTGCCAGGCCCATTTCTGAACGAGCTTTGACAGCCCCCAGTCACACTTATCTGCTGGCTGTCCCTGGATCTGTTTGTCAATCCACTGGGTTTAGAAGTTACGTCCCACTGTGGGAGAACTGAGAGATGGGTTCCTGGCAACACTCGACAGGGTTTAATTCCCTTTGGGGGCAGGGGGTGTGGTGGGCTTATTGTTTGGATCAAATGAGAACTGGCTAGACCTTTGTCTGAATCCCCAAACCCATCTTGGATGCTTCCAACGGCTTGGCCCACACTATGGAGTCTCTTGAATTCCATTCCTTGGGAAGCAACAGAATCTTAGTTACCTCATTCACTCTACCTCAGTCAGTGCGCAAGAGCAGGAGAGTTTGGTTTTGATTTGAAAACCAGCTCTCTGTTATCAGGGAGGATTTCACAGAGTGCGGAGGAGAGCAAGGTACTGAGCCCCAGCTAGCAGTTGAAAGTTGGCTGCGGACCAGAAACTCGGGACTCATTCTCCTTCTGCCAGAACCAGAATGGGAGGAATTCCTCTGGGGTCCTGGCCTGGGGCTGGAGGGTGAGTGAGAGTACATGTGACACCCTGAGGATGTGTGTCTTGGAAGTGGCCCTGCTGAGTGATTGGAGCCATCCTTGGAAGGAGAGACTGTGTCTGTCTTATTCATCACTGTATCCCTACAGTGGCCAGCATGAGCCCAGCACACAGGAGGCTCTCAGCTAACCCTGGACGGATGGATGAAGATCTGAAGTCTGGTTTCCTGGTGCTCTGTGCTCTTAAGAAGGAGGGAATTACATCAGTCTGAAGTCATATGGTTTACTTTTACATGGCATGATGGAAAGCGCATAGGCTTTCGAGCTAGCAGACCATAACTTTAAAATCCCCACTTTTCAGAGACATTGTAAGGATAAATAAGGTCAGGTAAGTAAACACAACAAAAATTACTTCCTTTTCCTCTCTCTGTGAAACCAGCGAGCAGAAGAACTTTCTGAATCGAGGTCTCTGATTTCCTCACTGTAAAATAAGGATAATGTGGTCCTGAAAATTAACAAAAGGGAAATCAGGCTTGAGAACCTGAAAGGCAGGCCAACCTGGTCTCCAGGCACACTCTCACCATTAGGTCTTTGTATTTGCCGTTTTCTCCCCCCGGAATGCTCTTCCCCCAGATCTCTGCAGGGCTCTGCCCCTCACTCCTTCAGGCCTCTGCTCAAATGTCACCCATTCAGAGTGTTCTCCCTCTAGCACCCTACCCAAAATAGCACCCCTCTTGCCCGTCACTCTCTAGCTCCCTTACTGCTTTATTTTTCCTTGTGGTGCTTATCACCCCTGTCATATTACATATTAGTTGTTTTGTTTGTTTTCAATCTTCTCATTACATTCTTAGTTTTATGAGAATAAGAACTTGTTTTGTTCATTGCTGTATCCATGGTACTTAGAACAGTGCCTGGCACCTAGTAGGTGCTCAGTTAGTCTTTATTGAATGAATGGATGAGGGGATGGTGACAGTCTCTGATCACCTACCAGGAAGAAAATACTTGGCCCTAAATATTTGCTGGGTCAAGTTATTTCATGAGAAATGCATCGTAAGAAGGTGGTGCTTCTCTCCTTGGTTTCCAATCTGGGGTTCCTAGAGCAGGGGTAAGGTCACGGCCTTTGGAGTCAGGTAGCTCTGCATTCAAATCTTGGCTCCAACCCTCAACAGTAATTCGAACCTGGGATATCACCCAGCACCTCTGAGTCTCAGTTTCCTCCTCTGAAGATAGTAAGAATAGTCCCATAGGGCTGTGGGGTGAATTGAGGTAATGTTTGAAAGTGTTTATGACGATTCTTGGCACAAAGTATGTGTACAACATATGGGGTACCATTGTCGTCATGGTCATCTTCATTATCTTGATGCTGAGATGCTTCATA
This sequence comes from Stenella coeruleoalba, assembly GCF_951394435.1. Taxonomy (NCBI): domain Eukaryota; kingdom Metazoa; phylum Chordata; class Mammalia; order Artiodactyla; family Delphinidae; genus Stenella; species Stenella coeruleoalba. Next base: position 31,794,750 of record NC_137147.1, on the reverse strand, counting down.
ACTGCGAGTGGGGCTGGTCTAAGGCCTGGCAGTACCGTGCGGTACTGCAGTGTAGACTGCTATTTCGAAATCCTCTCCCCCACTAGTCACACTTAGGAGGACGCACCAGGCCGTGTTTTGTTGCCTCTATTCCTCTGTTCTCTTATTTTTAAAACTTGCACTTGGTTGCCAGTCACTCAGTCACGTAGATGCAGAGGGACCATAAATTCCTCCCCGAGTTTGTTCCCTCCAGCTTGGACAGCTGGTGCAGAAGGTCCCAAATGGTATTTGGGCCATTATCACCTTGACAAGAAATTTGATTCCTCTTCAAACAAGAACAGTTTTCTGTCCAAGGCTGGAGTAAATGCCCATCCCTCCAAAGAGGCCAAACAGATGAGTCAGAAGCAGACAAATCTGTTATTTTTCAGTGTCCCTGGGAGGTTATGAGTGGGCATACCCTCATTCCTTACCGGCCACCAAGAGCTGGTCTCAGGTGTGGGCCGAGGAGAGGGTCTGCTCCAGGGGCTGTCAACCTGTCAGTCCGTGTTTGGACCTATGGCTTTTCTGGGACATGTCAGCATTTCCCTACTCAGTTCCTTATGTACCCATTCACTCTGTATTCAACTATACTGCACGAATAGATATGTACGTTTACGTGCACATAAGGAAACACACGTTATACATGCAAACCCTAGTCACTCCCTTCTTTTGGAGAGCTGGAAACAGTGTGGGTTTTGGAATTATCTAGACCTCAACTTCAAATCCTAGCTTTGCCATATAGTAGATTTGTGACCCAGGTCAAGTCACTTACTCTCCCTAGAAGCGGAACTGGTTGAAAGGTCCTAGATGGAAAATCCAATGCAGTTCCACCCGTGTGAACACTTCATACATTAAAAGGAGCTCTCCTTATTTCTCCTGGCAGGAGAGGTGGGGCTGCAAAATCTAAGCAAAAACTGGGTTCCTGGGTAGGGGAAGAGGGGAGGGGAAGGGGACATGTACTGTGGAGAAGGGAGGGACCTACTGGGTGTGGAGAGTGGGGATGAAAGAGCAGTGGAGAATCATTCCCCAGAGCAAGCCTCCGCCCCCACTCCGGCTCACCCTGTGAGGCTGGGGTCAGCAGCCCAGCTGTGCCCAAGGGCACTAAGTGCTGCTCACCCCAGACAGCATGGCCCTTCGGGGTGTGCAGACCCCAGTGCAAGACATGACTTTGGCTCAGCTCTCAAACAGGGCGTGCTGAGCAGCAGCAAGTGGATTGAGGAGCAGAGAAAGATTCCTATTACGGAGACACTGGAGCATCAAAGAACTTTATTGATAAGGAGATTGCAGTTGTTGCTCAAAGGTGGCCCCAAGACAGTCTTCTGGACAGTCGGAAGAGAAGAGTAGAACTTCTGTTTGTAGTCTTCCTAAAGACAAGAAACCCAAGTCCTTATTAATGTTCAATCACAGAGTGGCTCTTATTCCCTCCATCAGTCCATACATCAGATGCTTTGCGCCATGCCGGCTGTGCGAGTGGAAAGCTATGTATCGGGAGGGAGTGCCCTCATCCTTTTCCATGCTTCCAGCATGCTGTGATATATTATAGTATGCTTGAGCCTGTTAATAATCATTTACGAAGTATAATATTTAGCTTGAACTAATAGCTACCCTCACAAAGTAGACAGGCAGCCTTAAAAGATTCCTGCAAAAGAAAACTATTTTAAAGATAATATTAATAATCTAATATGGTTTTGCAAGCAAAAACAAACAGCGACAATGGCTGAGCTGAGACTTCTCTAGCTTTTCTTATAAATTCCTCTTTTCAGCCATATTACGAGGTAAAAACAATGATCTGGCAAGAAATCAGTGACAAAAAACAAATGGAAATTATCTTAAGTCTACTTGAAAAATGGATTTAAGCAACAGTGAAGAGTCTTGTCCTAAGAAAATATTTTGCCTTGAAATATTAGTGAGTGATAAATTGAAGCCATTATGGTTAATAAAACATAAGAATACCATCGATTTCACATTTATTTTATCGTTTAAAATTCTCTGTATGTTGTGTCTGGAATATATCAGTACAAACAGTACAGTACAACTAGAAATACGTATAGTGGGAATGAATGCTCAAAATGTTTTTACTGAGAGAGGCATACAATAAAAAAAGTTTGGAGCCCACCCATCCAGACTGCCCTTCTGGTTGTAGAGATGAAGTAATTGAGGGGAAAGAAATCAAGCCATGTGTTCAGGCTCTCACTGTAAGCTAGTCCTGGGTACCACGTAGGCACTCGGTCTCTGGTGAGTGCCTGTCTAGAGCTTTTTAGTTGTATGGGATTTTGTTGTTCTTAAGGATATAGCACCTCACAGCTACTTACTATGCAATCGGGGAAAGAGTGTAGGGTGTTTTGTTCTCTCTGCAGTTCAGCTACATCTATAAAAAATGAGGTGGTGCCACTGACCGGATTGTGTCCAGAAAATGTCACCTCAAGAATAAGGACCTTTAATGGTAACACATGCACGCTCATAACCAATATACAAGTTATATTTAATTCATATCTATTAAAGACTTTAAATGCTGTTGTCCTGTAACTCTTGGTAGGTAGTGTATATTCTATTTATTTATTTATTTTTGGCTGCGTTGGGTCTTCATTGCTGCGCGCAGGCTTTCTCTAGTTGCGGCAAGCGGGGGCTGCTCTTCGTTGTGGTGCGCGGGCTTCTCATTGTGGTGGCTTCTGCACGGGCTTTAGGCATGCGGGCTTCCATAGTTGTGGTGCACGGGCTTCCATAGTTGTGGCGCACGGGCTTAGTTGCTCCGCGGCATGTGGGATCTTCCCAGACCAGCGTTCGAACCCATGTCCCCTGCACTGGCAGGCGGATTCTTAACCACTGAGCCACCAGGGAAGCCCAGGTAGTGTATATTCTAGAATGCAATAAAATCGAATTTCTTTAGACACTTTCCATTCACCAAGTATTTGGAAATATTCCATTCATCAGGGTTTTGAGTGATGGGACTGCTGTTCCTCCTTTGGGGAAGAAAGAGAAAATTTTACTGGAGCTCAGAAAAGTGCTGGGCACTGAGAGGAAGAGGCTGCTGCGAGTGAGCTGGACAGAAGGTATGGAAGGGAGGTGTGGGTGGCAGCACAGCATGGAGGGAGAGAGAAGAGTGAGTCTAGGAAGAGGCAGCTAAGCATGGTGGAGGAGCAAGGTGGAGAGGGGCCGGGAAAGGGTGGGGAGGGGGACCCTGGGGAGGGAGGGCCACTGTAGTGGGCTCACTACACTCCCGGCTTCTATTAATCCAATTAAAGTGTTGAAAATCAGATCACATGTGAAGCTTTTAACATGTCATTATGTCATGGGAGGGGGTGTGTGGAGGAGGGAAGTAGGAAGCACCAGAAATCGTCACATGGGGATGGGAAGGGCTCCGGTCCTCTCGAGGACACTCAAGCCTGTGTGACGCTGGGCCTCTGGTCTCCTCCCTCAGGTACCTCTGCCCTCTCTTTCTTTCCTTTAACCTCTGACCGCCCCATTCTGTGGGTAGGGCGCTTGGCAGAAAGGGTATTGGTGTTGCTGATGACGACACTGGGTCCCAAAGGCAAAGGAGAAAGGAGTAAGATACCAATGCCTGCTACCATATATTGAACCCCCATCTGCTTCAGGACTTGGTGTGAGAAAAATAGCTCAGGAACCCCAAGCACGCAGAAATGTCCCTTCTGATCCTGGGAAAACATCACAGGAAAGAGAAAAGGTTCACTCAGGTGGGAAGGGCAGCTCTCCTTTCCCTCGGCGGCTCCCCTTCCATACTTTATGCAGGCGACTAAAAAACATGTACAGGCCAGACTTGACGCCTGGCACTGTGCTAGCTGCCGGGGCTCCAGCCCTGTGCTTGCAGCATCCTGTTGGGTGAGACAGACCGTGACCAAGTGAGCAGACACGTTCCTTCAGATTGTCCTGCGTGGGACGAAGGAGATAACCCAACCACACATCTCACTGGTTTCCGGTCTTGCTTCACGGCCTCCCTAGTTGGAGAGCAGACAGAGGGCCAAGCTGGGGCAGTGGTCCCAGGTCACCCAGTGAGCTGGTGGAGCCCGGATGAGAACCCAAACTATGCCTCCTTTAGGTTCCCCCTCGGACCCCGGATTTCCCTCCAAATTAAGTTTGTTGTGTGGTAAATAAATCTGGTAAATTAAAAAAAGTCGAGAGGGAAGTCACATCTGGCCACGTTCAGTGTGGTGCCCTGATCTTTCCAGGGAACTGGCCTCTGCGCCCTCCTGGGTCTGATGGAGGGATGGAGCAGGGCCGTGGTGAGGTGAACGAGACCCTGGTCACCGGGTGGGCTCTTCCCCTTGAACTCCCTGCTCCAGGCTCCCTTCCCCTTCTGCGTGAGGGTGGGGCACCCTCCCTGCCGCATGCATGGGGTTTAATCTCTGCCAGGCCTCCGAACGCTGGGCCTGCTGCTGTGTGGTCTTCCACACTGATGTGCCCCTGCAGCTGGAACTAGTGAGGAGGGAGGGAATTGCGAGCTTAAAACCCTGGCGCTTCTCAAAACAAAATGAATGACTCCAGTTTTTAATCAGTTTAGGGCTGAGGCCGGGGAATTGCATTTGGTTTTACATCGACAAAGCCCTTTTTTAGGTCTCTGCTGAAATTTCAGAGGAACCTTCAACTGCCTTTTCTGCAAGTGGCCACAGCAGCCTGGGCAGGAGATGCTGGGGCTGGTTCAAGCTGGCCCTGTGGGGAGGAGGCCAGACCCTGGGGCCCAGGGTGGTGATTTGGCCTTTATCAATGGGGCCCCTCTGTCTGCAGTGCCCTCTGGTATGCGTGATTGCCCCTCCTGATCTCCGAAGCCAGGAGAAGCACAGGTTTTGGGACCGTGGCTGTCACTTTGACAGGTGGGCGCCTTCAAAAGTGGGGCTGTACATTTAAGTTTTTGTGTGTGTGTGTGGTACGCGGGCCTCCCACTGTTGTGGCCTCTTCCGTTGCGGAGCACAGGCTCCGGACGCGCAGGCTCAGCGGCCATGGCTCACGGGCCCAGCCGCTCCGCGGCATGTGGGATCTTCCCGGACCGGGGCACGAACCTGTGTCCCCTGCATCGGCAGGCGGACTCTCAACCACTGCGCCACCAGGGAAGCCCCTGTACATTTAAGTTTTAAAAACGAATTGCTATGTTAAGACTGTTAGAAGAGCTTGCTATTTATCAGAACTCAGCTCAGTGAAAGAATATATTTGTAAAACAAAGAATCCTGTTCCATTCTCTGTTCTCCCACCCGCGGCCCTGTCCAGATTTTTAGATACCAGGATGTTCTAGGATCTGTAATCGTGGTAAACTGACTTAGTGTAAAGTAGTGAAGGATGAGTGGTACCCCTGGCCTAGGGTTGCTACATTTAGCAAATAAAAATACAGGAAGCTCAGTTGAATTTGAATGTCTGCTAAACAATGAGTAAATGTTTAGTATTAGTATGTCCCTTGCAATAAAACACGGTTATACAGTATTTGGGACATACTTACTGCGTTGTTTATCTGATATTCACGTTTAACAGGGCAGCTTGTATTTTTCTGGCAGCTCTGGTCTGGTCCTCTTTCACATGAAGCCCTGCAGAGCTTTTTCCCTCCTGATCTCTTCTAGGGCCTCTTCTTTATATCCTGTGGTGCTTCTGGGACTTCGGCCTCCCTGGGGCCCTGTTGTCCCTCTACCTTTTGGTGTGGTTGTAATCCCCTCACGTCTTAGTCTGGGGTTTCTCTACTCATCTCCTCCTTGTTCAGTCCTGCTTGTAGGCATTGGGCTGGTCAAGATTCAGTCACTGGTCTTGAGGACTAAAGCCAGTAATGGCAATTTAGTAAGCCCGTACTATGTGCCGGCACTGTCAGCTGTTTTACCAATGTTAATCCCTTTAGCCCTCACAATAAAGCTACAAGGAAGGCATTCGTGTGTGTGTGCATGTGTGTGTGGTAACAAATATATATAACATAAAATTTACCTTTTTAAAGAAATTGAGGTATAATGGGCACACAGCATTGTATTAGTTTCAGGTGTATAACATAATGATTTGATATTTGTGTGTGTTGTGAAATGATCACTACAGCAAGTCTAGTTAACATCTGTCACCATACATAGCTATGGAATATTTTCTTCTTGGGATGAGAACTTTTAAGATCTACTCTCTTAGCAACTTTCAAATATACAGTACGGTATTATTAACTATAGTTGCCTTGCTGTACCTTACATCCTCGTGACTTATTTATTTTATAAATGGAGGTTTTTATCTTTTGACTCCTTTTACCCATTTACCCACGCCCAACCACCCATCCCTGGCAACCACCCATCTGTTCTCTGTATCTATAAGCTTGACTTTGTTCTTGTTGTTGTTTTAGATTCCACATATAAGTGAGATCGTATGGTAAGTCAGTTTTTGCATCTGACTTATTTCACTTAGCATAATGCCCTCAAGGTCCATCCATGTTGTCCCCATATGTCAAGATTTCATTCTTTTTTTATGGCTGCATAGTATTCCACTGTATATAAAATTTACCATTTTGACCATTTTTAGGTATATAGTTCAGTGGCATTAAGTATATTCACCTTGTTGTGTACCCATTACCATCATTTATCTCCCAAACTTTTTCATCTTCTCAAACTGAAACTTTGTACCCACTAAACAGTACTTCCCATTTCCCCTTCCTCCAGCCCCTATTTTCTGTCCATGAATTTGACTATTCTAGATACCTCATATAAGTGGAATCATCCAATATGTGTCCTTTTGTGTCCAACTTATTTCACTTAGCACAATGTCTTTAAGATATACCCATATTGTAGCTTGTGTCAGAATCTCTTACCTTTTTAAAGTAGAATAATCTTCCACTGTATGTACACATACCACACTTTGTTTATCCATTCATTTGTCGATGGACCTTAGGCTATTAAACCTTTTGGCTACTGTAAATCAGGCTTCTCTGAACACGGGTGTACAAATATCTGTTCAAGTCCTTGCTTTTGCTTCTTTGGGGTATATGGCCAGAAGTGGAATTGCTGAGTCATATGGTAATTCTATGTTTAATTTTTTGAGGAACCGCCATACTGTTTCACACAGCAGTTGCATCATTGTACATTCCTAGCAGCAACGCGCAGGGTACCAGTTTCTCCACGTTGTTCCCAATGCTTATTTTCTGTCTTTTTTTAAAAAATAATGGCCATCCTGATGGGTGTCAACAAGGAAGGCGCTTTTAATTACAATATCACAAATGAGGAAACTGAGGCTCAGAGAGGTAGAATGACTTGTTTGTGGTCAACCAGCAAGTCACAGAGATGGAATTTGAACCAAGGTTTGTCTAACTCCCAAATTGGGACTCTTAACTGTTATATTTCCTGCCTCTAATACATGCTTCCAAATGCAAGTTTTTCTGTCTCTGTGCAGATGTCTAATTGTGCAAGACATCTGGTAAAAGCACAGACGTAGGAATGAAATACGTCCAAGAAGTTTTCACATGTTCTTATTGAAAATACACCTCTCACTTGGGAAAACGGTAATAGCAAATAATTTCTCCTTAATCTGCATTTCATCCTAGTTAATTTTCAAATAATTTTTCAATTTGGCCGCCCCATAGCCCTTTACCTCAATGTCATCTGGCCATTTAAATGGCCTAACAGGTGTGATTGAGCATGGATTTTGACTTTGGAGGGGGTAAGGTGGAGAAGCCAGAACATAGAAGATACGGACTCCAACCTCAAGATGTTTGTGATCTAACCGGCCAGAGAGATGCGGCCACCTGAGAGGCATTATCCAGCAGCACAGACACAGGGCCACAGGAAGTGGTGGGCTGCTGGGAGGATGAAATTCGGGAGGGCTGGGGCTGATTGCAGTGACCTTGCGGACAGACAGGGAGTGCTCCTGGCTGAGGGCAGGCTGCCTCCTTGGCTGGGTGCAAAGCCTGGGGTGATTCCAGACAGTTCATACTACAGAAGGTGGCTATGGTTGGTGTTGCCCTACTTTTCTAGACCCTTCCTGAGTGTACAGAGGCCATCACTCCCAGGTTGCACCATTAGCTTTGAACCTAGGTCCCATGGAGACTACATGGCTCCTGTCTCTGGCGCCAGCCGGGCTGTTCGACTGCCTCATAGGAAAAGCTCCATCTGGTTTTCCAGTTCTTCCAACACAGGCTAGTGGTGATGAGCATGGGCTTTGGGGTCAGACATGTTCAGGTTGAAAACAACTCTGCCTCTGTAGCTGTGTAACCACAGGAAAATGTCTCAGCCTCTCTGAGTTTCAGGTCCCTCCTCTGAAACATGGGAATTATATCAGGGATAGTAATGTTGTCATGAAGATGAAATGAGATGTTTGTAAATTGCTTGGTATATCGTAAAAGTCATTAGGATGCATACACATGTAAAGTGGAAAAAACCCACTAGATTTATATTTATTTCTCCCTGTTGTTGGACAGTTTTGTCACTAGCTACATCATCACGGCCAACCTCAGTGGGAGGAAGAGGCCAGCTGACTTGTGGAAGAGGAGAGAAGATGGTCTAGGTGAGGATGGAGGCTGACTTCTCTTCTGATCTTGCTGCTGGTGCAGGTGCTGAGATGGGCTGCTGCCTTCTCCCCGCCCCTAGCCACACACAAGCCACTGGGCCTCCCCTAAGACCTGAGCCCTGGGGCCCAGCTCTCTGCCTGTCCTGGTTCTCTCACACAGCCACCCCAGGGTGGGAACAGCTCCAGGAGATTTGTGAGTCAGAAAGGTCCCAGCCCTGTCACTGCCCAGACACAGAACGAGGGTCCCTCTACCTCTCCAGTGGCCAAATTCCTCTAAAGGAGCAAAGCTGCTTATAGCACGAGAAAGGGCTTGCTATTCTCTTTTTCCCAGGACACGATGCCTACTGACCCTTCATTTACATGACTAAAGGGGACTGGAGTGACTCTTCGGAAACGAGGCTATCTATTTTGAGGTGGGCGCCTGCACCCCAAGCTAGCTGGCAAATTACCTTGCTAGAGAAGATGAAAACCACAGAGCATTCTACCACAGTGCACGATTTTATTCATTACTCCCAGCAGCTCTGTGAAGACTTCACGATCCCTCTTTGGTAGAGAGGGAAATTGAACTCCGAGGGGCCTGGATTGGAATCCAAGTCCTCCGTCTCCACCCTCAGGACTATCCCACTGCCCTAGGCAGTTTCTTAAATGAGATCAGACTGTCCCTCTGCCACCCCGGGAGCCCATTCCAACTTTCTGTTAAACGGAGAAAGCATTTCTGATGGTTTTAGACAGCTCCTTATTCTAAAGACCTCTAAAAGCATTCTTTCTCCTAAACTGCAGTCTACCGTCATTAACTAGTCTCCTCTCTGGCTTGCTGGCATCAGCCCACTCTGCTCTGTTCTGCGCGAGGCCTCCAGGTAGAGCAAGAAGAGCCCTGCGATGGATGTCTGGAGCTGCAGCTACTCTATCGTGATGCGGTTTCAACTTGTGTTTTGGTTTAGATTCTCCAAATGGCATATTCTTTTTTGTTTCCCCCCAATGGCAGGTTCTAAAACAAGGAATTTCAGTGCAAGTAGTTTATGTGGAGGGGATCCAAGGGAGCACAGTAAGGCGGTGGGGAAGTACAACAGGGAAAGGAAAAAGGACAATTAATGGTTCATTAATGAGAGGGCTGCTGCTGTGGGCAACTAGGGCTTAATCCTGTTGGGGGCCCACTGAGAGACTGTGAGACACACCTCAGAAGGACACACCTTGCTGGGGGGTGGTGAGGAAGTTGGGGAATTTACCCACTAATTCTGGTTCCGCATTGGTTGAGGGTTGCACCTGGGGGGTGGGTGGGGGGCTATTATCTTCCAGACACTTCCAGCTGCTCTCTACAAAGGATGAGCTGGTACCTATAGCCAAAGGAAACCCTCAGGCAGAAGTCAAGGGGATGTGGGTCGGACATGAATAGTGTCTGCTTCAGGTCCTGTCACTGGTGCCACTTCTCCCAAATCTACTGGGTTAGTTATATTAATACCATCCAGGTTCCACTGGATCCAATTTTGTTGATTTTCTTAAAGCACTTGTATCTTTTATAAAGCATTGCTTGTAAGTATCTTTTCTTGACTTTTATTCTTTTAAAGATATCTTCCAAAGCACAAAGATAAAATTAACTTATTTTTAAAAGAATAAAACTCATTCTATCTTGCAATTATGATATGGGTACATGGGAACTCTTATAAATGTAAGATACATTATGAGATCTTAGTGATCTTATTTTTTCTTATGTTGTGAAACATTTTATCATCCTAGGACTTATCTTACCATTACTCATCAGTTATTCCCAACTATGCTGAAAAAGACTAAAAATAATACGAAAACTGAAGAATGATGGAATTACCTAGAAGAATTGTGTAATAGTATCATAAATCATCAGCATTTTATCATCCTTCAGGTTTCTTAATTCACTGCCTAAAGTATTACATCATCTTCCAAGAAGATATAAAAGACTGGAGACACCATCTTTGTGGCCTGCACTTACCTTTCATTGGAAACAACTGAAAATTCTAACTTTTCATTTTCTACTTATACAGGCAACAAGAAAAAAATTGATAGAGGAAGAGGCTTCAAAATTATTACATAAATCAAAAGATGAATGCAAAGAGACAGTAGCATTCTAGAATATAAGCAAATGATAGTGAAATTGATTATGTAAGAGAAATCTTAGCCTCTGAATCTTTAGATGATAATATCCTAGATGATTTTTCCCAAACTCAATTATCAGTGAATTAAGAATATATTTTAAGGACAAAAAGGAAATATGGTACTTTCATCCATTTATTCACTCAATAAGATAGACTTAATTACACAATGTTTTATGACAAGAGCCTGAACCTTCCTATTTTGCAAAAAAGACGTATGATGTTATTCATTAATCTTCTAGATTTTTGTACACCAAAATTTACTTGTAGTGTTTTTTTAAATGGACAAATGTTGAAGGCAGGTGTCTATGCAAAGAATAAATAGATGATGTAGGAATGAAAATATTAATTGGATTGAAGATTTTAAATTATGTTTCTGAGCCTGGAAATGAAAATGTTTTGCAATTAGGGAGCAAAGAAGATGGCCATACTCTCTTCAACAAAATTATGAGCCACCAAAACTTTCAAAAGTACTGTTTTGATGATGCAAATGCAGACAGAAGAACCATAAGGAATGATAAGCTAGACCAATTAGAGATACATTTGAAATCTGGAATCAGTATTTACAAGATGAATATGTTCCAGGCTCGTGACATTTGATGGTTTCAGTCAAAATTTGTTGTCTATTTCAGGTATGTTACCTTCAAAACTAGGAATATATGGAATACAATTTTGGGTTTATTATATTTAAATTCTTGTTAACAGTTCTGACAGAGTTGTTTTTCACTATCTGTGGTCATCAGTCTCCAAGACGGCTCCCACTGAGCCCCGCCTCCTGGTATTTACGCCCCTAAAGTCCCTTCCACATTGTACCAGGTTGGCCTGTGTGACCAATAGAATATGTCAGAAGTGATGGTACGGCACTCTGGAGATTAGGTTATCAAAGACTGTGGCTTCCATCTTGGGCTCTTTCTCTTGCTCTGGGGAGAAGCCAGCTACCTTGTGAGGACCCATGTGGAGAAAAATGGAGGTATCATGCCAATAGCCAGTGAGGAACTGAGGCCTGCTAACAACTGTGGGAGTGAACTTGGAGGTGGGTCTTCCAGCCTTAGATGACTGTAACACTGGCTGCTAGGTTAACTGAAACAAGAACCAGCTACATAATTGATGGGGTCCAGTGTAAAATGAAAATGGGAGTTCCTTGTTAAAAACTTATTATAAATTCAGCAACCACAGGATATTAAGCTAAATGTGGAACTTTTTTTTTTTTTTTTTTGGCGGTAGGCGGGCCTCTCACTGCTGTGGCCTCTCCCGCTGCGGAGCACAGGCTCCGGACGCGCAGGCTCAGTGGCCATGGCTCACGGGCCCAGCCGCTCCGCGGCATGTGGGATCCTCCCAGACCGGGGCACGAACCCGTGTCCCCTGCATCGGCAGGCGGACTCTCAACCACTGCGCCACAAGGGAAGCCCTAAATGTGGAACTTTTTATGACTGCACAGCTTGCACGCTTATGACGCTGGCCCTGGCTGTGACCTCAGAGACCCTGAGCCAGAACTACCCAGCTGAGTCCCTCCCAGACTCCTGACCCATAGAAACTATGAGATAATGTTTGTTGTTTTAAACTAAGTTTCGGGGGTAAGTTGTTACATAGCAATAGATAGCTAATACACTATCCCTTTATTCCTACCTCTGTAAATTATTTGTAAAATGACTTAAAAATATAAAACGTAAAATGAGTCCATCAGACTCAGATGGTAAGTGGTGGTAACTATCTTTTCTGGGATACTGAGAGTTAAAGGGATAAGAGTGACCTAGTTGAAAATTTACTGCTATGTTTTCTCTTGCCTCCGTGCCTTTGCTCATGCTGTTTGCTATGCCCAGAATGCTCCCCTCCCCCAATCTTTGTACAGCTTAAACCATACATCTTTTAAATCTAAACTTAAACATCACAACCTCAGGAAAGTTGACTCTCCAGACTGAGTTAGGTGCCTTTTTTTTTTTTTTTTTTTGCGGTACGCGGGCCTCTCACTGTTGTGTCCTTTCCCATTGCGGAGCACAGGCTCCGGATGCGCAGGCTCAGCGGCCATGGCTCACGGGCCCAGCCGCTCCGCGGCATGTGGGATCTTCCCGGACCGGGGCACGAACCCGCGTCCCCTGCATCGGCAGGCGGACTCTCAACCACTGTGCCACCAGGGAAGCCCTAGGATGCCAAAACTTTTGATGTGCAAGCCAAATTTCAAGACTACCCTTGGTAAAGTAATCTACGTGGTTAAGCCTCAGTCCTTCATCTGCACAATGGGACTAATAATACTGACTTCATATGCTGAGCCTGAGGGATGAGATCATGTAGGGAAAGTGCTTCAGCTCTTGATGGAATAAGGTGGATTGGGCTCAAGTTCCGATTCTGCTATTTGTTTCTGGCTGAGTTATGTAACCTCCCCAAGTTTCCGTTTCTTCATTAACAAAATGGGGGAAATGATGGTACCTACCTTGTAGAGTAAATGCAAGAGTGTGTGTTAAAGTCTTTGTGTTACTGCTGTATTAGTAATTTTGAAACCAGGTCACAGAAAAGTAGCCAGGTGAAAAGAGAGATTTCCCTATAGGTGGATGAGGGAGGGAAAGAAACAGAAACAGAAGAATACAGCCAAGAATATTTTCACAAAGATAGCATTATTCCCGATGGTCCTAATTGACTGCTGGTCTCTTCAGGGGGCTTCTTTCTTGCCACCCTGGCACTACGTGGCTTGAGCTTCATCCAAGTATGTTCTCAGATCCTCCCACTTGAAGGTGCCTAAGAGAGGGAAATACCAGAAGTAAATTTTTGTGGCATCAAGAGTCTGCATGTCTGGCCCTAAGGTTATTAATGTTTTGAGCATGAGGGAGCTAGATGTGCAGAGCTAGAGGAAAGCCACAACTAAACACTCTGGACTGCATTGCATTGTCCATGGTTCCTTCGCTTGGCAGCTCAAGATATGTTAATGATGATCATGATGTTGATGATGTTATGTTAACAAGGATGGCCCCTACTGCCAGATGGCCCCAGGATTTTCTCCTTCCTTGGTAACATAAACCCGGATTTTCAGCTGGATACATGTGGCCACCTTGAATTAAGAATACAATTTTTTTTTTTTTTTGGCGGTACGCGGGCCTCTCACTGTTGTGGCCTCTCCCGTTGCGGAGCACAGGCTCCGGACGCACAGGCCCAGTGGCCACGGCTCACGGGCCCAGCCGCTCCGCGCTATGTGGGATCTTCCCGGACCTGGGCACGAACCTGTGTCCCCTGCATTGGCAGGCGGACCCTCAACCACTGCGCCACCAGGGAAGCCCAAGAATACGATTTTTTTAGCCTTATTTGTAGCTAGATGTGGTCATGTCACTAAGTTCTAACCAATGAGATACAGTGAAATGTGACTGCTGGGAGTTATCCTTAAAGAGACGGGCATGCTATTCTTTTCCCCTTTTTCCTCCCTGCGGGCCAGAAAACAGATGTGTTGGATAGAGCTTGAGCAGCCATCTTGGACTATGAGGGAGAAGCTGCTTATTAAGAATGACAGACTGATACTAGAAGGAGCCTAGGTTAGAGAGCGCTATCCTAGACTTTGAAGGGAGTTTGTGTGCAAAAGAGATAAATAATCTTCTAAATTGTTTGTCATTCTAATTATTTTTGTCATGTATATATATATATATATTTTCAGCTTTATTGAGGTATAACTGACAAAATTGTAAGATATTTAAAGTGTACAATATAATATGTATACATTATGAGAGGATTCCCCCCAACGAGTTAATTAACACATCCATCACCTCACATATTTACTTTTGTTTGTGTATCAGTTGTCATGTATATTTAAAGTGTAAGGAATGACCTTGGTAAGATTAACTTCTGTGGGTCAATCTCACCTGCATAATGGCACTAATAATAACTACCTCAGCCCAATGTTGGTGTTACAGCAAGTTGTCCTAAATTCAGAAACAGACCCCAGGATTCTTGATGTCCCAGGCTTCTGAGCTCAGTAGTATACTTGAAAAGAGTCCTGAACTTTAGACATCACTCACCTTTCTCTGTCCGTAGTGGTGTCACAGGTGAAGCAAGTATGAATCAAGGTATGTTTATATTATAGAAGCACTTTTTTCCAAAGCACTATTAAAGACCTACCTTCCTGAAACCTTCCCCGCCCATTAGGTTTATAGTGGGTCCCTGCTCTCTGAGTCCCCAAAACACACTGCAGTCTTTGTTCTTAAATACGGTCTCCAGGTATCTGTTTGCTGTGTCTTAAATTAGATTATAACCTCTCAGAGGGCAGGGTGTACATCCGAAGATCTCATAATAATGAGCATTGTGCTGGGCACAGAAGGAGATTCATCAAAATGCTTGTTAAAATGAATAGAAAGATTCGACTCTGAATATGAGACAAGACTCCTGGAGTGGGGCTTCCCTGGTGGCGCAGTGGCTGAGAGTCCGCCTGCAGATGCAGGGGACGCGGGTTCGTGCCCCGGTCCAGGAAGATCCCACATGCCGCGGAGTGGCTGGGCCCGTGAGCCATGGCCGCTGAGCCTGCGCGTCCGGAGCCTGTGCTCCGCAGCAGAAGAGGCCACAGCAGTGAGAGGCCCGCGTACCGCAAAAAAAAAAAAAAAAAAGACTCCTGGACTATACAAAAACATATATTGAAATGGGCGTTTCTAGCTAGTACTAAATATTTGAGGCCCTCAGACCTCAGTATGGGATATAAAGTATTATTTTTCTTCACTGAAATATCCCCTTGCAAACAGAAGTCCCACAGGACAAGGAGCATGGCTGAAACTGGACAGACCAGATGCCAGGAGAGATAGATTTATTTTTGGACCATAAGCTTGGCCTCCAGGGAAAGAAGGAACTTGTCAATTTCACTTTTTTGCTTGGATCAGACGATTGAGCCTGGCAGAGAGACACTCTTTGGGACTAGTAGTTCTCTGGAATTTCTAACCTTCTCCGGGCTTGGGAGGAGTTGGGAGAAGAAAATGCATCATTTGAATGATGGCCATGGTTACGGCAGGCCTCGCATGCCAACCAGAGGGAAAGAAAATACTTGCTGAGCAAAGTAACTGGAAAGCAGTTACTCATATTTTAAACTAGGCTACATGGTTGAAATCCAGAATAATGTAGACTTTTGGACCAGCGACTACTTGGAAATAAGCTTTCTGGCTGGAGAGCAGCCTCTGGTGTTGTGGATGGAAAGGACTATTGCAGTGTCTTTTCCCTCGGTGCTTTGCGCTGCCAGATGCTGGGGGGGCGGCGTCTCAAGCATTTACTTACTCCAATAGATGTCTCAATAATTCCAGCAACAGAAAGGAGTTGACCACTTTGATGGGGGTGCATGTGGCCACGTGGTAGAATCAGGACAAGCCCGTCAGACTGCTGAGCCTGATAGTGACATTTTCATCCCTCCAAGACCCTGGTGGAGGAGCACTTAGGCGGACACAGGGAAATTGATGTAAGTGCTTCACAAGGCACAGGCGAAATGGACAAGTCCAGCTGGGCAAATTCCCAGGATGCCAGATCATAAGGGCTGTTTCCAGGAAGGGCTGACCCTTGCTGGAAGGGCTGACCCTTGCTTTTCCCTGAAGCTCAGTGACGCTAAGAATCTCAGCTCCCTTGCAGGCCACTGAAAAAATTCCCAGTAAGCACACAGGAACTGTTGAACCCTACAGCATTTGCGATCGCAATTATCAGATGATGGAGGAAGAATTAGACTCTGAAAATCTGGGCTTGAATCTTCCCTGTCATTTACCAGCCAAATGAGGCCAGGCAAGTCCCAATCGCATGGAGTATCCGTTTACTTACCTGTCAAGTTGGATCTCTCTGTCTACTTCACAGGATCGTTCTGAGGATAAAATGAGATGAGGCATTTGTCCTGCCCTCTTCATATGCCAGATGGTGATATTTATAACTTAGTCATTCTAATGGCTTTATATACTCCATCTCCTTCAATCCTGAGAACACCTCATAAGGTGGACACTATTTTTATCCCCATTTTACAGACAGGAAAACTGGACCCCAGATTAAGTAAAGTGACTGATGCAAGGTTACACCACTAGGTGGCAGACCCAGGATTTGAACCCATCCTCACTGGCTCCAGAGAGCATGTCAGACTGTTGCACTATTTCCCAGCAGAGAAAGACAGGCGATTCTCTTAGAGCAGTTCTTCATTTTTGTTTGGAGAACAACCAGTACTTTGTTATTGTTTCAGCATCCAGTCAGGGCTTTCTGATCTGAGGACGCTGGGGAAGGTTGAAGCCTTTGAAGCAGAGTGTGGTGATTCAGGTCTGCTTTTTAGAAGAATGGCTAGCTGCCTGGTAGAGGCTGGATGGCAGACAAGGGGAGTGGGCAAAAGTGAGTGCAGGAGTTGGGGGAGAAGCTTGTTTATACAATCCAGGAGAGCAGCAGTAAGGGAAAGGAGTTAACCTTTGTCTGGACCTCTCAAGCCCACGGGGAGAGGAGTTAAATTCTGCCACTGCTTCCAGGCTGGCTGGAGAAAAGTATCCCTCCCCTTGAAGTGAGTGGTCCATAGCAATGAAAATAAACACTAAGGGCTGTATTCCACATAAGAAGGTAAACCATGGTTCTCTTGGGTTGAATGCAGCGGACCACCTGGTTCCGTTGAGAAGCTGGTGTGATGTGTCTGTGACCATTCCCAAGATGAACCCCTGGGGACTGCCCTGGGCAGAGCCTTTCAACATCCTACGGGCACTCAGGAGAGGTCTCCCTCCCTCCTCTGACCCATCTCTGGGGTCTTTGCACCCACAGACTACCCCTCCTAGCAATGCTTTTTCCTCTCTCTCCCCCCACCAGCAAACCAGCTCCCCTCTAACCTCTCCTCCCAGGGCTCCTAGGCCACAGAGAGGCTGCCTGTTGGCCCTCCGGTTCCAGGCAGGGAGCCAGGACGCTTGGGTTCTAATCCCAGATCCACCACAGGGCCACGGGTCGGCATCATCCCATACCCACAGCGGCCCTCCCCAGCAAGGAGATGCCCAGCACGTGCTTTCTCTCTCTTCTCGACTCTGCTCCCGGGGCAGCCGCTGTAGGACTTAAGTGTGTCACCCGCTGGAATCTTGTTTGCAAGCAGCGAATGCGCCTAATCTCCACGCCCAACCCCGGTCACAGCCAGCGCTCTGTGCAGATGACCTGGCGACTTCCCAGTTGTTCTTGGTGTTGATGCAGCCAGGAGGCAGATTTCTGAACCCCTTTGCGCCCTAGTACCCTCATCTGAAAAAACGAGGCGAGGAGTGTTTTCCCTGCCTATTTCATCCGGCTGACGAGTCACGTACTCGTGCAGAAAACTGTACATGCTTAAGGTGTTATCATTAGCCGGGCGGGCATTCTGGTAGGTTCAGGCTGCTGGAGCTCTCGGAGGCTTCACCAGACCCAAGGGCCAAGAGGAAGTTCCTCTTTATCCCGCTCTCTCCTGGAGCCCACTTCGGCCAAGCCACCGAGAGTCGTTCCTCAGTGGGGACGACCGCGAGCCGCCCCTCTTTCCTCTCTCCCATTGGCTTTCACCTGCCAGAGGGGCGGCTGCCACGGGCCTCTCTGCCCGTCAGTCAGGGCCGTCGGGCTCCGCCCCACCCCTCCCGGGGGTTTATAACGGGAATTCCCATGGCTCAGCTCTGGCGTCCAACCTGCTGCCGCCGCGGCCCGGCCGAGCGGAGAGCACCACACGCAGAGCACACGCTCGCGCTCAGCTCCCCTCCGGGGCGGTTCATGAGCGCGCGCTCCGACCGCAGCCTCCGCGAGCCCGCGCCGCACCGCCGCGGCCCGCCGTCGCCAGGGCCCCCCGGGGGAAGGAAGGCAGGAAGGCCGGCGCGGCCGTGCGCCCCGTGGAGCCCGCCACCCCTGTCCGCAGCCGGCTGCCCGGTCCGTCTGGCACCATGCTGCCCGCGCGCCTGCTCGCGCCCCACTTGCTGCTCGTGCTGGTGCAGCTGTCCCCGGCTCGCGGCCACCGCACCACGGGCCCCAGGGTAAGTGAGCCCCCAGCCGCGCGCCCACCTGCGGAAGGAGACCCAGGTCGCTGACCCTCCTCCTGGTGGTGTGGTGGGGGGAGGTGGCGGAGAGGGGGAAGGGAGGCGTCAGACCTCGTCCCCCTCCTCACCTACTACCCAGTCCCCCGTGGGCTTCTCGGCGAAGTTGCTGAAATAAAAATTTCTCCCATTGTTCCCCCCGCCCCCCACCCACCCATTCTTTCTTGCAGCACCGATTCTGCCCGCTCCCTCCTGCCCTCCTCCCCCGCTGTCACTGGTGCGTTCTCTCTCCCAGTCTCTTCTCCCAGGGCCTTTTGCTCCAAGACCCTTAGAGGTGCCTTCCGCCTCCGAGGTGCCTCATGCTGCTCGCGGTCCCGGAGCGCTGGTGCTCTTGGCAGGCGGCGGTGGGGGGCAGCTCTGCCTCCAGGGTTTTAGGTTACCCGAGAGCCACACAAGGACCTTGTGTTGTTGCTGTTTTAAAAAGCGATCGCTGCTCGTAAAACCCGCAGCAGATAATTTTAATGCTCCCTCCCGCTAGGCACAGCGGCGGAGGAGGGGTAGAGGTGGAGGCTGGGGAGAGCTGGTGGAGAGGAGCTGGCAGTGTTCAAGGGTCTCTTCCCCTGCGTTCGGGCGCGGGAGGTTGAACTACTTGTTGAACCTTGGTCTGATTGGAGTTCCTGAACGATGTGAAACGTGCCAATTCTGTGCACAGGACAGGCTGTTCAAGGCATTCTAAAACCTCCCGGACCCGACAGCATTGTGTGCATTGCTGGGCTAGGTTATTGCTCCCATGCGCCCAATCGGTCTCATGAAGGATTCCACTGGCTTGAAGAGTGTCCTCTTAAACCACTTAGGTGTTCATTTGATCAAATTTATCCAGGCAACCTCTGGCCGCGGAGTAACGTATGTCAGGGCAGTTGTCTCTGGAGATAGCTGCTTGCCTCCGCCAGGCAGTGGCAGAGTCCATGTGGAAGTAGCTGGGATCTTTGTGAACAGGTGGGCTCCTGAACCAACTCACGCTTTCCTGGGTATTGTTCGGCCTAGCCTGTTGCCACCTGTTCTGACCGCAGGTTCTTTATTCATAGCTCTTGCTACCACGAGAGTCATCTTTATAGCTGTCGTGTGTGTGGGAAAAGCCTTGCAAAGCTTGATGAGCCGTAATGACCGCCCAGGTGCTGGCTGATTACATCCGAGCCCGGCTATCACTGTGAGATCAGATTTGCAGCCACTTAGGAAAGAAAAGTGTTTGTCCCCGTGTTGGGCCGGCCCTTGCTTTTATGACCAGATGTGCAACAGCAGCAGTTAAAGTGCGGCCGATTAGATCCAGGGCGTGTCATAAATCCTCGACAGCAGGCGTTCCCGAAGCTGGGGCAAGTCAGGGCTCCAGGAGTGACTTTTATGAATGCAGATGAGCATGCCTTTTAAATGAAGCTGCTTGGTTTGATATTAGGACTCACAGCTCTTAAGCTCTGAGGTCAGGAGAGCCATGGCGTTCCCTTCAATAATTAGGAACAGTCAAGACAAGAGACGCAGACCAGAGCACCCCAACTGAAATCTGGATGCCCGCCCACATGAGAGGCCCGGAGACAAATGGCGGGGGGCTCATTTGCTGCCGGGCGGGTCTAGCGTCTCAAGCCATATGGCTCTCCTTCCTTGCCTCCTGAATCTGGGGGAAGCAGCTCTTAGGGGCAAGCTAGGGACTTCAGGGGAAAATAGAGACATTGGTTCGTTTTCCCTCCAGCTTCTTTAGTTCATTAATTTGACAGAAATGGTGGAACACAAACAGGAACTGTAAATAGGCTTGTGTGTCCCAGCTTGCATTTCCTCTCTCTCTCTCCTTTCCTCTCTCTTTCACACACACACACACACACACACACACACACACACACACACACACACACACTTAGAAAGCACCAAGAGGAAGCTACCGTCTTGAGTGTGTGGTTACCTGGATGCATGTATAGGCCCCATTGAAAGCCACCACTTATGAGTTCTTGAGCCGGGCACTTTCCATGATCACTTATGTTTATAAGAACAAGAAGATGGGTCTTTTTAGTGTCATTTTGCAAGTGAGACTTAGGGAGGCTAAAAGCCTTGCTTGAAACACTCATGGTGCAGCCACAGCAGTGGGAGCCAAATCCCAGTTTATACGGATGTGCAGGTCGTGTGCTTTCCATACCACCCAGAAGCTGCGGGGAGTGTTCATCCGACTAGTCATGCCGTTCCTGTTAAATGGGCATCAGGCGAGTCTGTAAGAAAGCATTACTGATACTTTTGGGTGTCTGCATCACTAAAGGGTGATGTCTTTGAGTTTCAACCTATTCCAGAAGACTGCAGTTCTCTTCTCTGTCTTCTTGGTGGCCTCAGAAATGTGGCCCTGGTTGTGAATGGCAGTGTCATAGGAGGAGCAGAAACATCTGGCTGTTGCAGTATTCCCTTGGGCAGCCCTGGGTCTCTTCTGCTAATCTTTTGAGTGACAGAGGCTTAAGGATTGGCATCTTTTCTAGCTGGCTTTCTAGGAAACCGAGAGCATGCCCTTTCGGTTTAACTTTATCTGGCTCACTAATTGAGCTCCCCCGAGGCCTAGACCCCAATCCTTGCCCCTTTATTTGTTTCCTGCCTTCATAAAATGCCTGACATTTGTTTGACTCTGGAAACCAGCAGCTATCAAGTGTCAGATTGGAGGCTATTATGTAGGAAGCACCTGATTTCTTGGCCTCTCAGCTCCGAGCAGCCGCGTG
This sequence comes from Stenella coeruleoalba, assembly GCF_951394435.1. Taxonomy (NCBI): domain Eukaryota; kingdom Metazoa; phylum Chordata; class Mammalia; order Artiodactyla; family Delphinidae; genus Stenella; species Stenella coeruleoalba. The sequence goes on along the minus strand of NC_137147.1, from coordinate 31,773,477 downwards.
GCTACCTGGGATGCTGGCCAGGAGCCTTTTAATTACGGAGGAGGCAGCCATTTCTTTAATCCTGCACACTTTACTGAAAATCTTTCTGGGGAGGATTGAATGGGGGAGGGGCTCTGCCAGGCTGATGGAGTCTGACTAATGCCTGTCTTTGTCTAAACCTCTGTCTGCCCGGCAGACTGGGAGCTGGGTGAGGGCAGGAATCGTGCCCGTCTTGTCCATCGGTGTATCCCCAGAGCTCAGCACAGGGCCTGGCACTTGTGAAATGAACAAATAAATGCAGATAATGCATGTTTAACAGTGATTCACAGGTTCCACCTTCCTGGTGCAGGACTGGAGGCAGGAAAGCGCGTCTGGAGCCTGTGCTCCGCAACAGGAGAGGCCACAACAGTGAGAGGCCCGCGTACCATAAAAAAAAAAAAAAAAAAAAAAGTTTGAGAAATAAGAGAAAAGGTCAAGAAGTCTAAGAAATTTTATTTCTTAATTGTTTTAGCTATATTCTTTAACTGTCCTCTCTCCTCTCACATACTTGATTCATCCTTTAAAACCTAGTTCTAGCATCACTCTGTGGGAACTTTCCTGCAAAAAACCATTTTGGTTAGAATCAATCACTCTCACCTTCGTACAACTTCGGTATCTCTTTCACTTGTCTTCCAGCTTTTGCTAAGTCTTCTACAGTGAGCATCTTGAGATCAGACCAGCATCTTCATCTTCTCAGCTCTAACTTGCCCCTTCGGCACTCCATGCATAATTCTGTCTTGTTAAGTGAACAAGCTCACAACCTCTTGAGGGCAGAATAGAGATGTTATTTGTCAGTGTGCTGGTCACACTGCAAAGCGTTCTGTAAATATTTATTGAAATGAATTCGACTGTACTGTGATGTCCATGCTGGACTCCCTGCTCTCATTTAAATGTGAAATTGGTTACTTAACAAACTATTATTTTTTTTCCATTTTAGGCTTTTGTTCCTTGTTTAAAAATAAGCATGTGGAGGGGTGGAGGAGGAGAGACTGAGCAAGCGGACTTGGATGGGGGAACAGGCTTTGACTCCACCTAAACCCTTTTTAAAAAATCTTGCGTTTGCCAACTGTGAAGCAGCTTGTAGACAGTTCCCTCCTATTTGACTAACCTGTCTCAGTGTCTGGACCAGGGTGTGTCCTTGTGTCTGCAGAGATGCCTTTCTTATTGTCTGTGTTCAGGACAGAAAGCTTTTTTTTTCCACATGGGGGTTTTAGCTGAGGGGCTACTCAAGGTGTTAGACCAAGAATTTCATTTAAATATTTTGATAGAGCTGACATGTGAAATTTAAAGAAATAAAACTGAGGAAGACAGGAAGAGGAGACAATCATCTTAGAAACTCTAGGAAATTCAATCAAATGGAAAACACTTTGATATTATCTCATTATCTCCTAAAGTTGAACATTCACTTTTTTTTTTGGCCGCCCCTCTTGGCTTGTGGGATCTTAGTTCCCCGACCAGGGGTCGAACCTGAGCTCTTGGCAGAGAAAGCACGGAGTCTTAACCACTGGACCGTCAGGAATTCTTAACCACTGGACCGTCAGGAAATTCCCGAACATTCACATTTCTTACAGCCCAGGGATTCCACTCCTAGGTGTATATGCCCAAGAGAAACTCATGTCCAGAAGGAGACATATGCAACCGTGTTCACACTATCACAAGCCTGGAAAGAGCTCAAATACCCATCAGTAGGAGGGTAGATAATAAATTGTGATGTATTCACACAATGGAGAATTATAGTCAGTCAAAACAAATGAACATCAGTGACATGCAAAAATATGGACGCATCTGGGTAATATGATATTAAGTAAAAGAAATGCACTGAAAGATGCAGCGTGACATCTTTTATAAATTTATAAATAGCTAAAATTAAATAAAAACACTTTTAGGAATACATATAGCTGCAAGAAAACTATATGAAAAGAAAAACAAGGTACACAGGATCGGGGGAGGTTAGGGTGAAGCAGAGGGTTGGATTGGCCAGGAAAATCATATGGTTAGTGTAAGTTAGTATCAATACTTTATCTTCTTTTTTTGGGGGGGCGTGAGTTTGGAAGTATTTGTCCATTGGTAAAGATCAATAGCTTATTTAATAAAAAATAAGAGTGGCTCCTGCTTAGACCAATGTTGAGTGTGTCACGAGCCAAAGATTATGTTTAATTCCATTCTTTGCACCTGAGGTCAGGCAAACACAAATTCCCTTTGTAGAGACTCCTTTCTTGCCTCCTCTGCTCCCTCCTCCCCCTTTCCAGATGTGCATCTTAGAAAATACCACGTTGGGGAGTGATGATTGGTTTTTCTTTGAATTCTTGGCTGGTTAGACCAGGGGCCCCAACCCCGGGCGGAGGAGGACTGGTAGGGGTCCGTGGCCTGTTAGGAACCTGGCCGCACAGCAGGAGGTGAGCGGCGAGTGAGCGAGTGACGCTTATCTGTCACTCCCCATTGCTCCCCGTCGCTCGCCTGACCCATCCCCGCCCCCCATCCGTCCGTGCAAAAATTGTCTTCCACGAAACCGGTCCCTGGTCCCAAAAAGCTTGGGGACCGCTGGGTTATACCCAGAGCCGGCCCAGGCTCCGGCGTAAATATCTACATCAGCTGGCCAATAAGCTCATTTGTAAAGCTGAGCCCGCGGTAGGCAGTCTTCTCTCTCCCTTGCTCAGGGGGATCAGCCCTGTACATCTGAGTCCCCAGCCCTGCAGAGTAGAAAAGTTCACCAGCTGACGCTTGGGCCAGAAGCCTTATTTGCCAGCGGGGGTGGGGGAGGCGTGTTTCGGACTGATCGCTGCCTTCATTCCAACCTCCTCCCTCGCCTGCCTTGGCAGAGGCTGGGGAGGGGAGCATGGCCCCGCTTAGCAGGTACAGGGCACCCTTTCTCTCCCGACCACATAGAGATCTATTGTTTAAGCAGCCAAGTTCCTGGCATTGCTGGGGGGTGGGTATGTCCATGTGGAGGGCCCCTTCCTCCTGAGCTTGTCACCGCGGAGCAGTTTGGGAGAGGACAAGGGTTAAGCTGCGGATGGGAAATCGATCGGAGCTGCTTGTGAGGCATGCCAAACAGGGTTAGCATTGTACATATGTGCGTGCAGGAACCCTGAGTCACTGAGGGGATAGGAGAACTGGATCTCCACCAACACTCCCAACGGCCTCACAGAGACGCCACAGCGACATAGGTCAGTATAGCAATTAATTGGATTTCCTTCTGCACCTGACGTCATTCTAAACTCAATCGCTAGATCACAAATTAATCTTACCTTTGGCAGACATCTAAGCACGTTAGGTGTGGAGCTCTATGTACTTCCCAGCCGTTGCCTTGGTTGATGTCGGCCTCCTTTTTCTGGAGCCAAAGCAGGGCAGCCTCTACAAAGCAGGAAAGGCCACTCAGAAGAGCTGGAGCCTCAGAAGAGCCCCTGCCACCATCACGGAGGACCGGGATGGAGCCAGGTTCTGGGAGATAATGTGTCAGGTGCTTTGAAACCTGACAAATACTCTGCAAATGTGAGCGACTGTGTCCCTTCCCCTAAAAACCATTTCTCACTGCAGCATTGATCTGATTCCGTTAGATAAGGGCCAAATTTTTGTTTGTTTGTTTGTTTGTTTTCAAGTATTGGCAGTGGAGAAAAACTGGACCCACTTCCCAGAATGGTTCATTTTTAGGACTAGATAACATCTCTAAGACAGCTCTGGGAGTTAAAAATATTTTGGGGGCATGTTTATCATGCATCTCTTCTTGAAAAATTCTGCAAAGGCCCAGGGGAGAGGACACAAAAGCAGTAACAAGTAAGAGGGTGAGGTGGGCAGTGTTATAAAAGGACATTGAGCCTGCTTTCAGGTGCACAGTGCCCCTGACTGGCTCAAAAACAATGACTCCAACGACTCCCCTTCGTCAGTGGTGCTGTCCGATAGACCTTTTGCTAGGATGGAAATGTTCTACATCTGCACTGTCCAATATTAGACACATGTGGCTATTGAAGGGTTTTTTGTGGGTTTGTTTGTTTGTTTTTGTGGGGTTTTTTGCTATTGAATTTTAAATGTGGTAAGTAAAACTGAGGAACTGACTTTTAAACTTAATTTGATTTCAATTAAGGGTAAATGTTAATAGCCACGTGTAGCTAGTGGCTGTCATACTGGACAGTGTCGGTCTCTCACTGAGGTGCCCAGCCTTACCTCTCACTGTATATCCCCATCCTCATGTGCCCCAGACTTTGGTTGCACTGAACTGCATTGCATTTCCTGACCTCTCCTTCCCTCCTCATCTCTGTCTGTCTGAATCCCGCTCATCATTCAAAAGCCTCCACACAGTCCTCCCAGCCTCGCCCCAGGAAGGGTTCTCTCACCCACTGTGCTTTGCTTACCCCTAGGGTAGTGCGTGTCCCCATCTGCCCTGTGTTCTAGCTGACCGTAGAGGGAGGGTAGTGGGGCAGCCTCAGCACAGGCTTTGGAGGTAGACAGATCCAAGTTTGAGTCTGTCTCTGCCACTGTGAGCCTGGGCTAATAACTTAACCTGTTGGGTCCTTGGTTCCCTAGTTTGTCCAATGGAAGGCATAGTGTCTATGTTCCAGGGTGGAGGAGGATGAAGTGGGAAGTCTTAGCTTCCTATTCCTGTTGTAACACGTAGCACAAACCTAGTGGCTTAAGCAACACAAATTTTTGGAGGTTTGAAGTCTAAGACAGATCTCACTGGGTTAAATAATCAGCAGAGCTGAGTTCCCTTCTGGAGGCTTCAGGGGAGAATCCATTTTCATGCCTTTTCCAGCTTCTAGAAACTGCCTGCATGCCTTGGCTTGTAGCCCCTGTTCACCTTCAAAGCCAGCAATAGCTGGTCAAGTCTTTTTCATGCTTCCATCTCTCTGGTTCTGACTCTTCCGCTTCTCTCTTCTCCACTTAAGGACCTTGTGATTTCTGACCCCTGGGCTACCAGGAGAGCCCAGACTGTTCTCCTTATTTTAAGCTCAGCTGATTAGCAACCTTAATTCCTCCTTGCCATATACTGTAGCACTACTAGGATTAGGACATGGGCATCATTCGGGGGGCCATTATTTTGCCTACCACATTCATTAAGGGTCTGATACAGTGCCTGGCTCATAGAGGGTGCTTGATAAGTGGGAGCCATTATTATGACCTTCATCTATGAGTTTCTTTCGTTTTAGCCTGGGAGTCTTGCAATGGTGGTGTTGCTTAATTTTCTTTATAGACTCCATCCTGTTCAAGAACAGGTGCTTAGTAAATATTTATTGAATAACAGAATTTTTGGTAAATGTAGATTATTTCTTTCCTTGTAAAGAAATATTACACAGTAAAAAGAAGTAAAATGCAAACCAAAATACATAATCCCCTTTGTGCAAAAAAAAAAAGTTGGCTTATGATTTTTTACGGAACTAGACCAAAAAAATCTTAAAATTTGTATGAAGACACAAAAGACCCCGAATAGCCAAAGCAGTCTTGAGGGAAAAAAAATGGAGCTGGAGGAATCAGACTCCTTGACTTCAGACTATACTACAAAGCTACAGTAATCAAGACAATATGGTACTGGCACAAAACCAGAAACATAAATCAATGGAACAAGATAGAAAGCCCAGAGATAAACCCATGCACCTATGGTCAACAAATCTATGGCAAAGGCGGCAAGGATATACAATGGAGAAAAGACAGTCTCTTCAATAAGTGGTGCTGGGAAAACTGGACAGCTACATGTAAAAGAATGAAATTAGAACACTCCCTAACGCCATACACAAAAATAAACTCAAAATGGATTAGAGACCTAAATGTAAGACCAGACACTATAAAACTCTAAGAGGAAAACATAGGAAGAACACTCTTTGACATAAATCAAAGCAAGATCTTTTTTGATCCACCTCCTAGAGTAATGGTAATAAACACAAAAATAAACAAATGGGACCTAATGAAACTTAAAAGATTTTGCACAGCAAAGGAAACCATAAACAAGACAAAAAGACAACCCTCAGAATGGGAGAAAATATTTGCAAATGAATCAATGGACAAAGGATTAATCTCCAAAATATATAAACAGCTCATGCAGCTCAATATAAAAAAAAAACCAACCCAATCGAAAACTGGACAGAAGACCTAAATAGACATTTCTCCAAAGAAGACATACAGATGGCCAAGAAACACATGAAAAGCTGCTCAACATCACTAATTATTAGAGAAATGCAAATCAAAACTACAATGAGGTATCACCTCACACCAGTTAGAATGGGCATCATCAGAAAATCTACAAACAACAAATGCTGGAGAGGGTGTGGAGAAAAGGGAACCTGCTTGCACTGTTGGTGGGAATGTAAATTGATACAGCCACTATGGAGAACCGTATGGAGGTTCCTTAAAAAAATAAAAATAGAATTACCATATGATCCAGCAATCCCACTACTGGGCATATACTCAGAGAAAACCATAATTCAAAAAGACACATGCACCCCAATGTTCATTGCAGCACTATTTACAATAGCCAGGTCATGGAAGCAACCTAAATGTCCATCACCAGACGAATGGATAAAGAAGATGTGGTACGTATATACAATGGGATATTAGCCATAAAAAGGAACGAAATTGGGTCATTTGTTGAGACGTGGATGGATCTAGAGACTGTCATACAGAGTGAAGTAAGTCAGAAAGAGGAAAACAAATATTGTATATTAACGCATATATGTGGAACCTAGAAAAATGATACAGATGAACTGGTTTGCAGTGCAGAAATTGAGACACAGATGTAGAGAACAAACGTATGGACACAAAGGCGGGGAAGTGGTGTGGGGTTGAAGGTGGTGGTGTGATGAGTTGGGCGATTGGGATTGACATGTGTACACCGATGTGTATAAAATTGATGACTAATAAGAACCTGCTGTATAAAAAAATAAATAAAATTAAATTAAAAAAAAACTAATACTAAACTTTCTTTGGGTTATTTGTATGGAAATATGTTAATATAAATGTTTCAGACATTACATGAAATTCCTAAAAATCTTATATGTTCTGGTATAATGTTATAAGTCATAATTCTAGTTATTATTTTAAAATGTGTATCTCAGAAATAACTAAATTTCTTGTCAATTGCATTATTATGAACTTTCATCAAATCTTTAACCGTGGTCATTTTTAAGTCTTTTGTCATTTACAGACAGTTCTGGGTGTACTCTGATGCTTTTGCAAAAATGTTCCTATAAAAGGGTTTCATCTTCAAGGAATTCATGGAAAAGACTCTGACAAGTACATGTTTCTGGTAACTGACTATACTGCTGAACTGAATGAATAAGCATTTTCAGAACTCTAATGGAAAACTGATGAATTTATAAAAGTGCTAACAAAAGATCAAGATAAAAAAAATTAATTACATGGGACTGAGTGAACTGATGAGGATGATTATAATTTTTGTGACTTTCTGTTTGAATAAAAAAATTGATGACTAATAAGAACCTGCTGTATAAAAAAATAAATAAAATAAAATTAAAAAAAGTTGGCTTATGTATAGAAAAATTGTGTGGATTATATGTCATGCTGTTAATGGTGTTCATCGGGGGATATTCCATTTCTATAAGATGCGTCTTAGTAATTGAAATAATTTTGTTTACAATGAGCATATTTTAATCTTAGAGGAAAATAATGAAGATTAAAACATGCATGATTTAAAGAAATCCCCAAAGCTGTCTCAATCCAGCCCAATCCCCATCTACATAAGACACAGCCAGCTCGTGTTCGTGTTGGGTTGATTTTTAGGGTTAGTAACTATTAGTACCAGGCCTCCGACTCAATTTCTGCATGCTTTGAACTCAGTCTGCTTTAAAGGAGAGCTTTCAATTAACCTCAGCAGGATGTAACTGTAAAAAATGCATTTATTGATGCTGGTGGGAATATAAATGAGTCCAATCACTTTGTAGAATTACAGTTGAAGTTGCACACACTCTTTGAGCTTGTAATTCCACTCCAGCATATACCCTAGAGTAACGCACTGACATGTATACTAAGAGACATGTTTAAGGATGTTCACAGCAGCAATTTTTGGTAGTAGCAAACATTGTAAACCAGCTAACTGTCCGTCAACAGGAGATGAGAAATAGAAATTTTGGTATATTCAAATAATGGAATATTACACGGTGCTGAAACTGACTAATATAAAGCACCACTGATTATTATGGATCAATTTCATAATCAAAATGCGGGGTGAAAAAAGGCAAATTGTAGAATACATATGTTATGCTGCTATTTATATGAAGGATGAAAGCATGTGACAACTATACGTATTTTATTTAGGGGTGCAAACATATGTAAAAAATGTATGAAGGGGCTTCCCTGGTGGCGCAGTGGTTGAGAGTCCGCCTGCCCATGCAGGGGACACGGGTTCGTGCCCCGGTCCGGGAAGATCCCACATGCCGCGGAGCGGCTGGGCCCGTGAGCCATGGCCGCTGAGCCTGCGCGTCCGGAGCCTGTGCTCCGCAACGGGAGAGGCCACAAGTAGTGAGACGCCCGCGTACCGCAAAAAAAAAAAAAAAAAAATTCTGAAAATTGAGGGCGATGGTAACTCTGAAGTTCAGGTTATAGTGGTTACCTAGGGTGCGAGGGCAGGAGGGAGAGGAACATCGGTTGGAATGTTTTAGGTTTTTAAAATGGAAGGTGAGTGCACAGATATTTAAATTCCTTTTTGTATCTATTACATAATACATCATAACATTTTCCATAAAAGATAAAAATGCATTTGGATAGATCACAGCAAAGTTTTAAGAGCAAATAATAAAAGTGTTGCTTCTGCACGGGGTCGTCTGCTCCAAGCCTCTGATCATATTTTTTCTTTCCCCTGAAGACAATGCTCAGGGCCATTCAACCAAACTTGTGACCCCATTGCCTCAAGTGCTGGCTACCTCCCTCCTGCCCTCGTGAGGCCCTAAGGTCATGCCTCCTCCCCTGAGCTCCAGGTGGGCCAGGTGGGTGCAGGTGCAGTGTCCTTCTTCCACCCCTGCCTGGTGGGACCTCTGCTCTTTTTGCTGTATTTGCTCTCCCTTGATAATTAGAGCTGAGGTTGATCATTTTCTCAAATTTATTGGCCATTAGTTAGGGTTGCCAGAGTTGGCAGATGAAAAGTAGGATTGCCTAAATTGTAAATTGCGTAAATTGGAATTTAGATAAACAACAAGTAGTGTTTTAGAATAAGTATGGCCCAAATTATTTGTTACTTATCAGAAATTCACATTTAACTGGGTATCCTATATTGTATCTGGCAGTCCTACATTAGTTCCTTTTCTTCCGGGAATCATCTGTCCTGAATTTTTGCTGATTTTTCAAACAGGAGTGGTAGTTTTTTTTTTTTTCACCTCACAGACTGACTTGGGAAGAGGTTTTTTGTTTTTTTAAATACTAGATATTAATCTGTTTTGCTGTCATGTCTGGCAAATGCCTTTCATTATGAAAAGACCCTGGTTTCAATCTTCTGAATTTTACATCTTTGCGTAACTAATCTGTCCTTATGGTTTCTGTCTTTGGTGTCAGGATGAGAAAGGTCTCTCCCTGCTAAGGTTATGGAAATTAAGGTGAATAAGTTTATGAAGACTCAGATTGCACAAGCAGCAACAAATACACTACACAGGTCAAACACTGATTTAATGTTTGATATGAATTTATATAGTATTTTCTGTGAATTAAACTTCTTAATGTAACCCTGTGGGAGGAGTGCTTGTCCTGTGTTTCAGAAATTCTCAATAACATTTGGAAAGAAGATGTGTCAACCAGAAGTATTCTGTCAAGGTAATTACTTGGGGAAATTTATATAGAAAGTGTTACTTTGAGTAAACAGGCTTTCTTGGAAATGACACTAGGACTTTGGCAAAGAGCTTAGACTCTCCTTCATCTTTGGGTCCTTTCCCTTCATTAAAAAAAACCTTTCTTTGTTATGAAAACTTCCAAATATATACAAAAAAGCAGAGATTAGCATTAGTGAATTCTTATGGAACCCTCACACAGTTCCAACAACAGCTCGATTCTTCCACCCGTCCTCTAGTCCCCTGATCATATTATTTTGAAGCAAGTTCAGACATTATATCTTATCATCCATAAATATTTTCATATATATCTCTAAAAGAAAAAGACATTAAAAAACACCTAACCACAAAACCACATCACAACCAAAGAATATTAACAACCATCCCTTAATACAGGGATTACAATGTAGAATTCAATCAACAGTCAAATCTCCCTGATTATGTCTCAGATCAAGATCCACTTAAGGTCCACGTATTGGCTTCTCTGTATCTTAATCCTCTTTTAATCCACGAGTTTCCTCTCCACCTCCTTTTAACTTTGTAATTTATTTGTTGAATAAACAGGTGTTCTAGGATTTTCCACACTAACTTTTGCTGATTACATTTCCATAGAGTTGTGTAACATGTTCCTGGAAAATGATAGTGAGATCCGGAGGCTTGATTAGATGTAGGTTTTATATTTTTTCGGGCAAGTATGTTTCATGGCAGTTGGTGTGTACTTCCATCAGGAGGCACATAACATTTGTGATATTAGCACCCAGCGATGGTCATTTTGGGACTCATTAATTTGTTAGCTGTTGTCACTGATTTTTTTTTTTTTTTCCGGTACGCGGGCCTCTCACTGTTGTGGCCTCTCCCGTTGCGGAGCACAGGCTCCGGACGCGCAGGCTCAGCGGCCATGGCTCACGGGCCCAGCCGCTCCGCGGCATGTGGGATCTTCCCGGACCGGGGCACGAACCTGTGTCCCCTGCATCGGCAGGCGGACTCTCAAGTACTGCGCCACCAGGGAAGCCCTGTCACTGATTTTTAAACAAGTAATAGGTGATACTGAAAAGCACTTCTACCTTTTGTGTGGCATTGCCGTCTTTCGGTCTCTGTGTTGGCATGGAGGGGTACAGAGGAAGGGGGCCTGGGGGCCAATGTTCCCTTCTCAGCATTGGCCTCCCAGTGGGGAGGCTGCACGTGACCCCAGCACTGTGAGAGAAACTCTGCCTGAATTCTTGGTTGGTGGCCTAGGAAGGGAGTCTCCTTGGTTTCTGGTGGAAATAGTTAAGAGCATGAGGGAGCTGGTTTTACTCTCTGGTGCTAATCGGGAGGCCTTTGAAGTGTAACTGTAGATCAGCTTTGTGTGTGATCTTTGGTACGTACACATTAGTTGGGAATTTATCTTGTAAGAAACAGATACCATGTTTTGAACTGGCTTATCCAATGAAGGGGATTCATTGGCTCAAGTAATAGAAGGTACAGATACAAAGTAGGTTTCAGGATTGGTTTGATTTGGTGACTTAACGGTGTTATCAAACACTCAGAGCATTTATGTCTCTTCCCTCTGCCTTTTTGTGGTGTCTGTTTAATCTGAAGCCTAGCTTTTCCTGGTGGCAGAATTGCTGCAGTGGTTCCACGCTTCATAGCTAAACATCACACTTTCTAGGGGAGGGAAGAGAGAATTGGCTTCCAGTCACCCTTTCCTAGATACTCTCCGAAAACTTTGGCTCTTAGCTTATTGATCTAAGTTGAATCAAATGCCCATTTTTAACCAACCCCTTTGGCCAGGAGAGTGCCATGCTGTGAGTGACGTAGGCCTAGATTCCTTAGACTGATCTCTGTGCAGGGTAGGAAAGAAGATACCCATTTCTGGAGCTGGCAGTCAGGTTATTTTTCCTACCTCCTCCTGACCACATGGCTGTATAAGGAAGGGTGGAAAGGATGATGGGGCAACAAGCACAGTATCCATCTGGGGATCTGTCACATTCGTAGCCCAGCAGAGTGGTGGGTGGGACGTGTGGTGAGAAGTGTGCAGACATTCATGGTCAGAGCCCAGAGAGGGAGATCTCCTGTTACTGTGTGACCAGTTCCCTCATCATTACAGGAAGGATTACAGGAAGAATTACAGGAAGAATACAGGAAGAATAAGTGACCTCCAAGGGGACCACCAGTGCAGGCATCCCAAGGTTAGGAGCTGATAAGAAAAAGCGAACGTAGGAAAAGTTTGGATACTTTCAGAGTAGAATCGGCCGAATGAAGATGATTCCAGAGGGCCCCCAACATGAAGAGAACATGACCACATAGTCCCATAATTGGAAGGAATCTCAGGGGTCCTTCATTTTACATGAGGTAAGGACTGTCCTGAGTCCACACAGCTAACTGGTGGCAGAGCCGGAGCCAGAACCCAGGTCTCCACTCTCCATTGCTCTGTCCCTGACTTTTCCATTCAAAGATGTCCTGGAGAACTTGGGAAAGTGGCAAAAATCTGGCCAAGGGGAGGAAATAGCCTGAATTTTAGGAGAAGATTATATTTCTGAGTTGCCTTTGGCCAATTCACCAATGTACAGTGGTTGGAACATGTGGCCAAAAAACTCAGGACATGCAGAATCTTCACCATCCATGTTATTATACCTTCCATTTCGTAGGGTTCTGGTTTCTCAGTCCCTAAAAGACATGGATTCCGGTTTCTGCAAATTCTGAAGGTTTCAGTTAAGAAATGTGCAGCTGAGCAAATAGAACAAGTAACCCGCGATAGATACAGTTTGAAGCGAAGGTAGATCTTGGCGTAAGACTCTCCATGCTTGTCAATAGCAATGCAATCAGTGCAGACGTGCCCAAATTAAATGGCAAGCGGTCTGGAGCACAGGGAATGTGTATTTTGGTTGGCACAATATTTTCCTGGGAGACCTTTTCAAATCAATACTCAATTTGAGGGTTGAAGTGGAAACCCTTTATGTTTGTTGAAGAGCGTCTGAAAATGCCCAGGGCTCTCCTTCTGTGGATGGTTTTTCCCTGCCTCTTGGGGCAGATTCACATCTGCACTGGCCCAGGCAGCCTGAAGTCAGGAGCTACACAGAGGACAAGATGCATCATTTCCATCCTTCTCATCTTTTCCTTTGCTTTGAGGATCACGTGCCCTCTCCTAGTGGTGTGTTATTGTACTTTCTTCTGCCGTCAAGAGAGAGGCTTAGAAAAAGACTGGGCCCACATCTGTTGCTGATTCGCAGTTTGTATCTCTTCTTTCATTAAAGCTGCATTTACCTGGAGAATGAAATGCACCTTCCGTCTCACTGTTGGGTGACGGGAGAAGTCTGAGCTGCTACCATTTGAGGCTTTCTTGCCCATCCAGAGTCGGTGCAGAGTAGTGGTTTGGGGGCCAGAGAGACCTAAGATTAAGCTACTTTCTGCTGGCTCTGCTGCTTTCTAGCTGTTGTGTCCTTGGGCAAATTAACTAACCTCTAAGCTTCAGCTTCCTTATCTGTAATTTGAAGATATTATGTACCTCATTGGGTCATTGTGGAGCTTAAATGAAGTAATGGCAGGAGGCTCAGTAAATGTTAACTATTCATAAAAAGAACAGAGGTAACAAGAAAGATGACTCCTATGAGAACCAAACTTTTTTTCCTATAGTTTTCCCCCTTGGAATTAAAGCTCAAAAGCTCATCAATATGTGGAAGATGTCTAATTTGTGGTTCTGTTTCCTTTTGTTTAAAACAAAGCTAGTTTTTTTGTGTGCAATAAATCAAATATCTCCCTCCTCTTATGCCTTTACCATGAGGTCAGGAGGACCCCCTCATGGAAACGTGTGGAGGAAAGATGCTCTTCGGCGAGGTCTTCCTCCATAGGCCATGTGGCCATGTCTTCTCCAGACAACTGTACACTGTCTCCTTCCTGAAGTCTTCTTTCATTTTCTTTCTTTCCTGGCATGGTAGGTTGCTGGTAAGAGGTGACCAGAAGGCCCTCCTCATTATTTCTGAGCTCAGGGTCATAAAGGTCAGGCTGCCCAGTGACTGCCCAGTACGTGCCCAGATCTGGTCCCCAGGCAAATTCCATGGAGCTAGAGGAGCAGCGCCTGGTTTTTCTAGGCCTCCTCCTCCGCTCACTGGATGCCTAGCTTTCCCTTACCTGGGAAAGCCAGTCCCATCAGAGCCTGTGGGTGGGCCTGCATCTGATCTCCAGGCTGCTTTTACAGCATTTCAGAAACTGTTAGCATGTTGCTGTTAGCATGACTTCCTGGAGGGCTCTTTCCAGATAAGGCGGCTTTTGCCAACCACACGCACTTTTTTCCATCTAAATACTTTTAATTGCTGTATTTAGACCATTGACATTTAAAGTGATTATTGATATCTTTGAATTAATATCTCCCATATTTGCTACTGTTTTCTATTTGTTGTTCATGTTCTTTGTTCCTCTTTTTGTCTTCCACTTTTTTTTCTGCTCTTGTGTTTTTAATTGAGCATTTTACATGATTTCATTTTCTCTCCTCTCTTAGAATATCAACTCTCTCTCTCTGTCTGTATATATATATATATATATTTTTTTTTTTTTTTAACTTTTTTTGTAGGTGCACTAGAATTTGCAATATACGTTTACAACTAATTCAAGTCCACTTTCAAATAACACCATACTGCTTCATGGGTGGTGCAAGTACCTTATATAATAACAAAGTATTCCTAATTCCTCCCTCCTGTCCCTTGTATCATTGCTGTCATTCATTTCACTTATACATAAGCTATCATCATTGAATACATTGTTGCTATTATTATTTTGAACAAATTGTTATCTGTTAGATCAAATAAGAATAAGAAAAATAAAAATTTTTATTACTTCTTTAATGCTACTCCTTTCTTCATATAGATCCAAGTTTCTGACTGAAGTAATCTTCTTTCTCTCTGAAGACCTTCTTTTATCATTTCTTATAAGGCAACAAATTCCCTCAGTTTTTGTCTGAGAAAGCCTACTTCTTCTTCATTTTTGAAGGATAATTTTGTAGGATACAGAATTCTAGGTTGATTTATTTTTTTTCCTCTCAACACTTTAAATATTTCATTTCACTGTCTTCTCACTTGGATGGTTTCTGAGGAGAACCCCAATGTAATTGTTATCTTTGCTTTTTTATAGGTGAGGTGTTTATTTCTTCTGGCTTTTTAGAAGATTTTTTTTCTTTATCTTTGATTTTCTGCACTCTGAATATGAAATGCTTAGGTGTAGTTTTTGGAATTTATCTTGCTTGGTGTTCCCTGAGCTTCCTAGACCTGTGGTTTGGTGTCTGATGTTTATTTGGGGAAAATTCTCAATTTTTGTTTCTTCAAATATTTCTTCTGTTCTGTCTTTTTTCTCCTTCTGATATTCCCATTACATGCATGTTATGCCTTTTGTAGTTGTCCAATAATTCTTGGATATTATGTTCTTTTTTTTTTTTTAGTCTTTTTTTTCTTTGCTTTTCAGTTTTCTGTTTGAAGTGTCTATTGCTATATCCTCAAGCTCAGAGATTCTTTCCTCAGTTGTGTCCAGTCCATTAATAATCCCATCAAAGGTGTTCTTAATTTCTGTTACAGTGTTTATCTCTAGCATTTCTTTGGGATTCTTTCTTAAAAGTTCCACTTCTCTCCTTACATTACCCATCTATTCTTGCATATTGTCTGCTTCTTCCATTAGAGCCCTTAGCATACTAATCATAGTTTTTAAAAAGTTCCTGAGCTGATAATTCGAACATCTCTGCCATATCTGCGTCTGGTTCCAGTGGTTGCTCTGTCTCTTCAAATTATGCTTTTTCCGTTTCAGTAAGCCTTGTAATTTTTAATTGAAAGTCAGACCTGATGTACTGGGTAGAAATGATTGTAAATAAATAGACCTTTAGTGGTATGGTGGTGAGGTGCAGGGGCCAGGGAAGTGTTCTACAGTCCTATGATTAGGGCTCAGTCTTTTAGTGAGCCTGGGCCTCTGGACTGTGAACTTCACAAGTGCTTCTCAGTGTGTTCCTCTCCTTAGGTGGGTAGGATGGCTAGAAGGGGCTGGAATTGGGTATTTCTCTTCCCCCAGGTTGGTTAGGCTCTGATAAAACCCCAATGAGTTAGGCCCTGGTGAAACAGTTTCTCTGGAGGGCCGGCCTCGTTCACAGCATGAACAGAATGCTCTGGCTGTTTCAAAAAGGCTGCTTCTCCTCTGCCGGAAGCATGAAGGGATTTTTCTCTGATGTTTGTTGTGAGACCCTGGGACATATTCTTGCCTGTCCCCAACACCCAAAGGCTCTCCCCTTGTATTACGTGTGAAAAACCTGATAACCAGGTATTCCCCAGAGCTAAAGCAAGTCGGTTGTGCATCACAGTGTAGATTGCTTGCCCATACCTGTCCTAACCAAGGCTGGTTGGGCTCATGACCATATAACCCCAATAGCTTGGTCCAACTCATGGAGCGTTGAATTTTGCCAGTTCTGAGGAGCTGAGACCCAGCAGATAAGAATCTTGTTACATCCTGTAGATGTGCAGTTCTTAAAGAGTATATTTCCTAAAGTATAGTCTGTAGCTCACCTGAGATGCTGCAGGGTCCAGGAATCTGCATTTCTAAAAAGTACCACAGGTGATTCTCATGCATACTCTAGTTTGAGGCTTCTTTAGGCTAAAATTTTAGAAAGGAATAAATGGACTGGAATCCATGGCCTAGGCAACCTGTGACTTAAAAGAACATAAACAAATGTAAGTTCCATTTGCTCTTGCCAGGAGTTACTTACATATATCAAGACAAGCTCCCTGGAAGGAAGGGAGCTTCTTGAAGTCTCTGGCCTCTACACTCCCAAGTGTTATGTTCATGTTTGAGGGTAGAGGAGCATCTTGTTTGGGGTTTGGAGACGTTCCTGTACTGGCATGAACTTGAGAATCTTATCTGGGCAGCAGTTCTAAAAGGTTGGTGTCCCATTCCGTGGAAGACAAGTCTTAAGGGCCACATGCACCTGCCTTACCACGTGATAAAATTTAAAACGAAGATTGCTTTTTCCAGTTCCTTGTCCCGTACTCAGGAGAAGTCCATGAAGATGAGAAGCTGAAAGCTCCAGGGTAGATTAGTACAGCAGAGTCCAAGAGCTTCCAAAGAGACAGACTGGTTGGATTTCTCCATGACCGTCTTTGCTCCCTGTACCCGAGGGCTTTGGATCTGAGCACAGCTGTAGTTAGGGAGGGGTATTTTGATTCATTCTCTCATTCATTTATTCATTCATGAGTTGGCCCTTGATGGGACCGTGGGAGGCAAAGGGGAGATCGTGTTTGCATCTGATCCAGAAAAACCACTGAGTTAAAAGACAAAGCATTCTGCTTCCTACTAGGGAGGGGCATCTTTGGGAGCAATGTGACAAATGCCCAAGAAAGGACATCTTTTGCCAGATGGAAGAATTGTGCAAGTGCATGGCGCCAAAGGCTTTGTCTGACGTCTTTGTTTTTCAGATGTGCAACAAGTCATTCAGTGGTTCACATACTACCCCACTGGGAAACGGGCACTTTTCAGCTGGCCTGGTTGCATGATGCATTGGGAGAGAGCCATTCACTGTATTCTGTGGGGAGTCTGCCCTGTGACCTACTGAGAAGCCTATTGTAGTAAACATCTGAGGTTTTGGTCTGCTTAATATCTACTCGCTCTTTCCTGGTAATAGAATCTCTACCTTCTTCTGGGAGAAACCTCTCCCTTACTCCCAGTCCCCATCATCGAAGTGCACTGATCCCCCCTCCCAGTTGCTGGGTGCGGGTGTGACCTGGGCTTGGTCAATGAGTGTGTGCTCTCTCTCGGGTCAGGGATGGTCACGAGACCCAAGCTGGGCCCATGAATTCAATTCTGGGACTTTTCGTTGCAACTGTTGGGGAAGAGAAACTCTTGGTTGGGCTGGGACACTGTGAGGATGTAGGCCTAGAGTGGTTGGTGGTCACTTGGTCCTGACGAATGAACAGCTTGCCGGAGAATAAAGCCAGCACAGAGCAAAACAAACCTGAGAGATGAAAGAGACAGATTTCTGATAATATGTTGTGAGCATCTGGATACAGCTAGGCTTAAAGCTCCCCTGTTTCTCCCATTTATATGTGCCAGTAACTTTCTGTGGTGGCTAAAGCATGGCCACAGTTTTTTTGTGGCTCCTTCCATTAAGAGGTGGATCCTATGACCTCACCTCTTGAATCTGGGCTGGGCTGTGTCTTGCCTTGACTCATAGAATGTGTTGAGAGCAACCCTGTGTGAGCTCTGGAGACTGGGCCTCAAGGGGCCTTGCAGCTTCTGCCTTCACCCTCTTGGACTTTTGCCCTGAGGCCACCATGTAAGAAAGTCAGTCTTTCTTACATGAGCGGCCATGTGCAGGAGAACAGGAGTGCTCCAGCCAACTGCTGGTACCAATTGCCCACCATGTCAGGAAGGCCAGCTTGGACCTTCCAGCCTAATGGGCATGCCAGCTGAATACAACTGCATGAGTGAAGCTAGCAGAGGAAGATCCCAGTCAGCCCACAGAATCATAAATTATTTCAAGCCACTAAATCTTGGAGTGGTTTGTTATACATCAATAAATAGCTCATATACTTTTTTGGCGTAAGTCAGTTTGATGTTAGTTGCTGTCATTTTTAACAGAGACTGATTTGCAACAGTTCTGACTGACGTAGTTATGTCATAAACTAAGCTTTACAAGAAATGAACTTTTGTGGAACTTCTTCCCACCTCTGCCGTCGAGGCAGTGAAATCAGCTGTCTCCGTTTAGATCTTCACTTGTTAGGTGTGTGCGTGAACTCACTTGTTGGTGGAATGCATTTCTTGCTCGTGTTAGGAAACTTATCTGAATGATAAGTGCCACTGTCTCCAAAAGGACAGATTTCTCCAGCACATGCACCTGAGGGGAGACCACTCAACAACTCTTTGAGTCCTTCGTGGAACAGAGAAAAACTATCCCCACTGTGCCGTTTCTGGATTCCTGACCCACAGAATCTGTGAGCATGGCAAAATTGTTGCTTTAAGTTACTGAGTTTTAGAGTGTTATGGATTGAATGTTTGTATCCCCCACCCCACATTCATATGTTGAAATCCTAACCCCTCAATGTGATGGTATTAGGAGGCGGGGTGGCCTTTGGGAAGTGATTAGGTCATGAGGGTGGAGCCCTCATGAATGGGATTAGTGCCCTGATAAAAGAGACCCCAGTGAACTCTCTTGCCCCTTCTGCTATGTGGGAACATAGTGAGAAGATGCCATCTAGGAGGCAGGAGTTGGGTCCTCACCAGACACAGAATCTGCCGGTAAGGACAATGTGCCACTAATTCAGTGACAGTCAGTAAAAATGAGGGTGGATAAGACAGAAACAGAAGAGAAGAGTTAAGAACGAACCTAAATAGAAAGTAGGTAAGTTGTGGCATAGACCTGTGGCACAATCTATAAAAATTGTGCTTCGTTTTTGACATGGATAAGTTCACAATGGATTTAGTGTGGGAAAAAATGGAGGTCCATCCATTGTATATAGTATTGTAGAGTCCCATTTTGTAAATGATAGACATGCACAGAAAAAGAATACACATTAAAATGTTGATAGTTTCCTCTGAGTGGGGGGGTCATGGAGATTTTCGTTTTCCTTGTTTAAAAGGAAGTTGCAGTTCTTGTGTATAAAAACAGTTAATAGAAATGGAGCCGCCACTGAAGCTGCATGTCTGTTCGTTGCCAACGTGAATGTTGACCGATAGGACTGCACAGTTATCTACAGGCAGGAAGGTAAGGGCTGGCTGTCGCCTTTCCTGACGTTTTGTCCCCTCGCATGAAGCCGTGTTACACCTTCTTGCTGGCTGCTGCTCAGAGGATGGTGGGAACCAGGACAGACTGGCCACAGGACAGGCTGTGTTTAAATGCAGAGAAGGAAAGAACACAGCTAGACCCCTGAGAGTTTGCTAGCCAGACTGGGAGGGCCTGGGCCTCAGCATCCTTTCTGCCCTCTGTCTCATCTGGCCTTTCTCCCGGTTCTTTGAAAAATATGTGTATCTTGGCTGCTTCTCTAACTCTGACGGTGCCTTGGGTTCTGCGGGTGGCACGCTGGCCTTCCAGTGCCCTCCGACATTCTTCCTGTTAGAGTTGGGGGCTGGAAGAGGGGACCATTTTGGTCTATTGCAGTAACCTCCTCAGGTACAGTTAGGACTTGGGGCGGGCTGGGCTTGAAACGGTGCAGGGGAGTGGTTTTTTCGGTTTTCTTTCTCTTTCCTTCCCCCTTTTCTCCTGTTCATCTGAGGTATTGGTGTGTGTGTGTGTGTGTGTGTGTGTGTGTGTGTGTGGATTTTGTGGGAGAATTTTATTTGGGAGAATTCAACTCTCCGGACTGTTTCTTTGAAGTGCCCCTCTCTTCTACCTCTCTGTCCCCCAGCACTTTATACACTCACCTCTGCTGAAGCCCTCAATGGTGATGGATTGGTTTGTTTGCTGTAATTTGTCTTTTTGCCTCACCAGACTGTGGGCTCCTTGAGGGCAGGAACCCCATTCCCAACTATGTCAAAAGAACTCAGAAGACAAGAGACCTGTCTTCAGTTTCTATATTTCCAGGCTCAACATTGTATCGGGTGCTGAATAACCACCTATTGGTAATGGTACCAACCAGCATTTCATCCTAAGTGTGTGAGTTTCTTGTAAGTCTGAATCATAGTGCATGTTTACTCTGTATGCTGCGTAATTTAACTAGTGTGTGAAACATTACCTTATGATCTGAACAGGTAATAAACTCCATCTGATAGCAGGGATTGGGTCATGCCCTTCTCTATTTGTTGGAAACTTCTCTAAGCAAATGCATGTCTCTGTTGGACTTCACATTGATTTTATAGACTGATACATTGAATTCCAACTTAGGAAATTCCCCTTGCTGTGTCTAGGTGGTGGAAAGTGTGCCTGGGGAGAAAGACAGCTTTCATTTCAGAGTGTAGCATTGGGGTAACATGATTTCTGGTGAGGGTTTGTGTAAGTTTTTCAAAATTGTGACTGTATCTTTCATGAATGTTCATTCTCTTATTTTTGTGAAGAGCTATTTTCCATTGGAAAACAATTTTGGGTTTTAAGTTATGCTGTGTAAAAGGTTTCCAGAAAATGTCAGGGCGTTTTCCAAGAGTACCCTAGGAGGTAGGAGCAGTTAAAATACATTTAAAAATCTGTGTTCTCATGGACCTTAGCCATTTAATTTGTTTTTCATTGATTCTTGGGCCAAAAGGAATTCTACCTGGGTGTGAATGAGGATGGGGGGATTGAGAGACCAGAGGTTTATTGGTCTAACACTCCCTAGGAAGGGACCCACGTGATTATTAGTCAAGGTGACACATCACTAATTATTAGAGAAATGCAAATCAAAACTACAATGAGGTACCACCTCACGCTGGTAAGGATGGACATCATTAAAAACAAATGCTGGAGAGGGTGTGGAGAAAAGGGGACCCTCCAACACTGTTGGTGGGAATGTAAGTTGGTGCAACCACTGTGGAAAACAGTATGGAGGCGTCTCAGAAAACTAAAAATAGAATTACCATACGATCTAGAAATCCCACTCCTGGGTGTATATCCAGACAAAACTATAACTCAAAGAGATACATGCGCCCCTATGTTCATAGCAGCATGAGTTACAATAGCCAGGACATGGAGACAACCTAAGTGTCCATCGACAGATGAATGGATAAAGAAGATGTGGCACATATGTACAATGGAATACTACTCAACCATAAAAAAGAACGAAATAATGCCATTTGTAGCAACATGGATGCAAATAGAGATTATCATACTAAGTTAAGTAAGTCAGAAAGAGAAAGGCAAATACCATATTATATCACTTATATGTGGAATCTAAAATGAACCTATCTATGAAACAGACACATAATCACGGATGTAGAGAATAGACTTGTGGTTACCAAAGGGGATGGGGGTGGGAGAGGGATGGATTGGGAGTCTGGGCTTAGCAGATGCAAACTGGTATATATAGAATGGATAAACAGCAAGGTCCTACTGTATAGCACAGGAAACTATATTCAATATCCTGTGATAAACCATAATGGAAAAGAATATGGAAAAGAATGTATATATATGTATAACTGAGTCATTTTGCTGTACAGTAGTAATTAACACAACATTGTAAGTCAACTATACTTCAATTTTAAAAAAAAGGGGACACAACTGGAGACCAAGTTTCTTTTTCTTCCCTCACATATCAGTTACCCCTTTGAACTGGGTTCCCTGGCTTGGAGCAGATGGTTTCCTCCTGGCCTCTGATCATTTGCCTCTGCTTTCTGTGTTAGCGATGTTTTCAGGTTGACGTGGGTTAATTCCAGATAGAGGCAATTACCTGCGGGAAAGGATTCTTAAGTGTGATGAGCACGTTTTATGAGTCA
Organism: Stenella coeruleoalba; assembly: GCF_951394435.1. Lineage (NCBI taxonomy): Eukaryota > Metazoa > Chordata > Mammalia > Artiodactyla > Delphinidae > Stenella > Stenella coeruleoalba. Next base: position 31,751,356 of record NC_137147.1, on the reverse strand, counting down.
AGTCTATGTTAGATGTTTTACATAGACTCTCATTTATTTCTGTCAACAGTCCTGCAGAGGGGACCAGTTATCCCCACTGATAAGTGCACAAGCTAAGGTTTGAGAAAAGTGCTCTGGCCCTAGGAAGAGACTGGACTTGAATCCAAGTCTGTCTATTACCAAGCCCTTGTGTTTTCCAACACACGACTCTGCCTTCATAGCACATCAGAGCGGGCTTCAGGTTACCAAGCATAGGTGGGTGGAAAGAAACAGTTGGGAAGAAATCTTTCTGTGAAGGTTTTGACTGTATTTCAAGCATGTAGGGTGGAGTTTATGATGGCCAGGCAGGAGGCCTGAAGCTGGCGAGCTACTCTGGCACCTTTTGCCCACAAGACAGGCTCTGTTTATTTCATGCCAGCTAATGTGGAGGGCGCCATAAATGATTTATGTTCGAAGGGTTTCTTTTTTTGGTTGACAAAAGTACCCCTATTGCAATAAGTCTCGGATACTCAATTTTTAGTAAACCAGGCTGAGTAGCTGCATAAGGTTAAGAGAGACACACTGTGTTTATACAGAGGAGGTGTCTAGTCAAGTGTGCCCCTGGTCGGAATCCCTCCTTAGCTGATGGATTTTCCATGGCTTGACTCTCACGGCTTAACCCTGGACATTCAAAGTTTTAGGGTACAGTGTCCTCTGGGAGGTCATCAAGGAAAACTGTTAGGAAGCCTGAAGCTGGGGGACTCCAGTGGGAGTGGGTCTGTTGTCTATATTATTACCAGGGGGTTTCCAAGGATTGAGACCGTTATGAGCTATAGATTTAACTGACATATTGAACTGTATCCAGACTCCACGTTACCCTGGGCAGATCCTCAAGTCCTGGCAGTTGGGCAGCTGCAAAGGCCAGTAGCAGGGAGTCACCATGGAACTTGTTGCTAATGTTTATGCAGTGGCTTGTATGGGGCCGCATACAATATGGCTATTGTTCTGAGTTTCAGGGGTGCCAGTTAGTGGCTGGTGTTAAAATGTGTCCAGGATTTGGCAGAGAATCCTCTCTGCCTACCACTGTATTAGATGCGGGAGAGGGGACGTCCAGACGGTGTCTGGGGTGGGGACTGGGGATAGAATAGATTGGGGCGGACGTTGAGGCTGGAGCTAAGGAGAACATCCCAGGAAAGCCATGCCCAGACCTATTTTCCTGAAGGGCATTGATTTAAATTTTTTTAAAATTTATTTTAAAATTTACGTAGAGTAAATGAAACGCTTTTTGGTGTACAGTTCTATGACTTTTTGGCAAATGCACAGGGTTGTGTAACCACCACAATACAGATACAGAGCAGTGCTACCAGCCCCCAGAATTCTCTCATGTTGCTCCTTTTAATCGACCCATCCTCCTTTAACCTTTGACAACTGCTGATCTGTTTTCTGTCCCTGTAGTTTTGCCTTTTCCAGAATATCCTATAAATGGAATGATGTGGTCTTTTGAGCCTGGCTCCTTTCATGTATTATTATAGTGCATTTGAGATTCATCCATGTTATTGCGTGTATCAATAGTTTGTTCCTTTTTATTGCTGAGTATATATCATGGTTTGTTTATCCACTCACTACTTGAAGGACATTTGGGTTGTTTCCAGTTTTGGGCCATTTTGAACAAAGCTGCTAGAAACATCCACGTACAGGTTGTTGTATGCACATGAGTTTTCACTTCTAAGAGTGGGATTGCTGGGTCATAGGGTAAGTGTATATCTTACTTTATGAGAAGCTGTCAAACATTTTTCCAGAGTGGCTGCACCATTTCGTATTCCCATCATCAGTGTATGAGGGTTCTAGTTGCTCTGTGTCCTCGTCAGCACTTGGTATTGTCATGATTTTTTATTTATTTGTATTTGTTTTCAGCATTCTAGTAGGTATGTGGCATCTCATTGTGGTTTTAACTTGCATTTCTATTTAAATGTGTTGGATATTGCTTCCAAATGAGGTTACAGTTTTCAGGATTGAAAGAGGTAAACAGCACAATTATAGTAAATTGCATTTTATGTGTGGAAAAAGCCCATTCATTTGTCAAGTGTATATATTTAAAATGTAATACAATTTTGGTAACCTTGTTTCAGTATATCTTTATATTTTGATATACCCTGAGCCTCTAGTGTTTAGGAGTGGTGTCTGGCTGCAATTAACAGAGACTCAACTATTGTCAAGGCTTCTTTATAGCTGGATTTATTCACTCACATAAAGGAACTCCAGATGTTTGGTGGTTCGACATCATTAGGGACCCAGGTTCTTCTATCTTTCTATACCATCATCCTTACACTGTGGCTTCCTTTCGCAAGGTCACAAGACGGTTTCTAGAGTTCTGGCTATAGCCTTACCTTCTAGGCAGAAGAGTAGGAATGGGAAAAGGCTCTTTCAGCTTTTTCTCCTTGACTTATCCCTTCCCTGTTAAGAGAATTTAAAAAAAAAAGAGTTGTGTGTCTTTTTCTCGAATAACTGTTTTTACATTTGAACCTAAAGTTAGAACAGAAAAGCTCAAGTTTACTACAGAGTCATGAATAAGATCTTCATGAGATGAGCACAGTAGACCAATGTGGACATATTCAGGGTTTTTTCTCAACCAGTGGTTCCCAAAGTGTGGTCCCTGAACCAGCAGCACCAGTATCACCTGGGACCTTGTGAGAAATGTAAACTTGGGCCCCACCCCAGACCTATTGAATCAGATACTCTCAGTGCTGGGCCCAGTAATCTGTTGTTTTTTTTAAAAGATTTAATTATTTATTTATTTTTGGGTGCGTTGGGTCTTCGTTGCTGCACACAGGCTTTCTCTAGTCGTGGCGAGCAGGGGCTACTCTTCATTGCGGTGTGTGGGCTTCTCATTGCAGTGGCTTCTCTTGTTGCGGAGCACGGGCTCTAGGCACACAGCTTCAGTAGTTGTGGCTCACGGGCTTAGTTGCTCTGCGGCACGTGGGATCTTCCGGACCAGGGCTCGAACCTGTGTCCCCTGCCCTGGCAGGTGCATTCTTAACCACTGCGCCACCAGGGAAATCCCCCAGTAATCTGTTTTTAACAAGTCCCAGAAGAGGTTCTGATGCATGGTAAAGTTTGCAAACCATTGCTCTAAATCAGAGGTAGGCAAACTTTTGGGTAAAGGACCAGATAGTAACTATTTTAGGCTTGCGGGCCACAGGGTCTCTGCTACTCAACTCTGCTAATTGTAGTGTGAGAGCAGCTACAGACAATAAGTCAAAGAGTGGGTGTGGCTGTGTTATAAAGTCAATACAGCTTTGCATTCACAAAAACAGGGAGCTGGACCAGATGTGTCCCCCGGAGGAGTTTGCTGACCTCTGCAAAAACTACGACGCCTTCAGGGTAGTCAGCCTTGCTGTTCCTTGCCTCTTCTATGCGTTGACAGATGTGAAATGCTCCTAAACAGCCAGTCAGAAGTGGGAGGCACCAGAAGGAAGAAGGAAGAAAAAACAAAACAGGGCTGCCTGGGTCTGGTGAAGTAGCTGCTGTCATAAGACAAGGCTCCCTCTTGAGGGGCCCAGTGACTAGAATGTCTTGGTCCATCTGTAAGTCTTACCCTGTTTCCAACTGGAATGCTCACTGGACACTGATGCTCACTGATGAGACCCTTCTGTTCTCACTGAAATTTGTTCCCATTTATCCCAAGGGCTACCTGGCAGTCCTGTTCTGTGTCTCTAGCCCATTCAATCTCCCTTTGTTCTAGAAGACTAGTCCACACATTCTCCCCTCAACCTCCAGCACATCCACCTCCCTCCTCATCCTCAGGTCATGGCCTTGCTTCTTCTTTCACTGAGAAAATATAGGCAAGAGAAAAGAACCTCTGCGGTCTGCCATTCCTACATCTCCAGACCTGGAGGCCATGCCCATCCCCAGAGGCTCCATCTGTCCTCCCATCACGGCGGATGAACTGCCCTTGCATCTCTCCCAGGCAGGCCCTCCGCTCTGGCACTAGATCTCATCTCCCTGCACTTATGAGGACATCATTTTAGCGTTTGCCTCCCTGTGTTCTCTATCACTATTTCTCCTCCTCTCTACTGGACCATTTCCTCCATGTCCACCCTGCTATAATTTCTCCCATGTGTCCTTCTTGCTACTACCCTGTTTCTCTGCTGCCCTTGACAGCAAAACTCTCTGGAAGGGTTGTCTATTCACACTTTCCCCAAGTCCTTGCCTCTGTCTTCATTTTGAACTCACACCTATCAAGCTTCCCTCTTCACCTCTTCTTTGAGACTTGTCAATGTCACATTGACCTCCAGGCTGGCTAATTCCACGGTCGGTTCAGTCCCCATCTTACTGGGCTTTCAGCAGCACTTGACACACCTGTTCTCTGCCTCCCTCATGATACACTCAGTTCTCATCTTACCTTCCCGGATGTTCCCCATCCGTCTCATCTCCAGTTCTTCCTCATCCCCTGGTTCCGCCTCTGAGTACTGGAGCTCCTCAGGGCGCGGCCCTTGGAACGCCTCTGTATCTATACTCGTTCCTTTGCCGATCTCATCTAATTGGAGAGTTTAAACAGCATCCGTATGCAGAGCGATCTCAAACCTATGTCTCTAGTCTGGATATAGCCATACACCCACGTCCTACTCAACGAATCTCCACGTGGATGTCTAACAGGTATCTGAAACTAATAGTGACCAAAACCAAATTCCAGATTTTTCCCACCACCCCACCAAACAAACCCATTTACCCTGTCCTCTTCCAAACTCAATCAGTGACAAAGCCATCTTCACACTTGTGACAAAACCATTGGAGTCATCCTTGATCTTTCTCTTTCTCTCACCCCCCAAATAATATCCGTCAGCAGATTTTATTGACTCTAAAGTGTGTCCAGAATCCACCCACTTCTTACCTCCTCTGCCACTTTACCCCGGTGCACGCCTATTACTCTTAACAGGATGACTGCGATAGCTGCCATGTGGTCTCCTTTCTTCAGCCTTTGCCCCTCTTCACTGTCAACACAGCAGCAGAGTGAACCTTCTGTGACCAGAATCGGCTCAGTCACTGCTCTGCTTCCCATCTTCCCATCTTACAGCGGCTTCCAAAGCCCCGTGGGATTTGCTCTCTGCTGCCTCTCTGATCTGACCTCCTGGTGCTGCCCCTTTGCTCCAGCTGCTACGGCCTCCTCGCTGCTCCCTGAATACTCCAGGTACACTCTCTCCTCAGGGCCTTTGCACTTGCCATGCCCTCGGTGTGAAATGGTCTCCTTCCAGAAAACCACAGGGCTCGCTCATTCAGTTTCTTCGGGCCTCTGCTCGTGTGTCACCTTCGCAGAGATTCTTCCCTGACCAACCTGTGGCTAAGAACTGACATCCTGTGTCTGGCTTTGTTTTTCTCCCTAGCAACCTCCATACCTGTTAGATTAGAGATTTACTTGTTTATTAGCTATGTCCTTCCACTAGAATGAAAGCCCAATGAGGGCAGCGACCCAGTGCCTAGAACAGTGCCTGAGATCTAGAACATGCTGGCAGCATGTGGAACGAATGGTTTCACTTCTCAGACTTAAACTACATTATTATAAGGCAGTGACCTTCAAACTTTTAAAAAGCAAGATAATTCTTCTTCCAAAAATTTTGGAAGGAACTTCAATCTGCAGGACAGATATCAGTGATATTTGATTGGTTCGAAGTTATCTGATTTTTATCTTGTTTTTGTTGTCTTTTTGTAAAGTGTTGAGAAAGTCTGGACTTACATTGCAGTAGCAGAATGCTTTTGAGTTAAACTGACCCAGAAGTATGAAGGAAGGATAGTAAGATACTTTTTATTTCAAATTACTAGTAGCATTTAACAGCTGTTCATTCTCCCCGCCTCCCCCCATACGTCAGCCAGGGAAGAAGTATCCAGGTTTATAATAGAGTCTCAAACTGTCAACAGCGGGCTGTTATTATGACGTGTTAAGTTACACATTCGTGGGTTCTCAAGCAATTGACCCAAACGCTTTGAGGAGAATACTTGCTGAGTACATGTGCCTGTGCATTTGACCTAGTGCACATGTGCTGATGGAGTGACCTTTACTTGTTTCTAGAATTTCACGTGAACAGACATGCGCAGCCTGAATGAAAACAAAACACAGACCCATAGTTTCTTAATCAATGAATGACACGTTTAGGAAGCATCTAAATATTGCAGAGCAATAACCTGGGAGAAGTTCTGTGACTGAACGTTGTGCAAAAGCCTCGTGTACAGCGTGGGACAGCACGCTTGCAGTCTTCTGTGTGTTAACATTTGGACTGCAACACATCAGCCCGTTTAAAGAATGCTTAACACAGCTGTACTCTTCTGGCTTACTCTCTTTCTTAACCCTCTTTTTTAAAACGGCAAACACTGTTTTTCTGGTTTCTACATGAACAAAATCCTCTGAGCAAAGTGCAGTAGGCCAGTGAACTTGGATGTCTTTTCCAAAGGGCTTTTAGGGACGATTCCAAAGTCTAAGCACACAGTAGACGCTCAGTTAATGAACGTTAGCTGTTGAATGAACACAACGGAAGTCAGAAGGAGAGACAACATGAAGTGTCCTCTTTAAAGGACAAAACCTTACCTCACCTTCCTTCATGCCTGTAGGATGTGGTTTTGACCATGAACCCTAGCGTCAGACTGGTTGGATTCCATTCCTGGCTCCATCACTTACCAGCTGATGACCTTGGCCAGCGAACAGAACTTCTCTGTGCCTCAGTTTCTTCAACTTTAAGTTCTGTAAAAAAATACGTGTCCCACAGAACTGTTTTGAGAGTTAAATGAATTAACACATTAAATACCTAGAACGATGCCTCGCAATACAAAATGTTTGTTTTTCTTATTATTACTATTATTATTCTGAGAGGTAACACTTTTCATAGCTGCCCAGCTGTCAAAGACCGTGGGATATTGAGAACAAAGTTTCTCTGTCCCTTCCGACATGTAGCATTTTGTGGTGTTTTGCGTAATTCTCAGGGCACCAAACACACCCAGGCAAATGATACAGGGATGAGGACGCGTCCTCTTTCCATTAACGTGGATATCAAGGGGGTGGTGATTGTGGTGCCTTTGATTCCTGCTTCTCTAGGGTTTAAGCTGTATGTTTTCTTTGCTGCTGCCTCTGGGGGCCACACCCTTGGGGTGGAGCAGTGCCGACTTAGGGCTATTTTTATAGAAGGGGGTAGAATCTTTTTTCTCATGGAGCCGGCTTCCCATTGGGAAACCCTGTTGCTGCCTGGTACAGCCAGGTCAGGCCCATGGGAAGAACTGGACTAAGCAACTCTCTCCCATCCTGGGGCAGAGTGGACGCTCAGAAACCCATGTGTTCCTACGGGCTGAAGAGTGACACCCAGCCCCCTGGTGTGGCCCTCCCAGCCCCTTCCTCCCATGTTGGACTCTGCCTCCCAGCATTTCACGTCCCTTGTCCAGCTTGTGTTCCAGCCCACGGGGGGAGTCACTGTTCCCCACACATACCCTGAAAGCTTCGCGTTATGTACTTTCAAAAATGATGATGATTATTATTTCAACCACAGCAGTTATTACTGCTAATACTTACGGAGACCTAGAAGGTGCCGGGCACATGCAGTATCCTCACAGACCTATGATGGACATACAGAGGAAACTGGGCTCTTAAACTTGACCTAAACCCAAGAGCACTTGGCTTGTGAATGTGAAACTGGCCTTCAAGCTCTTATGGCAACTTCAGATTTCATGCTCTTAACCCACCATTGTCAGACTGAAGTTGGGCTCGGATGGACCTAAGACCCACAGGGAGTTCTACGTCATGCCATCTCCTGGCTTTGAGGAAATCAGTGGAAACCTGCCAGAAGTAGATTTGTCAAAAAGTGTGTTTTTATTATATAATTATTCAACATAAATTTGGAGGATTAGCCAATATAGAATTAACACAACCATCTGGACTCAACTGTCCTATTAAGACAACACACAGACACACACACACAGACACACAGACACACACACACACACTCCTGGAGTGGAGGTAAGAAGCAAACATCATACCTTAAGACCAGCATGGGTGCCTGCCGTACCCACCGTCTCCTGGGCGGTGTGGGTGGGCTTCCTCTCTCCGTAGTGGCTGCCGACGCTGTGGCTGTAGAATGGATTCATTCTGAAGGATCGCATCAGAGCGAGGCCCAGAGCCCTGATATTCTGTTGTGGGAAACTCCTTTCATGACTGGTGTCTCCAGGGCTTTGCTGTGATTGACTCTTTGTGAATGAATGAACCCTAATGTGCTGATGAGATTAGTGCCCAGGCCGGCTCTGTCCTTGACACCCACCTGGCTATAGGTTTTACCAATATGCAAATTAGGCAGGTGCCGATGAGAAGGGGGGTCCTTCCCTGGGAGCCTGCGGCCCCCGTGTTAAACATTGGTTCATTGATTGAACCAATGATTGACAGCTGTTGCCACAACTGGGTCTTAGAGTCGTAACTCAGATGCTCATGCATCATGGCCTCTTCCTGCTGTATCAAACTATTTGCTCCACCCCCAAACGCCATTGCTCTGTCCTTCCAACCTTATTCTAACGTTCGTCCAGCACATTCGCTTCTGCTCTGTGCCAGGCTCAGCCCCAGGTGGGGATGCAATGATGATGGCGAAACAGACGTGGCCCTCAGTCGTGGAGTTGCTGTCTAAGTCAGGGATGCAATAGAGTAATCACAGAAACAAAATACAGCTTGCGCGTGGTGAGAGCTACAGAGGAGAGCTGCTTGGCCCCAGAGCTTTGACCCTATCTGGAGCGTCAGAGGGGCAGGAGGGCTTCCCTGAGGATGCGCTGCTCCAGGTGAGGTCTGGAGCGGGGGGTGGACTTGCTCAGTGAGGGGAGGGGAGGGGAGCGCTCTAGGCCAAGGGCAGGCACGGGGAAAGGTTTGGAGGCTGGAGGTGGCCTGTTGCAATTCCACCCACCCTTTAAACCAGTTCACAGTCACCATGCAGATGGGGAGCCCTGCTCTGTGCTTTTTAACACTGGGTTCCTTAGGGTGTTCGACACACCCTAGGTCCTTTGAGACAATTCCTAGGGGCTGAGAGCCCACACTTCGTTGCCGGGAATGGGCCCTGAGCTACCCCTTTCACACCAGCTTCCTGCCGCAGGGCTGGCCAGATGCCTCCTGAGCTCTGCTTCCAGCCTGAGTCACAGCTTGGAGAGGCCAGGGGCAGCGGGGGAAGTGAGCTTAACTCTGCGGCCCGCAGCGCCACAGCCTTCTGCCTTGGTCACTCCATTGTGGGTGAGATCTTGCAGGCTTGGGGGGAGAAGGAGTGGCCTGAACAGCCCCTCGCATCTCACGCAGTGTGCCTGGACTTTCCCAGGTCACGAAGCTCACAGCCTGCCCTGTTTTCCATTTCCACTTACTCACCGCAAAATTTAGAGCGATGCGTTCTTCTCTGTTCTGGGCCAAGTTTCCCAGTAGAGCAGAAGGAGACATCAATTCATTCAACAAACATTTATTGCACACCCCTGATGCGTCATGTTCCGGGTCTCTGGGCTCTGGGTCCCGGGGCCTCAGAGGTGAACACGCTCCACCCGCTGTCCTCTTGGGCTCCCATCCTGGTGACAGTGCCAAAACCCTCCCCCTCTCTGGACTTGTCTGCGAGGTGGGTGAATGAAATCCCATGTCTTTGCAGGGCTTTGTATTCTGGGAAGGGAGACGGCTGACATAAATCCCAGGAGAATCTTATTAGTTTTCTGTTTCCAACGAAAGAGCATTCCCAGGGGCTGGGCTAGGGCCCTAACTTGGGTGGTCTCACTGCGTCGTCTAGCTGGAAAGTGAACCAATGCTTCTCATGTGTTTCTTTCCTTTTATAAAACGCTCCGTCAGTCTTGAAGGCTCCAGTACTTTGTGGTGAAAACCAGAAACATCAGGCTAGGCATCAGAATGGGGAAAAACGGGGGCCGAGGGAAGAAGGCCTCCTCTCTACCCCAGGATCCCTGAAGTGCGCCTGGTGAATTGGGCTGGTCGTGGTCATGGGATGCCCCACCAGGCATACTGCTCCTATCTGCCCGACCCCCTCCCTCCCGGGACCCAGTGCTCTGTTGCAGAATCAGGCAGTGCCCAGTGCAGAGCGACTCCATTAGCTCATCAGATGTCAGGACGCAGAGTGCAGGCTTCCGGGTGGGACTCCCTTTGTACCGGCTGTGCTGTCCTGGATGAGTAATTTAACCTCTGCAGCTTTTTCGTTCGTAAGATATAAGTGCAAATACGACAAGCTGTACAAATAGACTGAAAAAGGCACTTCATGTCCTTCGCACGGGCCTGGCATAAAGTCAGCGAACTCGATAGACAGAGGTGGATGTGGCTACCTGCTTCTTCTACTCTTCTTAACATGCTTCAGGCTGTCAAGGTTCTGCACATCACCATGTGCTCAGGCACTGTACGTGCTGTTGCTGGAAATGCTGGAGTAGGGCCCGGGGTTAGCTGAGCCCTGCCTGCTGCAGGAACAGGCTTTTCTGGGGGAAATCATGGCTCAGGTTGACCTCCTGCTGTTGCCTTGGACCCTTGCTGTTGGGTGGAATGTGTTCTCTGCACCCTTGATGCTCAAAGTGTGGTCCCCAGCCAGCATCACTGTCATCCCCTAGAGGCTTATTAGAAATGCAGCATTCTGGGTCCCCTCCAGACCCACTCAATGAGAATCTGCATGTTTATTAGCTCCCAGGTGATGCATATCCCTTAAAGGTTGAGAAGCACTGCTCGACATTGTTTCAGCTCATGGGCATAGAGGGCTCACTCTGTTTTTGGTGTGTGGAGGAGAGGGTACCTCTGAGAAGAGGAGGGGAGTGGAATGAGCAGATGAGATAACTGAAAGCCAACAGAACTTGACCCATGACTTTCTGCATCCCCTCAGTTGTCACACTGAACCTTGCTTACCTGCTGGCTCTCTCCTCCCCTAGGTGAGCTCCCGGGGCAGGGTCTGTAGTCTTTTGTTTTGTTTTGTTTTTGCGGTATGCAGACCTCTCACTGTTGTGGCCTCTCCCGTTGCGTAGCACAGGCTCTGGACGCGCAGGCTCAGCGGCCATGGCTCACGGGCCCAGCTCGCTCCGCGGCACGTGGGATCCTCGCGGACCGGGGTACGAACCCGCGTCCCATGCATCAGCAGGCAGACTCTCCACCACTGCGCCACCAGGGAAGCCCAGGGTCTGTAGTCTTTACACCCGCCACACTGGCTCACTGCCTGGCTCACTGTGGGATTCAATAAATGTTTGAGTGAACACAGCAATTCTATTTCCACGGAAATGTAGTTTCCTCTCCTTGGTTCTGAAACCTGGGTGCAGATGGTGGGGGTGGTGGAAGCGTATGGGGACTTAGTGTGTACTAGAAGGAGCGAGAGACTTGCTGGCCCTCCTGTGATCTCGCTGGGTTTTCCTTGTCAGTCTCCGTGGCTGCCTCCTCCCACTCTGCCCCTTCTCGGTGTGGGGTTGCCCCAGGCCTTGGTCCTGGACCCTCTGTCTCCAGCTATATTCTTTCCCCCGATGATCTCATCGAAGCCCATGGCTTTACATCTGTGCCCTGATGACTCTCAAGTTTCCATCTCTAGCCCTCACCCCCAGACTCCTATGGGACGTCTTTGTTTAGGCCTTGTCTTAGTTGTGTTCCCTGGTTTCAGACAGAGCCTGAGACAGGGATTCTGGCGCAGGATTTATTGAGAACATGCTCTCTGAGGAAAGGGAGTGAGGGAAGCAGGATAGGGCGGGGAAGAGGCTAAGCAAGGACGTGGTGCCACTCCCTTACACGTGGAATCTGAGAAAGTCAAACTCATAGGAACAGAGAGAAGAGTGGTGGTGGGGTTGGGGGAGGGTGGGGAAGGTGGGGAGATGTTGATCAAAGGGTACAAACTTCCAGTTATAGGAGGAATAAATTCTAGGGATCTACTGTACAGTATGGTGACTATAGTTAATAATAATGTGCTGCATACTTGAAAGCTGTTGGGAGAGTAGATCTTAAGTGTTCTCACCACACAGAAAAGGTAACTACGTGAGGTGATGGATGTGTTAATTACCTTGATTGTAGTAATCATTCCACAATATATATCTTTTCCGAAACATCATGTAGTATACCTTAAATATATACAACTTTTGTCAATAATACTTCAATAATGCAGGGAAAAACTGATATGGTGCCAGGAGATATCTGGCTTTGGCCTGAACTACTGGATGGGTTTTTTCTTAACCACCCACATCTGGTTCATCAGCAAATCCTGTTGCACTGCGTCCCATCTGCAATGACTTCTTGCTCTCTCCACTTACACCATCCTGCTCTGAACTGATATCCCCATCTCTTGGGCCTGGATACCCTCAATAACCTCACTATTTTTTTTTTTTTTTTTGCGGTACGCGGGCCTCTCACTGCTGTGGCCTCTCCCGCTGCGGAGCACAGGCTCCGGACATGCAGGCTCAGCGGCCATGGCTCACGGGCCCAGCCGCTCCGCGGCATGTGGGATCTTCCCGGACCGGGGCACGAACCTGCGTCCCCTGCATCGGCAGGCGGACTCTCAGCCACTGCACCACCAGGGAAGCCCGATAACCTCTCTATTGATCCCCTTGCTTCTTATCCTTCTTCACATAGCAGCTGGGGTGAATCTTTTTAAAATTTTTTTAAAGACTATTTTTTAGAGCAGTTTTAGATTTTGAGCAAAATTAAAAGGAAGATACCGAGATTTCCCATATACTCCCTGCCCTGACGTATGCACAGCCTCCCCTATTATAAGTTTCCCCCACCAGAGTGAGACATTTATTACAATTGATGAGTGGACATTGACGCATCATTACTACCCAAGGTCTGTTGTTTATATCAAGGTTCACTCTTGGTGTTGTACTTTGGGTTTGGACAAATGTTTAATGACATGTGTCCATTATCATATTTTGATACGAAGTATTTTCACTGCCCCAAAAATCCTCTGTCCTCTGCCCATTCATCCCTGTCCTGCAACTCCTGGCAACCACTGATCCTTTTTCTGTCTCCATCGTTTTGCCTTTTCCAGAATGTCCTATAGTTGGAATCATACAGTGTGTGGCCTTTTCAGATCGGCTTCTTTTGCTTAGTAACATGCATTTATGTTTCTTCCATGTCTTTTTATGATACCTCATTTCTCTTTAATGGTGAATAATATTCCATTCTCTGGATGTACCGCAGTTTATTTATCCATTCACCTACTGTTTCCAAGTTTGGGCAATGATGAATACAGCTGCTACAAACATTCATGTGCAGGTTTTTGTGTGGACATAAGTTTTCATCTCCTGTGGGTAAATACCAAGGAGCATGATTGCTGTATTGTATAGTAAGAATATACTTAGTTTTGTTAGAAATCACCAGAGTGTCTCCCAAAGTAACTGTACCATTTTGCATTCTCACCAGCAGCCGGCAAGAGTTCCTGTTGCTCCACATCCTCACCAGCATTTGATGTCAGCGTTCCAAGTTTTGGCCATTCTAATGGCACGTAGTGGTATCTCATTGTCGTTTTAATTTGCATCTTTTCATGTACTTATTTGCCATCTGTATATCTTCTTTGGTGAGATGTCTGTTAAGGTCTTTGGTCTACTTTTTTTTTTTTTGCGGTACGCGGGCCTCTCACTGTTGTGGCCTCTCCCGTTGCGGAGCACAGGCTCCGGACGTGCAGGCTCAGCGGCCATGGCTCACGGGCCCAGCCGCTCCGCGGCATGTGGGATCTTCCCGGACCGGGGCACGAACCCGTGTCCCCTGCATCGGCAGGCGGACTCCCAACCACTGTGCCACCAGGGAAGCCCTGGTCTACTTTTTAATTGGATTGCTTTGTTTTCTTATTAGGGGTGAATCTTTTAAAAAAAAGTTTATCAAATCACATCATCTCCTTGTGTAAAACCTTTCAATGCCTTTCTACGGCACTTGGGATGAAATTCAAACTCCTCAACCTGGGCTGTGTTGAGTCCTACATAATCTGACTGTTGCCCCCCTCTCCCCTCCCCCACCATCTCCCACCTCCTGCATCAGCGAGGATATGGTAAGGTAGGTAAGGTGGGATGTGTCTCTTGTGTTTGTGCATCTTTTCTCCTCTACTAGACTGGGAGGCTCTTGAGGGGAGGAGCCCTGGTCTTCCCCAGATTTTGTGTGGGCAGCACATTCTTGACATGTAAGTCTGTGCTCAAATGTCATCCACCCTCCAGTCTTGCCTTGACCACGTGACCCAGTCACTTGCTGTACCATCAGCTGTTTTATTTTCTGCAGAGAACAAATTCCTGGCTGAAGGAGTATGTCCATTGCTTAGTGTACGTGTCTGTCTGTCTCAGCCCCCTAAGATGTGAAGCCCATGAGAGCAGGGGCCTGCTGTGTATTTTGCCCACCACCGTATCCTCAGCACTAACAACAGTGCCGGGCACACACTAGGTTCAAGTATGTGTTGACGGAATGACTGAACACTGGGAGGAGTGAACCAAGAGACATGAGGGCTGCGAGCTCTCTGGGAATCTATCTCCAGGGGCCCATTTAAGGTCAGGCAGCTCTATCCAGAAAGTTCATTGTAGGTTAGAAGTTGTTCTTTTTCCAGCTTTCTTCTTATCAAAATAAGCAGAGAAGGGAACGCAACCCAGTTTCCTGCTTATACCTCAGACCACCAGGAAAGACAGATGGATCTGGAAAGAATCTGAGCACACACAGAAAGGGTGTCCTGGCTCCTCCCAAGTGAAGACACACCTCCCCAGGGATGGCTCAGAGGGGCTTGTCTCAGGGACCCTCTGGCACTGAGGCCTAGGAGGTGGTTAACATCACAGCCTTTTTGAATTTTTTTCCCATCTCCCGACTTGGTATTACCAAAACCCTGACAACGTCTGGAAGTCGCACGTCCAGAGAACAAACACACATGAACTACGTTCTCCAAATGCCAGCTTTGTTTGAAGAGCAAGAAACAGGACTTTTCTGATGGGAGAGCCTTAGGGTCGTAATGAAGCTAAGCCGGCCAGGCCTCTGAATTGTGTTGAGGAGAAGTTCCAGAAGGAGAGGCCTCGGTCCTAGGACCAGTCAAGCCCCTGAAGACTAGGTTGGATTTCAGTATTGGATTTTGTGCCAGGGGCTCAGGGAGGACTGAGCCAGCCTCCCTGCTTCGAGCTGCGGGTCAGGCCCTGGGGCAGGAAAGGTCCTTTTTCCTCTGAGAGCATGGGGAAGGGGAAGTGGAAAAAATAGGGCTCCAGTGGCCGGGCAGCGGATGCAGGAGAGATTTGGAGTCCTTCTCTTGCTGTATCTCTCTCTCGTGACCTCCAATCCTAGAGGCTCTGCCGAGGACAGATGGCTTTTTCTTTTGAGGCAGCTGAGCCCCGCTCTGTCCCGCAGCCAGCACCTCTGACCAAGCCTGTCCAACTGCCCCCAAACCAGCGTGCTCTCTTCACACGTTCTGCTCCTCCAGGGGGCGTAGTCGGGGACCACGTCTGCCTTGCTAACTATTGTAGCCCCTTGAGCAGAATGACGCATAGGCGTCAAGCATTCCTGGATGTTGAATGGTGGGAAATATGTTGGAGGAAGAAGACCTCACTGAAAGCTCTGTTCTAGCCCTTCTTTCCGTGGTGACCTTGAGGAAGTTGCTTGACCTCTCTGAACCTCCGTTAATCTCTGCCAGGTTGCTGTGAGAGCCTGAAGGTGGTTATGGTGGCGACAAGGACAATGGTGAACATTTACTGAGAGCTGTCTGACGCCAGGCATGATTTTACATGTCTTCACTCGCATTTTATTTTGCTTAAGAAGTATCCTGATGTGGTGGTCCTATTATCACGTGCATTTTACAGATGTGGACTACGGCACAGGTACCTTAAACACCATGTCCAAGGCCACAGACCAGAGCTAGGGATTGAACCCACGCCTGTATTTCACACAGCCAGTTGAGGTAGTACGTGCAGGACGTGCTTTGGCAAGTGCTGGCCAACTTCCGGTTGCTTTGGTATTACATATCCAAGGAGGCCTCGCAGGGTCCAGGCCTTGGGTTTGGTCTTGGAGGTCATTGACAGCTGAGCATGTGCCGTGTGTGTGCTGGGCCTGATAAACGCCAGGCAGGAAGGGCTCTGCAATCACTTGAGAGTGAGAGGGGGCCGGCAGGATAAGGAGCTGGACTCAGTAAGGTGGTAAGCGGAAACCTCTTCCCCGTGCCAGGGAACCTCAGGGGAGGTACAGGATTGCTCGGGGCCAGGCTGCTTCTACAGCCATTGCTCTGGTTTTCTGGACGGAGGCTGGAAGGGCCTGGTCCTTCTTCCCTGCTCGCAGCTGAACCAAGCAGTTGGCAGGACTGCTCAGCCAGCAGGAGCTCCAAGCCACCTCGGCCAGGGGGAGTGGAGCAGAGTTCCTTTCTGTCCTGTAACATGAGGTTAAGAGAGAGCCCTTGATGAAACGAGAAGGGGATTAAACAGAGGCAGGCGTGAGTGTGGGGAAGAGAAGGTGACCGGGAACTGGGCAATGAAGTCAAGGAGGGCTGCCGGGCTTGGTGCAGTGGGATTCCTGCCAAAGAGGAGAGATGCCTTGAGTAAATGCAGGAGGCTTCAGACCCGAGACCCAGATGGGAGAAGAGACTTACCCAGGGCCAGGCCTGGAGGAATGTCTGTGGCTGGCACCCAGGTCGGGAAGCAGGAGGTCAGGTTGACCTCGAATAGGCCTCCTCTCCGGGAAGCAGGCTTTATCGTGCCCGTGTGCAGCACTGATTCTTTTCGAGATGTTCCTCGTCTGTATCAGAGATGATTTTTCTTGGCAAGCTGCAACTTTTTCAGAAAGCAAGACTGCAGTCTCCTCATAGCCTGGGTCAGGGTAATCCCCTGTTTGTTTCTGCAGGCTCAGTGTGTTTGAGGCCAGAGCCAGAGCCAGCCAGGGGTGAGGGTCCAGCCCAGGCCAGACAGCTTTGTAGCTGGATTTACAAACTCCAGGGCGGCTCCAGCTCTGGATCCTTCTGATCTTTGGTGCACGTGGTCTGGCTGGGTCTTGGGTTTTCTATGTGCCCTACTTTGTGGTGCTCCTTGGTGGGCCCTTTTTCTGCTTCCTGGGACCTTTATTTCAGAGTGCAAGTGAAATAAGAACCTGCCTCAGGTAACACCTTGGGAGGAAAATCTAGATTAATTCATTTTGCCCAGTTCATGTGTGCATCTGGGTAGAGTGATTTACATTACATATATTCAGAGCCCAAATAGTTAAACCACGCATATAGATGCATCCTATGCTTGCATTTCTTCTTGTTTTCCACCTTTATCATAAACTCTCCAAGAGCGAGTCAGGAAACATAGCTCTTGAACCAACAAGTGGTAGATGGTGTGAGTGCTGGGATACTTGACGAGGACAGAAGCGTTTCTGGACAGGGAACCATCCTCTGGAAGTCCCTCTACACTGGAGCAACAACTCTCTGGAGGGTCTGGATCTCTCAGAAAGACCTCTTTCAGGGACAGGAGCCTCTTCAGGAGAGACAGGTTCTCAATGATCACAGGAAGAGGCCTTTTTGGGGCCAGCATCCGCCACATCTGAGGTTCCTGGAGGCTCTATGCTGACCCTTAGCAGAGCAAGAGGAAGGAGCCAGCTGGAGCCACCCATGTGCTGAAGTCTTTCTTTTCAATTCCCTACTCCCTATGCCTCCCCGGTCCTGTTTTGGTCTGAGGGCAGTGGGGTGGTCCTAATAGACATAGCTACTGTTTATCAAGCGTCTACAGTGTGCCAGGCATGTGCTGAGTGCTTTATACGCATCATTTCTCAGGTTCTTGTGACAAATCCATGGAAGGGTGTTATTCTTATTTTACAGATGAAGCAGCTGAGGCTCAGAGAGGTTAAGTGACTGTGCCAAGGTCACACAGCAAGTGAGTGGTGGAGCTGGGTTTTGAAATTCTGCTCTGCCTGATTCTAAAGGCCATGCTCTTAAATATTGTGCTGCACTGGCCACAGAAATGCCTGAGAAACAGAGTGCCTTCTGGGATATTGGGGTGAGTGTTTTAGAGAGATGTTCTGGAAGCCATTTGAGAGTTAAGTCTGGGACACAGGGCACTGAATCTTGGAGGCTTTAGGAACCTGAGCTCCCAGAGAGGGAGGGCTGAGAGAAGTGATCTCCAGGGGAAACTACAAGCCAATCAAGAGCTTCTTGGGTCTGGATTAAACACAGGTGGGGCTTCTTAGTAGTGCTAATTGGGAATTTGGCTAGACTCTGTGGGGCTTGTTTCTCAGTGTGGACACGGAAGGTGACAGGCCCAGGGGTGTTGGGCGGGTGAAGGAGGAGAAAAGTCTTTTTACAAGGAAACCTCTTTGAGGTATCTGGACCAAGCTGGACACAGTCTGTCTTTTGGAGGTTCGACCAGGGTCTGGTGCAGAACTTGACAAGGGCCCACTCAGCTCTGCACCCACAGTGATCCTCCTCTAAGGAGGTCGGTGGGCGTGGGGTGGGTGGCCAGGGGATGTCGCAGGCCCTGAGAGAGGAGCCCGACCCCCAAGTCCACCTTAGAGACTGGGCTGCGACATCCACACATGCTTCTGCTGCCCTTGCTTCTGGATCGTTCCTGGCTCTGTTCTATCTTCTCCCTCCCACCTCCCCTTGGCCCCTGGCGACCGACACCCCTGGCAGAAGGCTTCCCACCTCTGCAAGTCTCCAGTGGGTCCCGAGAGGCAGCTGCTGGGCCGCCTCACTCAAGAAGCGCGTGTCGCACTGGCCTTGTACCGAGGACATTTCTGAGAGCAGATGGATGTGTCCTTGGGGCGAGGGTCAGGGGATACCCAGTCGTCTTTTGTGGGACATTAAATTGCCTGAACCAAACTGTGGCTTTGGGGAAGGTGTCTTTTTCCCTTTGGTGGCCGACAGGGTGCAGAGAACACCACCCAGCCACTTCCAAAGACTTCAGGGTGGGAGCCAGCAGCTGGGTCCCCGGGCTAGCGTTTGGAGGGGCTGAGGTCTGACGAGGGTTCCCCAGGACACTAGAGAATGAGTCAAGGGCCGGAGTTGCTGGCCTCCGGGGTTGGGCTTTGGAAAGGTAACTCTGGAGTTACCGTTCTGCGGTTTGGGGGAGGGGGTTAGGGTTTTTTTTTTTTGTTTCTTTTCTTTTTTTTCTTTGCTTTGCGTTAGGATGCTCTGATCTGACTTTTTTTTTGTTTTTGTTTTTTGTTTTTTTTTGCGATATGCGGGCCTCTCACTGTTGTGGCCTCTCCCGTTGCGGAGCACAGGCTCCGGACGCGCAGGCTCAGCGGCCATGGCTGACGGGCCCAGCCGCTCTGCAGCGTGCGGGATCTTCCCGCACCGGGGCATGAACCCGTGTCCCCATCGGCAGGCGGACTCTCAACCACTGCGCCACCAGGGAAGCCCTGCTCTGACTTTTTTGATATGAACACAAAGTGCTAGATGCGCTTGTTGACTTCCAGCAAATGGGATGGGGGAAATATAGCAGTTCTTGGTAAATTCCTTTATAATAATGGTTTGATTTTTTTATTTCGAGAGAATCTTCTTTTCCAATGTATGCTTTTTTCCTTTTTGCCCGGGCGGCCCTGGAGGGACCGTTCCAAGAGGAGCCTGGCTGGAGAGAGGGCACTTGTGAAGCTTGCTCCTGACAAGCTTACACATCCTCCAGCGCCTGAAGCAGCTCTTGGCCTGGAGCGGGGGAGGCAGGAGGTGACCCAGTTGCATCGCATTTACTGAAGTGGGCTGGAAGCAGCAGATGGTGATAGCCATTTCCAGAATCTCGCTCTACACCGTCTCCCGAACTGATTCTTTCTTTCCATCCCCCTTGCCACTGGGTAGCCCAGATCCCTGTCAGCACCTCGGGTCTGGTTTTCTGCCAGTGCCTCTTAACGGTCCATTTTGCATTTATTCTCTTTCCCCTTAAGTCTCTTCTACCCACAGTGGCCAGAATGACTAGCTGAAAATACCATTTTTATGAAATGACTTTCCTGCCCAAGCCTCCCAGGGTTCCTTCCGGCCCGTAGGACCGAGGGAGCCCGCCCCGTCCTCACACAGACATTCTGCTGCAGCCCCTTTGGTGTCTCCTCTGTCCCCTGCACATGCCTGGTCCTTTTGCTCAAGGTGCTCTGCCTTCCTTCTCTCAGCCGTGAGCACAGATCACATCTGCCCTCCAAGGAGGTGCCCACGTCCTCTGCTCTGTGTGCAGTCCCCTCAGCTGCCCCAGCTTGTACCTCTCCTCACCCTGTAGCCCGCTTGCCATCACTGGTCTTGGCAGTTAGGGGATGAGGCAGGCAGGGTCTGGTGCCTTCCTGTTTGTCCATCTTTTCTCCTCAACCAGAGCACTGGCTTCTGGAAGGAAGGAGCCAGATCAGGTTCTCTTGTAGCCTGGGGTGGCCCTGGGTCAGGCCTCTAAGGGCATACTTGAGAAATAATTGTTGGATTAATCAATAAGAAATATTAACCAATAAGAAATATCACAGTTTAAAAAGCTTAAACTGCAGTGTGAGGGATTTATTTATTTATTTTTAATATTTGTTTTTTTAAAATTTATTTATCTATTTGGTCGCGCCAGGTCTTAGGTGCGACCGCGGGCTTCTTAGTTGCAGCATGCATGTGGAATCTACTTCCCTGACTGGGGATCGAACCCAGGCCCCCTGCGTCAGGAGCACAGCGTCTTAACCACTGCGCCACCAGGGAAGTCCTGTGAGGGATTTAGATTAGATTTAAGGAAGGCTTTCTAGACGGCAGTTAGATGTTTCAGATGTTTCGAAACGATGACTGGGGAAGACTGTAGCAGTACTAGGTCTTATAACGTTTACGAAAAATAAGAGAAAATTCTCCTGCGAAATGTCGTCAGGGTATGTGGTGGCAGCAGTGGCAGCAGCAAAAGGGGGTGAAGAAGAAAACGGCCATGTCCGGTCGTAAGCCTCCTGTTTACAGAGGCTCTCTGCCTCTTCACTGCCCGCTTCTTGACATCGGCTCAGGGCTTTCTTGGCTTTTCCCTCTTGTTACCCAGCCTTGGTGTGGCTGTAAGTGAATTGGATTCAAGGGGTGGGGAGAGAAGGGGAGAGGAGGCCGGTGGGGGGCAAAACCTGGCCAGGGCCAAAGCCTCAGAGCCATTTGCATGTTCTGGGCGTCCCCAACCAAACAGTGGCTTTGCCATCCTGTCCCCTGAAACGTGAGCTGTTCATCAGCCAGCAGCCAGGTGTGCAGCCGTTGGAAGGTGCTGGCATGCTCAAAGGAATGGAAACACCACTCTTCACCACTATCCCCGCATTTCCCCAAACTCAAGTTGGCCACCAGGGAAGTGGGAGGGCTTTGGTTTGCCAGAGATGTGTGGAACCACGGGTTTAGCTCCTCAACAGTCAGAGCCTCTCAAAGGGCCTATTTGAGGAGTAGGTGTGACGTATTTTGCAGTAGAATGCATGCCTGCCAAGCTAGAACAGGCTGTGCCCCAGGGGTGACCTTCCTCTGCTGTTCGGGCTGCTTTCGGAGCACACTTTCAGACTACTGCCTGCTCCCCCTGTCCCCAACCCCGTGCTCCCCTGTCTCCCCACGGGTGGGCTGGGGGGCACTGAGGGAAGGGAGTGGGAGACGGCAAAAACAAAGGAGTCAGGAGGAAAGGGGTAGTGGGAGCCAGAGGAGCCTTTTGGTACCCATTTGGGTTATAGACGTAGCATCGTTCACATGGGTGCAGCCCTTTTTCCCTGCTCGCAACGGCCAGATTAGGTGCGTCCAGTGGGCCTCTGCTGCTCTGTTCATTCAAGGGCCGTTCTGTAGGTCTGGGGACTGACCCTTCTGCTTTGGGAACCCCTGGGCCTGAAGATGAGAGATGCTGGCTGGCAGGGCCGTGTCGGTTGTCTCCTGGTGACCGCAGGAGCTGGGATGGGGAGGATGGAGGGAGGGGGCAAAGGTGCTCTGTCAGGCGGGGCTGAAAGATTTGGGGAGACGGGGATATTGGTTCTCCTACTGTCACCTTCTGTTCACCCCACAAGGAGTTCTGAGCGATTGTGAGATGAGCCACATAAGACCAGACCAGCCTAGGGCAGCAGTTCTGAGACTTCTTGGATACATGGCACTCTTACATTAAGTCACACCATATTTTAGTGTGTATAGGGGGACACACATATTACGATGTACAAAGTGAGACTTTAGAAGTGATATGCTTCTCTGACATTCATGTTGCCACAAAGCTGTACCCTCTGCGCAAGCAAAAAACGTACAGTTTTGTTGCAACATGAATGTTTAAGTTTTTATCGTACTCTTCAAGCCAGTGACCCTTACTGGAAAGAATGAGGTCTAACTAGAGTGTTTGGAGGAGTAGTATTTACTTGTTGTGGGAGTCAGATGGCAATTGTGGGTTTGTAGTAATATTATTCTCCCATTGAAAACTATTCATTGTTGCCCTCTCCATAAAGACATTTTGATTATAGTTAGTAATTGTGGCACTGTTCTTTAACTTGAAACTTTTTGGAACTTAAATATTTTCCACTTCTTTTTGCCGTGGTTCTGGATGATACTGCTGTGAGTTGAAAATCACTGTACTATAAAATTAGAAAGAAATGCACTCACACAAATGGAAAATACAAAGAAAATGGGCAATTTCACAAAATATCCAAAGTTTACCTTTGTTTGCCTAACAGTCCCCAAGGGTCTTTAGTGAGAACGTGTGAAACTCAGAATGCAGTTTGAACAACCCTGATTTAGTTGATAATAGAAGTAATAATATAGTAGTAGCTAAGATTTATCAAGAACTTTTAAGATACCAACCTACTTTTTTTTTTTTTGCGGTACACAGGCCTCGCACTGTTGTGGCCTCTCCCATTGCAGAGCACAGGCTCCAGATGCGCAGGCTCAGCGGCCGTGGCTCACGGGCCCAGCCGCTCCGCGGCATGTGGGATCTTCCCGGACCGGGTCACGAACCCGTGTCCCCTGCATCGGCAGGCGGACTCTCAACCACTGCACCACCAGGGAAGCCTACCAACCTACTCTTTTATTCTCAGTTCTACTTTTGATAGAACTGCTACATTTCCAGTCTTAACAGATGAGGAAACTGAGACTCATACAGTATCTTGACCGAAGTCCACAGTCCAGGGACTGGATCCCGGGACTCAAAGTCTCTGCCTTTAACACCTGCATTTTCTGCCGGGTACAGAGCACTTTCCAAATAGAACCTTCTTTGCTGTGTCCTGTGAAAGGCTCAGATCTGGTTGCTATTACAAATGTCACAGCTGCCTGACAGTTGGGGTATTGAGTTAGTTTGTCATCCATCTTCCCCCCGACTCATAAAGAAGGACAACCCCCTTTCCCCACATCAGAAATAGAATGGCATTGACTCTGAACTTTACCCCCGTTATTTTCACCTGACTGTGTCAGAGAGCAGCTCCCCGAGAGAGACAGAGCAGCCCCCAATCCAGCTGGAGGAGCTGGGAAGATGGGACTGAGCTAGACCACAGGGGTGGGAAGTGTGGGGTACTGGGAAAAGTGCCTCTGGGGACCAGCTGTTGCGGCCTGTGAAGGATCCAGAGTCTTTGTTTAGTCCTACTCTTCCTCACTGCCCTCCTGTCCCATCCTTTTATAAGGGGGTGGGTGGGACGCAGTGAGACTGTGGTGACAGGGTATTAGAAGTCTACGTCTTCTTTACTCAGTTATGTGTGAGGACATAGCCACGTCAGATTGCATTTTTCGGACTGCTGAGCATTTATGTAGACCAAGGTTAGATCAGGTAACTCTTGTGGGTCCTCAAACGGTTCTCTGGTCTTTGCTGGCTGTGATATTATGGAGTCATAGCTGTGGGCTTGGATTCTGACTGTGTAACCTTGAGCAGTTGCTTAACTTCTCCGAGCCTCAGTTTCCTCACCTGCCAAGTAGGATGCGAAGTATTATCTCTTGGGTTGTCAGGGTCACTGAAAATAATTTACGCAAGATGCCTTGCACTGTGCCTCGCACACAGAAGTCAATACAACAAATGAGAACCCCCTCTCTCTTTTTCCCTGCAAGTTATTTCTGTTATGGCCCCATCCCCTCCAACTTTCCCTTAGAGTGCTTTGAAATTTTAGCTGTGCAATTAGGTGTTTTATAGCCTAGGTTAGATAAATATAGTCTTCTTTTTTGGAACTTCCACACTAAAATATAGGGTTTTTAGGCAGTTTTCTGGTGGATACTGAGACCCCAACAGATTTACATCTGGCATGGAGAATCTATTTAAAGTAAAGATGCTTCGACTTTAAGCATCTTCTTCAGAAATGTTTTTTAAATGCATTAAGACTTGGGAGGACACACTCTATTCAGGTAAAAAGGGGCAGTTGGGAAATTGTCTTTTTCTGCTTTCCCTACGAAGAACAGTTTCCTCAAGTGCTCCAGCACGTTACCTTAGCCCTGTCTTTTTGGAGGCCAGGCTGGGAGGCAGTCCCCCCTGGATCTTGACACTGTCTGACCCTGAGCAACGTCAGGACTTGGTCTGGGGGCCTCATGAGTCCCTCTAATAGCCAGTTTTCTGGGCTCTCTTTAGGCCCGATCTGTTTCTCTGGATAAGCTCAGGAATGGCACTGTCTTCTGTGTGTGGGATCAGCCGTGTTAGGGTTCAGACCAAGAAGAACCTTTCCCGAGGAGTCTGTTACGTATGGGTGGCATGTCCTACTTTGGCTTATTCCGACTCTGAAACCTGTGCCTGGGTCTCGACTCTGTAGGGCTTGGGGGTACCTAGGATCTAGAAGAACATTATCTGTGTGTGAACTGTGAGCAGGAGGGTTGTAGAGACTCAGCACAGCCCTCGAGGGCAGGGACCATGTCACTGTGGCCCTCACTGCGCCCAGTGCCCAGCACCAAGCCGGGTCCATAGAAAGGTTAGTAAATATTTATCCCATGAATGAATGCGGCAATTTGTGGAGCCAGGATACAGAACTACTTTGCAAGTTTTGATTCATTTTGCAAGGAAGGAAATGCAAGGACATTTTTGTTCTAAAAGGCATCTTGCAGGAATGATGGGAGAGCAGATGGCCCTCTCTTTCCCTCCCATACCTGAAGCCACAGCTGCTTGTCCCCCCAAGGCCTCATTTTTAGCCATGGATTTTCACTCCTCCCCCATCCCCACAGATGACAGCATACTCACCACCCGTCATCACCCTGCAGTGTGATGGTTGATGCCAGCTACATGTGTGCCTTTGGAAGGCTGCTGAAGGCTGCTGGCAAACCCTGTCACTGCATCGCTTTGGACTGGAAGATTAGAGTTCATGCCGATGGGTGAGATTCAGAGTTCCTTCAGTCGGGAAGGCTGGAGACTGGCTGGGCCACCTGAGCTGAAGCAGGAGATGCCGTGGTGACAAGGCTGTTGCCTGGAGGGTTGCTGCTCTGGGATCATCCGGCCCAGCATGACACCCCGTGGCAAGGATGCTGAGTTGTTCTGTGTCTTCTTTACGAGAGCTGTGTGTGTGGCGCAGAGCAGGAAATCTGATCAGACGCCAGGAGATAAAGAAGCCCAGAGGAAGGCACCCTGCCCTCCCACTCCCAGCTAGGGCAAGTTTCTCCCAGTGCCTGGCCTGGGTGGACCTCTGGCTCTCAGGCTTTGATGATCCTGAAGTGACACCAGAGCTTGGGCTAGAGTTTTGAAGGCAACTTTGCTTAAGAGGCAGGCCTGGGTCAGTGGAGTTTTGTGTGTGCTTCCCTTTCAAACTCCCTTGAAGCAAGCATATTGTAGGAACCTTGGAAAATAAAGAAAAGTGAAAAGGAAAATACCAGTCAAACACATCTATATTCCCAGCATTCGGAGATAGCCACTGTTAACATTTTGGTGTATTTCCTTCTATCTTTTGTCCTCTCTCTTTCTCTCTGTCTCTCTGGAGTGGAAGGAAGATATACCTGAGTACACTTGTGTACATGTATGTATTATGTATAT
Organism: Stenella coeruleoalba; assembly: GCF_951394435.1. Taxonomy (NCBI): domain Eukaryota; kingdom Metazoa; phylum Chordata; class Mammalia; order Artiodactyla; family Delphinidae; genus Stenella; species Stenella coeruleoalba. Next base: position 31,725,634 of record NC_137147.1, on the reverse strand, counting down.
GCATGTGTGTGTGTGTGTGTATATACATGCATGTTTATCTATCTCTCTAGTATTATCTATCTGCACACACATATATATGTTTGATATTCGACTTTGGTTTTATTTCACTTTATACTGTGAGCATTTCCTTGGCCTTGAGACGGCCCTTGGGGCCTGGATTAACAGTCTTCATGCGCAGTCTTTGTGGGCACTGTACCTCACAGCACAAAGGAGGAGTCCCATTCCCTGGGAGTGGGCGGGCTTGCTCTGTGGGCCCTGCAGGCTCTGCTGAGTAAATCTAGCCTGCCCCTTGCTGCCTCGTTTCCACAGGATTGCTTACCTGATGGGATCTGCTAAGTGCAAAGGTAGATGTCCTCTCAATCAGGTCACCTCATCCAACATTTGAGGGAGATCTGAACTTAAGGGTTATAAATGTCTGGACTAAAAGAAAAAGGTCCTCACAAGTCAAATACAAGTTTTTATCCTTAAAAGAAAGACTTTCTCTGTGCCCGAGACCTAAAAGGGTTGGAAAACGGAAGAACCATTCTTTCGGTCTCTCTCTCTCAGGAATGGGCTTGTTCTGGGTTTCCACTCAAGACCATCCCTGCCTGTAGAATTTGACATGGTTTTATTGACTTTTCCTTGGCCCAGTTTGGGCAGGATTTCTCTCCTGCCCAGAACAGCCTCAGACTTGTGTGAAGTAAGATGTGAGGCCGGGCTCTGGACAGCAGTAATTAATCCTTGTCTGAGCTACGCAGTGGGGATTTTCAGCCCGAGACAATGTGACAGCATCAGGTTTAACGTGGCACATGGCAGTCTCACATGGGCCCGCCTCTTTCTTCTCTTTTGTCTGTAAGTGACTTTAAAGGCATTGGGTGTGTGTGTCTATGCTTGTGCGTTTGGTGTTTGGTGATCTGGAGGCCAGCATACTGCTGCAGCAGGATCTCAAGATGACAGTGGAAAGAGCAATAAAAGGAAACACACAGTTTAAGCACACACAGCCCCGACATAATTCGATGACATAGCAAGACTGGGATTTCCTCTTCTGTTTGTTTTAGTCTGTACTTGCTCAGCTCTCATCCCCAGGGCTTAGTGCTGTAAGGGAGTGGATTTCCTCAAGTGCTGTGGATAAAACGTTTCTTCCTCTGTTATCTCCCTTGTCAATATAAATTGCTCCACTGTGTAAGTAGAGACGAAGATGCGCCTGTGTGTATATGCCATCGTATCTGGCCCAAGCGAAATGGGCATTAAAATGACATTTTCCTCCGCGATAATCCCGTGACATTGAAAGTATACCAGTTTCTCCATTTAGTTATCGTGGAGCCATGGAATAATTCCCAGGGGCTGGGAGGGTGTAATACTCCTGCCTCTCCTTCCCGTTATGTTTATACTTTGTGTGGAAGCCTTTTATCTTGGGTGGGCTGTGGTGAGGCTCTTTGGGGCCCTTCTGTGGTGATAAGGGGAGCAGTAAGTGGAAAAGGCTGGAGGACTCACTGCAGAATAGGCAAGTGGACAAATATCTTCTAAGGGCAGAAAACTAACAGCAGCAGCATCAAGAATCCCAAGTGGCGGATGGTGAGGGCTAAAGGTGGCCCTCTAGCAAGATGAGGAAGGGAACGCGGCCAAGATGAGGGTCTGTTTTTCAGGTTAAGGGGTTCAGTCCCAAAGGGGGCTTTGGGGCCTCTCCACCACACAGGATGCTGCGGGCTCTCGGTGTGAGGGGTGTGGACAGGAAACATGCTGGTTGGGGATCTCACCTGCACAACTCACCCATTGTCAGGGGGAGGGGACCAGGAGTGTCTGATCGTGACCTCTCTGGGTGCAGGAGTGTCTGATCGTGACCTCTCTGGGTGCTGTGGGGTTCGGTAAACAGTGTCCATTCCCCTCCTATGGGGAACATTTGGTGGTGTTGAAGGACTTACAGCTGACAGCACAGAGCAAATCCACAAGGAGAGGAAAACAAAGACTTCCAGAGTCATTGTTTTTGCACGTAACTTAGCTAGCAGCTTTCTCCCCTAATGTTCTTCACTCTGCACTCTCGAACCAGAGGTGGTAATTGCGCCCTGCAAAAGATTACTTGCTAAGGGGTCTTAGTAAGTGCGAGTGTGTGCACACACATGTGCGTGTGTCCGTACAGTGGACACACTCAGGTCTTAGCTCACGAACAGGTTCAGCTGCCCAGCCCTTTCATTTGGGGGACTACCCGACTCCCACCCCTCTGTTCTGGGCTGTGTGTTAGTCGCTTTATTTTAGCCACATAATGAGGTACTGAGGCATTTTGTTGACCAGCCTGGGAGCCTGACAACCATATCCAGTGTTGCCATTTTGGAAACTGGATTTCTGGATGCTCAGCTGGCCTTTGCAAATTCTCCTTAAGTTCAGGCTGCTTGTTTTGACTTCGGCAGCCTGCTAAGTGGGCCTGCACTCCTTCTAGCGTCTTTCTTAGAACTGGTATTTCCAGGTCTCTTCTGTCTGTTGGGGACAAAATGGTGACACATTGACCTTTCCTCCCAAATTGCAATGACTACAAGACCCTCATCTACTCAAACGGCAATTCCTCTCAGTCCCTTCTTTGGGGTGCTTTACATATTTCCACAAACTAGTCATAATTTTACCCTTTGCCCAGAGGAACCTCATTGCTGGCAGTGCCCATAATGAGAAGGCCCGAGTCTGTGCCAGTGGAACTATCTCCGGCAGCTGCCAGAGCTGTTGGTTCAGTTGCCAGAGCAGGGCTGGGTTTCAGGCAGAGATGGGGAAAGGTCCTGCCTCATTTCCGTGTCTCTTTGTCACCTAGGCCCTGAAATAGCTCTGTGTATGCCTAGAATCTCTCAAAGTGACCTGGAACCTCTTGAACACAGCCTTTTCAGATTCTGCATCTCCTACTTTTCCCAGAATCTCACCAAGCCTCCTGTGAAAACAGTTCTGTTTGTGGACCTTGTCCTTCCAGCCAGAGGGTCTCAGTCACTGCCCAGCACCCAGCTGGGTCAGGACCAAGCCCAGTCATCTCTCACCATAGTCATTACCCCCAATCCTGACCAGTCTCCTTACTCATTCCCGTGGTTATAAACCAAATGTCACACATCACAAGGCATAAAATGCTACTAGTGAGGGTGGGACTGAGGATGGTGGGGCAGGGCCAGGATGTGCAGGAGTCGTGTCTGGGCCCCATCGCCACTAGCCAGGATGCTCAGTGATGTGTGAGATAGTTCCGTTCTTACTAATACCCGCTGGAAACTTGAAGCATGTCCCCGGGCAGAGCCTGTGGGAGTGTCCAAGGATAACCTTGTAAGGAACCACTAGCCTTGGTGGAATAAATTGCTCTTGCCAGGTAGAGAGATAGTGCTAATTTAGCAAACGCTGACTGCCAGACGTGTGTGTCATTGAGATGAATTGGCACTTAGAGCAAAACAGGTACTTAGGAACACCTTCGCTGTCCTCTTTGCTTTGCATCCCAAGTCTGAGTTCTCTTGTAATCCACCATCTCTTGGATGTACCCTGAGTACAAGACCACTTTGTTGTTCCTTGTTAATATCATCAACGTAACCTTTATTTTTTTCTGGGGCTAATGGGCTGAGAGAACTGAAAAAAAAAATCTGGGTCCTGGAGAGCACTCTGTTTATTTGATTTGGAGAGCAAGGTGTTTTTATTTACACTGGTGGCAGAGTTTGAGGGATGCGGGGTGGGGGGATGGGCCAGTGACTTTCTCTATGCCCTCGCTTCCTGAGTTCCATTGGCTAGAATTTAGTGACTGGGGTCTTGCAAGCGGGAAACAAAAATAAATGCTTTGTGCCTCTGATCAGAAGGCTTGTCGCCCTGTCGGTGAGAGGAGGGCTAAAACCTAAACGGTTTTTAAGCCAAGGGATTCCGCTCGTTCAAAGAGATATTTTCATCTCTACCTGTTCTCCGTGTCTCCTTCTTCCTTGCCGACACGTGTGCTTGTGGCGTCCCCCTGCCCCGACCCCCCGGCCTTTCCCTTCCTAGCCTCGTGGAAGTCCCTCCGGGCTGTGATGGAGAGCACAGAGCATCTCCACCGGGCCGCAATCCCACTCCCCACAGACAGCTATTTGGTTCTTGGTGCTTTTATCTCACCCAGTTGTCTCACGCAGCCACTTCCCTGGCTCATGTAGGCCCCCTCTTCTCGAAATTCCTCCTGCCTTTATGTTCAGCTATAGTAACCCCCTAATCAGTCTCTCTGTTGTCTTTCACATCCCTGCCAGAGGTTTCTAAAGCTCACGTCTGATCTTGTCTTTTACTTTTTTCACTGGCTTCCAATTCTTTAAGGAAACAAAAGGCAAATGGGAGTTTTAAGACCCTCCATGATCTCACCCCAAACCTGGCCCTAAAGCCTTATGGCTTCCATAAATGGTCATTTCAAAACTATCTTTCGAATTTGCTTCTTTACTTTTGTGTACCTGTTGCTGTTGCTTAGAATGCCCTTAACAACCCTTCCTGCTTGTCGAAATCCTTTACCACCCAGTCACGGCCCCTTTTCTGAGAAATCCTCCTGCATCCTTGCAGTCTGCATTAACCTCTCGCTCTGACCCCTCAGAACATGGGGCCAGCTGCTCTGTCCCCAACACTCAGCATAGGTGCTCAGTTATTCTTTGCTGAATGGATGCCTCTTTTTCCTTCCTCTCCTCTCTCTCTTAAAGAGTTAGCCATCTTACATCTTGGACTTCCTGGCATCCCATTTTCAAATAGTCTGTTTGTGACTTAGGCTTTGATTCCTGGTTGCTGGTTTTGAAAATGATGTCCTGATGGAGTTAGCTGTACACATGTCCGTCTTGGCAACCGGATCCACTTTTGGGGGCAGGGCCTTTGTTCTTGTTTATTTTCATAACCCCCAATGCACCTAGCCTGATGCCTGGTCATTGAAGGGGGTGGGAGGAGAAATCTCCAGAAACCTCTTTGTGTACCTATGGGAGGTCTGATGTTTTTCTTTAGTTTTGTGCTTTTCTCTTTTTTGTTTATTGAGATAGGATTCATACGTAGTACACTTCACCTTTTTTTTTTTTTTTTTTTTTTTTTTTGCGGTACGCGGGCCTCTCACTGTCGTGGCCTCTCCCGTTGCGGAGCACAGGCTCCGGAGGCGCAGGCTCAGCGGCCATGGCTCACGGGCCCAGCCACTCCGCGGCATGTGGGATCTTCCCGGACCGGGGCACGAACCCATGTCCCCTGCATCGGCAGGCGGACTCTCAACCACTGTGCCACCAGGGAAGCCCCACTTCACCTTTTAAAGGTGTACACTTTGATGGTTTTTAACAAATTTTTGCAGTTCCATCACCACCATCATAATCAAGATAGAGGCTACTTCCACCTCTCCCATTCTCTCATACTTCTCCCCCTACCTCCAGTCCCCGGCAATCACAGACCTGATTTCTATCCGTATAGTTTTGCCTTTTCCAGATTGTCACATAAATGGACCCAGACAGTATGTAGCTTTTTGAGTCTGGCTCCTTTCACTTGGAAGAATGCTTCATATTTTGGAAATCTGATGACCTGGGCCCTAACCCACACTTGATCTGTGCCCGCCTTTCTAATAGGCTGGCATGGGGCATGGTTTGGGGGTGTGGACAGGGTCTGTGTGAGTTAGAAGCTTTACCTTTGCAGCCTTGTTAGTGCCTCTTTCCATCCAGGGTCCCAGCTGCTATGTCAAACCCACTGACCCTCCCCCACCCCTCCCCCACAACGGCACCTGATGTAAGACAGCCTTGTCCCCTGGGTCCTGCTCCATCATTCCTGTACTGTGGGGGGCGCAGTGGAGGAGGGAAACTGGGTGGACAGGCTGGGGTGACCACGAAATTCCTCCCTTGGGGAGGGGGTGGGGCTGGGGTGACAGGGGTCAGGCCTCTCCTGGCTAAAGCAACAGAAGTGGTTCCAGCTGCCAAACAGCTGGAGGGGGACGTCTGCTTTCCCTCAGCAGCGTGAAAAGCCCTTTAATCGGGCGTGCTGTTGTCAGGCCTCGCTCGTGGAGGTGTGGAGAAGAAGAGCAGACGCCGCTGATACTGCAGACCTCCCCTTCCCTTTGACCTCCCTTATCTCCCCTCCTCCATCTCCGGGAGCCCCACTCTGAGGCCGGCCCTGATCGAGGCCCTCCTTTGCACCTGTGTAAATGCCGTGGCTCTGGGGTCAGGGAAGGGTGAGAGCGAGCTGGCAGAAATGGGGATGTGGATTTTCAGGGCAGATGATGGATTAGATAGAGGGTGGGTGAGTGATGTTCTCATGTGAAACGGCTCCTTGTTCCCAAAGACGCGGTCCTTGGAGAAAAAGGCCAAAGTCTGGTTGTGAGGATGGTGAATCCGGTGACGGGAGGCGGACAGTGCCTGATTGGAGAGTGAGCGGCCGAGCTGCATGCAGCTAGACGTCTGGAACGTGGTTCTCGACTTTTTTTTTTTTTTTTTTGCGGTACGCGGGCCTCTCACTGTTGTGGCCTCTCCCGTTGCGGAGCACAGGCTCCGGACGTGCAGGCTCAGTGGCCATGGCTCACGGGCACAGCCGCTCCGCGGCTCGTGGGATCTTCCCGGACCGGGGCACGAACCCGTGTCCCCTGCATCGGCAGGCGGACTCTCAACCACTGCACCACCAGGGAAGCCCCTGGTTCTCGACTTTTTGTTCCAGGCACTGCTATTCCCCCTTTCAAGAGCAGATGTACCTCCCAGAAATGCTATTTAGTGCCTGAGGTCTAAAAACTTGAGCTGGACTTGGACTTACAAACATAACGGGGAAAAAAAAAATCCCTCCTTGTGGAAAGCTCCCTTTGCTTGCCGAGTCCTCCTCCTCTGCTGTCCACCAGAGGGGCCGCCGCCAAGACCCCAGCCACTGATGCCAGAGCTAACAACAGACAGCCCCCAGCTCCACCCTCCGGGGCTCAGCGCTCGCCATCCTGCCTTGAAGGAGGCAGTGAGGTGTAGCAGAAAGAATCTGGGCCACTGAGTCAGACTGAGAGGCGTGGTCTACCACTTACTAGCTCAACCTGGCCAAGCCTCAGTTTACTCTTCATTCATTCACTCAATAGATATTTATTGCATCTATTGGGCGAGGCCCCTGCTGGGCACTGGGGATCCAGCAGGGTAACACCCAGCAGATTGTGGTTCCTGCCTGCAGGGAGCTTTCAGCTTAGTGGGGAGGAGGGGCAAGGAACATATAATTAAATAGTTGGTTATTTAATTACAATCGTGACCCAGGCCACAGTGGAAAGTGCAGGGTGTGTGGAGGCTTATCACAGGGTCCTGACTTAGCAGAGAAGTCAAATGCCCTGAGGAAGCGGCATCTGCACTGAGACTGAAGGATGAATAGGAGTTTATGAGGTGGAAGCACAGTCCAGGGAAAAGGGCCCACACGTGCCAAATCCCGAGGCAGGAAGGAACAGCACGAGGGGGCCAAGGATTTCCACCCAGTTCGGGGGGCTGGCACTGGGGGCCTTGACCGTGCCCGTTACCTACTCAGCAGGCACACGGGGTAGGGCTCCTCCTTCTCTTCCTTCCAAGTAGACATTAGCAGATTGGGTTGGGACACTCACCATTATTTATAACATTGATTCTATGGAAAAAATAAATTCAGGGTGTCAAAAATATGATTAATAAATGAATCAGGCTGTTGTTCTTACTCAAGTACGTGCATATGGTAGCTCAGAAAAACCAGAGTGCTAATCACATTGGCTGTTAAATTGTCAGAGTTTCCTGCCTTAACATAACTCACTTCAGGCTTCGCAACCTTGGGCATCTCAGATGACTGCCAGACTTATGGGTGACATGACTTATCTGCAGGGTGGTGGAAAGCCTTCCAAGGCTTTGTGAGGAAAATTCTCAGGCTAAGGCCAGTTTCACTGGGAATGAATTCTAGGGACAATTACTGATGATATCTTATGATGATACTGTGGGTATATGGTTACTGTCTCAGCCGCTCAGCTACATTCTCTTCAGTGACTCAGGGATGTTTTTTTCCTTTCCTTAAATTCAAGGGGAAAATCCAATGGTTAATGTATGGCTTTCTTTATCTGATAGATTTTTCTTAAAAGAAAAAAAAAAGGGACCCAACAGCTTCCATTATTCTATGCATTTGAGAGTGTTAAGCTTTTGGTGGTGGTTGGACAAAGAATATCTCTTTTTATAGTAAGTGATAGAAAAAGGATATCTTTTAGGTAAGGTTTGATATTCACCCATTCATTCTTCAAACATGTATTGAACAACTGCATTGGATCAGGCACTGGGTTAGGCCCTGTGTATATAAAGAAGAATAAGACACAGTCTTTTCTAGACATGTACCTACATAAATGATAATGAAGTATATCAAGGGTTTTGATAGGCATATGAACACAAGGCAGCAGGAGCTCCAAGGAAGTTAACAGTAGTGTTTAAAACATGAAAGCATTTGCTTCTTAGGATGATGACTTCAGTGGCGGTGTGGAATTGGAACTTGGGAGAAAGTTTGGTGGCAAAAAGTCAAACATCTATACATGAGATTTAGGATTGAAAGAAGTCATCATGGATAAAAGAAGAAAACCTGCTGGAGAGAGAGGCCCAGCCAGGCTCCCTGCCACTTCAGGCACTCCAACTAGGCACCAGTGCCTGAAGTCACAGTGTATGCTCCAGGCCCCAGCCATGCTCCCAGATGAATGCAGCCTGGTTGGTATCTCAGCTGAAACCATGTGGATCAGAAGAACCTCCCAGCTGAGCCCAGCCAACCCATAGAATTGGGAGAAACGATGAATAGTTTGAAGCCACTAAGTATGGGGGTGGTTTGTTTTCCAGCAATTGATGAGTGAAACAAAAAAGTTAAAAGCGAGTAGCCGAAGCTGTGTTACGAATGAATTTATTTTAAAAAAAACCCTCAAATTATTTGAGTTTGGCCTGTGATTTTTAGTCTGATATCATAAAGGGAATGCCACTTGCTCCTCCAACTTGTGGACCTCACACTTCCAAACCATTGCCCTGGTTGTAGAGTACAGTTCCTGCCCCCTCTTCTATACCTGGGAAAAATATAGATATAGGCATGTTTCCAGCAAGATGCCTTTTTAGAATTTTAGATGCTGGTGAAATCAGCATGGTACAGGTGGAAGTTAAGGCTGTGAAACCAACTCCCTATTATAAAGAATTGAACATCTCCTCCCAGATGGAACCTTAGGCTGCCTCTGTTGTTCCCTCTATTGTCATGGAAACTTGGCAGTCTGTCAAACCTAACACAGCTTGTGGTACTGGAGTGGTCTCCCTGAGCAAAAGCTGTGGCAGGGTTTACATTCTACTCTTCTGGAACCTGAGGGCAAGGATCAACGTGTGCGCATTTCAGACAGAAGGGACTGTAGGTCTAACATTGATTTCATTTACCCCCATCTCTTCTCTGGTGAACACAGCCCCCATCGGCAGCTTACTTTTCCGGTAGGAAGGATGGATTGTTTTTATGTATTTCAAGTGCTTGTCCTACTTTACAAATGCGAGCAGAACACAAAATGCTGTGTGTTTGCTTTGGAATCGCTCACTCCCCAAGGAGAGAGGGAGGGAATAGGAACCGTTTGCAAATGCACAATTGTCCCGGCCCCTTTTGTTTGGTTTCTGTATTACACAATCATACTTAACATAATTATTTTGTTTTTGTTGTCTTTTGGTGAGGAAGAAGGAAGGGAATGGATGTGAGGATTTTTATGAAAATACTATTTCCTCCCCAGAGGGAAATGGTTTAGCGTCTGCCTCGTCGGGGAGACAGCTTGCCTCTGCCCAGCACCAAAAATTTCCACCAACTCTGATTGCTCTTGAGCCCACAACAGACTTCTGTGGCCCGGGGGTTCAGTTCCAGCAGGGTGACTCAGACCCTTCAAGCTTTGTCTGTGGGCCGAGAGAAATGACCCAGTCATGGGAGGTCCTGGGTACTTGCAGCCTGTCCCTCTTGTCTCCAGAAGAGAAGAAAAATCTGTCTTTGTGACTGCAGGTGGACTGTGTTGAACTCCTGGGATGTTCTGCTGTTGAAACCCATAATAACGAATTCATGATTTCATGTCCAGTTTCCAAATGCAGATATTATCGCAGGATCTGCTTCTTGGTCCAGTCTGTCGTAGCTTGGCTCAACTAGGAGAAACTCCAGTGAGAGTGAGCCATTCTCTCCCCACCGCCTCCGCCCCTCCCCACAATAGCTGTGCTCTTCAGTCTGGCAGCCACTAGCCACATATGGCTAGGCAAAGTTAAGTTAACTAAATGCAACTAAAGATTTAGTCCTTCAGTTGCATTAGCTACGATTTAGTGCTTCATAGCCACACGTGGCTTGTGGCTTCCACACTGGATGGCACAGATATAGAACATGTCCAGCACTGCAGAAAGTTCTTTTGGACTCTGTGGCTTTGTAGCATTGCTGAGTCCCAAGTATGAAATCTTCTCTTGGTCCTGTGGTATCCTGTTCCCTTGCTGCACGATCGATGTCAGGTTGCTTGTTCTCTCCACCCTAGAGTGCAAGCTCGTTGAGGGCAGGACTATGCTGGCTGTGTTCTGCTTCCCATGCCTTGCATGCAGGGGGCATCGTAGTGCTTGCTTGTTAAGTATAAAAGTGGATCAGTGGATGGCTGAACAAGCAGTGTTTGTGGACCCAAGTAATGCCCTAGGGTCCCTGGAGGTTTGGGTGAACCTATTAGGGCATAGTCATTAATGGACAAAGAAGATGTGGTGTATATATATATATATATATATATATACACATATATATACATATATACATATATATAATGGAATACTACTCAGCCATAAAAAAGAATGAGACGTTGCCACTTGCAACAGCATGGATGGACTTGGAGGGTATTACACTTAGTGAAATAAGTCAGGCAGAGAAAGACAAATACTGTATGACATCACTTACATGTGGAATCTAAAAAATACAACAGACTAGTGAATATAACAGAAAAGAAACAGACTCACAGATATAGAGAACAAACTAGTGGTTACCAGTGGGGAGAGGGAAGGGGAGAGGGGTAAGATAGGGGTAAAGGATTAAGAGGTAAAGACAGCTATGTATAAAATAAATAAGCTGCACAATATAGCCTTATAAATAAGGCTATATTGTACAGCACAGGGAATATAGACAATATTTTGTGATAACTATAAATGGAGTATAATCTTGAAAAATTGTGTATCACTGATTGTACACCAGGAGCTTATTCAAAATGGTAAATCAACTATACCTCAATAAAAAAAAAAAAAACCTCCATTTTATAGAACTCATTGTCTTTTTTGGTTCCTAAAATAGATAAAAATTAGTCACCACAGATGATTGGAGATGGTCTTTAGCAACGGTCCTGGACTGTTTCAGAACTTTTTCCCTTGGCCTTGGGGGCCAGTCATTTCTAGATGGACCCTTTTGGGAGCTCTTCTGAAGCTGGAAGGATCTCCATGTGTGGAGACAGGTGGGGCTTCTTCTGAAGCTGCCTTTAACCTGTCTGTCTCCACGCAGTGTTCCCCTAGTTATGACGCTGGTCTCCGGCAGAGCTGCCATGGCATCTCTGTTGGCCCAGGGCAGACCATTTCCAAACCAAATTTATGGCCTGTTCTTCAACACCACAGGGATGCCTGCAGCTCCCCTCTCCCATGAGCTGTGAAGAGACAACAGGGCAACCTCTTTGAGTTTGAAAAGAAACCGTGTCTTCCACAATTCCTCTTTTTTGAAGGTGAACAAAGCTGTATGAGGAGCTTCTCACAGTAGGTTTAAAGTGCCTGGAGGGCAGGGCTGTCTTATCTGATCTTCAGCAGTTGGTGTCTCACATGGAGTAGGCTCTTGGTAAACAGTTTTTGACTTGGGAATCCAGTTGTTTGTTTGTTTGTTGTTTTTCCATTAGAGTTTATTACAAGATATTGAATATAGTTCCCTGTGCTATACAGTAGGACCTTGTTGTTTTGCTTTTTATATAGTAGTTCGTATCTGCTAATCCCAAACTGAATCCAATTTTGCAATTGGGTCAGAGTTTCTGTTTGCAGTGTTACTCTGTGATAATTCAAGGCAGTTCAGTGTAGTGGTTAGGAGCGTGGCTCTGGAGCCAGGCCCTGGGTGTCAAGTTCAGCACTGACGCACACTTAGCGTACCCTGCCTCCTAGGGCTATTGGGAAGGTTAAATTAGTTAACGTATCGTAAGTGACGTATGATTATCAGCACTTATTATTATCACTCTTCAGACTTAAGGTCTGGCAACCAGATCCCTCTGTGACCAAGGATGAGTTCCTTGATTTTCCCAGGTGTTAGAAGATACGGGTATTTCTCTCCTTGTGTGATCGTGAGAACAAAGGGCATGCTGTTCCCTGGCTCCTGGGGATTGACATGGCAAAATAACTAACAAATAGGTCTTAAAAGCAGGGTCTGACTTCATGTAAGTAGCCCTGACTTCCACGGACCAGGAGAGAGTAGCGTGACAGCAGTGTCTTGATCTGTTCTTGGACAGCTTTGAGGCTACTGGTTGGCCTGCAAGCCAGAGTGTGAGAACACTGATCCCAGCCTCTGGCCGGCGCCTGCTGCTCACCAGGCAGAACTACAGAGCCAGGTCTGGCTGCATTTCTAGGCTGCAGACAGATGAGGAATGAGTCTGAGGGAAGAAGAGAGACTTCTAGTCCAGCTTTGCTGGTTGCAGCCACCTGGGTCCTGTGCGCATCCAGGTGCCCACAGCCAGGGCTTCCAAGCCTGCATCATTCAGCTGGACCTTTGGGTCCCAAGTTTTCCCTGGTGCCCAGTGGGTCGGAGGCTTAGAGGGCTGTAGTGGCAGAGGGGCCTGGGTTGGGGATGGAGAGAGAAGAGACTCACCTCTCAGCCTCAGAGATAACTTACGTTCTGAAGTGGAGCTAGGGCAAGAAGCTGTGGCCCACCTCTGCCCACCATGTAATGTGAGAGGGAGGGGAAAAGCTTAGAAAGGGAGATGGGGGGTGGGGTAGGGGAGTGGCCCAGTGATCCCCGGGGATGGCAGGAGCCTGGGAGACCAGGCCTGTCACGTCACACCAGCTGGTTTGGAGGTAAATGCTGTGTGGGAAAGGCTGCTTCAGGGATGCGTTCATCCCACAAATAATCAAGTACTGCAGCATTGTGCTGGATGCTGGAGATGTATTCACGGACAGAAGAGACAGAATCCTTGTCTTCTTGGAGCTCAGAGTGGGGGATTCCATTGCTAATCAAATCACAAAATCAATTCATCATCAAACTATGTTATGAGCCCTGAAGGAAAAGTGTGGGGTGGGTGAGAGGTTATTAGAGGGGGACCTGTCCTCACCTGTGAGAGTCAGGGAGAACCTCCCAGATGAACCCAAATCTGAGCAGGGGTGGGAGGAAAGGGAGAAGGAACAGTGTGTCTAAAGGCCCAGGGGTAGGAGCAAATGTAGCCCATTTGGGAACTGGAAAGTAGGCCAGTGTGCCCGACCAGCAGGGAGCAAGGTGGGGACAGAACAGGAAGAGCTGAGGCCAGAGAAGGGGCCCCAGTGTCAGATCTGCCAGGCCAGGAGACCATGTGAAGGTCCCCAGGGACAGAGGGGCACCACTCAAGGATTTTAAGCAGGGGCAGCCTGAGGGAAGTTGATCCTGTGCAGGGGTGAGTTGTGGATTGTATTGTCCAGTTATTGTTTTCCAGCTGTATTCTGCAGTTGTTAACAGGGCTTCACTGGGAAAGGGGTTCATGGTCAAATAAGTTTGGGAGATACATAATCACATATGCTCTTGATCTGGTTATCTATTGCTGTGTAACAAACCACTCGAAACTTAATGCCTTGCTGTACGCCTGAAACATTATAAATCAACTGTACTTCAATAGAAAAAAATTTTTTTAACTTAATGGCTTAAAACAACAACTTATTAACTCTCACGGTTCTGGCGAGTTGACTGGGCTCAGCTGGGCGGGTCTTGCTCAGGGTCTCTCAAGCAGTTACTCCTTTTCATCTCTGTTAGTTGCAGTCAGATGATTGCTGAGGTTAGACTCATCTGAAGGCTTCCTCACTCACATGTCTCTGTGCCCGTGTTGGTTGGGCATTTCTCTCTCCACTTGGTTTCGCCTCATGTTAGCTTGGGCTTCCTCCTAGCATGGCAGTCTCAGTGTTGTTGGGCTTCTTACATGGTGGCTGGTTTCCCCCAGAGTGAGTGTTGCAAGAGGCCTGGGAAGAAACTGCAAGGCTTCATGTAACCTTGCTCAAAAGTCCCAGAACATCACTGCCACAGCATTTTATTGGTCAAGCAAGTTACTGAGGCTGGCCCAGATTCAAAGGAGGGAAATTAGACTCCACAGCTCAACAGGAAGAGTAGCAAATACTTTGCAGCTGTGTATCTTTAATCTGCTATACCTCTTGGAGATTCATAATGCGTACGAATGTACCAAAGGTGTCTGGGAAGTCCTGCAGTAAAGAAAACTGTTTAACTCCGCATTTCACAATCTGATGATGATGATATATTAAATCAGGAAATTCCTTTCTCAGAGAAAATTGCTTCACTTGTATTCTGCCAGAGAGCAGTGGGCAGAATGGAAAGGTGATAGATTTGGGGGCTCAGTACTACTTTCTAATCAATAAAACTTTCCAAAGATGGAAAGTAGAGATTGCTAGCGAGTTCCTGGTTTGGGGAGGTACCCAAATAGAGCCAAGTGCAGAGACCGTCAGCATGGACCAGGAGACCAACTGTCCCGATGGTGAAAGCTTGGATTTGACCTCTGACCAATCTAGGTTCAAATTCACCACTTAGAGCTGTGTAAAACCCGGCAAGTTACCTCTCCCTAGCCTTCAGTTTCCTTATCTACAAAGTAGGTAGTTCCTATTCCATAGGGCTGTGAGGATTAATGAGATCCTGTATGTGAATTACTGAGCACAGGATGCCTTCCTTGGTTAGAGTTTGTGGCTTCTTAGTTTCCTACCACTTCTAGGGCTTCATAACTTTCGGTTTATTCTGGACTTGCTTCCCAAGGGCAAACGAGTATTGTAAGTCATGGACTCATCCTTACTTTTCTTGCAAAAGTAACCTCTGTACCCTTTCGCTTTTTTTCCAACCTAGTTTCTCATAAGCGACCGTGACCCTCAGTGCAACCTCCACTGCTCCAGGACTCAACCCAAACCTATCTGTGCCTCTGACGGCAGGTCCTACGAGTCCATGTGTGAGTACCAGCGAGCCAAGTGCCGAGACCCAACCCTGGGTGTGGTACATCGAGGTAGATGCAAAGGTGAGTGTGCACGTCCCCATAGGGAGAGCTCAGAATGAGTCTATATTCATTTCACTTGCCAACGTCTCCCCATGTCCTTTCCACCGGGCAATGTGGGAAGGAGGACTGGCCCAGTGAAAGATGAGTACTTTTCTGGCTTTTAAACACCGCCACCAGGGCTTAGAGAGATGTGCTATTTGGCTAGCGCTTTTATTTTTTATTATTATTATTTTTTTTGTAGAGGTGCTTAAAATGGCAAGACATTGTGGCTGGCTCCTAAATAGGGATTCCACATTGTTGGCCAACAGATGTATTTTGTTTGGTCTGCTCGCATGTTTAAAAATATTTAAAACATTTGAGACAGCATTTAAAAGTTGGGAAATTCAACCTAAAAGTCTGGATATTTGTACTTCCCATAAAAAATTGGAAGCTCTGGTGATGTTACGTCTGAGTTCCCTCCTTCAAGGCAAACATGTGGCTGGAGCTGAGTAGTAGCTACGTCCTCCCGTTTTCCAGTTTGCCACAGTCCTCAGCACTCCCTATGGTGTTGCCAAGCTGAATGCCGTTCTTCACACGCCCAGCCCCTTCTCTAATTTATATCACTTTCCTACGCCCTGTAGGTATTTGAGTTAGTGACCCCTGGACTGATCGGAGCTATTATAGGAATTGTGGGAGGCTAAGCCAGCTGCTCTCGAATTCTGATTTCCCAAAGAAAGTGCTTGCGAACTACAAAACATCTTTGAGACTCCTTGGGCTTGCGTGTTTTTGAATAAACCCAGTGAAAAATAATAGAAGCAGAACATTTTTTTTCCCTAGGAGGGCCTGGGGATACTTGGGAGAAAAAGAATAAACAGACCTTCGTATAAGTATGACCACCCCCCACCCAACTTTTCTGAGTACCACTAAGAGGAAGGTGAGGCCACGTGGCACTCACCAGCCCCTGCCCTTGTGCCCTTGGAACAGCCAGCTGGCTGTGTGTGGGCCCCCTGCACGGCAGAGTGCTTTTCCCCCAGCATTTCTAGAACCAGCAGCTGCTTTGTCCACGGCTCCTGTGTGGGATCCAAGTGAATCTCAAATGCACTCCTCCCTCTTTTAGACGCTGGCCAGAGCAAGTGTCGCCTGGAGCGGGCTCAGGCCCTCGAGCAAGCCAAGAAGCCCCAGGAGGCGGTGTTTGTCCCGGAGTGCAGCGAGGATGGCTCCTTTACCCAGGTAGGCCTTGGCCACGTCTCTCAGGCCTGGGTCCTGGGCTGAGGCTGGGGGGAAGGGCCTGGGAGCAGGAGGGCCCTGAGAGCCTCGCTTTCTGGAAACAGCTGAGGACTCTCTGACACCCTCCATGTTGCTTTCTGGGGCCGGCCTCCCCCTCCTGGGCCCCATGCCACCCCTTGCCAGCTGGCAGTGGGTCCTGAAAGGCTCATGCAGGTACGAGCCAGGAAACTGGCATTGCTTGGTCCCCATCCTCCCTGCTGGCCGTCTTCATTTTTCTCTTCTGTCAAATGTAGGCTGATTATTTTTTCTTATCCTCGCCAGTTTCCATGGGCAACCCCCGTATTCCCTTCACTGTTTATTACGACCCGTTTTATATGCCCCTCCTTCCCGCCCCCAAACCTCTAACAAAGCTCTGCTCCCTTTGAGTGTAAAGTGTCTGGGGGTTGTGGAGTGTGAGTGCATGTGTGGGTGTGTGGTATCTGTGTGTGTGTGTGTGTGTGTGTGTATCTGTGTGTGCGTATGGTGTATGTTGTGTGGTGTGTGATATTGTGTGCATGTGTTGTGTGGTTTCTGTGTGTGTGTGAGGGTTGTCTGTGTGTGTGTGTGCGGTGTATGTGTGTGTTGTGTGGTATCTGTGCATGTGTGTCTGTGTGTGTGTTGTGTGGTTTCCGTGTGTGGGCGGGGTTGTCTGTGTATGTGAGTGCCTGTGTATGTGTGTGTGGTATACGCGTGTGATATGTGGTATCTGTGTGTGTGTGTGGTGTCTGCATGTGAGTGCATGTACACTCGTGTGTGCATACACTCAGATTCTAAAATTTCCTTTCAGGCAGTCCTACCTCTGATCCTGTATGATCTGCTGGCTAGAGCTTGTGTAAAAGTAATGCTGGCTATGTTGAAGTTGGCACAGACTGAAACACGGGCAGCATGGGACAAGGGGTGGTAAAGCTTTCAGGCTGCAGGTGGGGACACAGTCTAGGGGTGGAGGTGGCTCTAAGAAAGTGGGGAGGACCACTGGACAAGGGTGGGTCAGCACTTGCTTGGGACGGGCCTGGTGCCCAGACTCCCTCTGTGGAGTGGAGTAGTGTCCAGGGACTACTACCTGAGGGCTGGAAGCAGAGGCCTCCGGACTTACACAGCTTCCCAGTAATCCTGAGTCTTGGGGCAAAGGCTGTAGGCTGGCCTCTGGTCCACTGGGTTTCAGGTTTCATTTCGGGGCTGGGCCCAGGGGATTGCTGATTTCAGACCGAGGGCAGGTGGAAGTGGAAATGGGAGGGGTGGTGAGGTCGGGACTCCGTATTTTTTAAAGTTTCCCCGCTGATTCAAGTGTTCAGCCAGTTAGCCATAAAAAGAAACGAAACTGAGTTATTTGTAGTGAGGTGGATGGACCTAGAGTCTGTCATACAGAGTGAAGTAAGTCAGAAAGAGAAAAACAAATACCGCATGCTAACACATATATATGGAATCTAAAAAAACAGTCATGAAGAACCTAGGGGCAGGATGGGAATAAAGACACAGACCTACTGGAGAATGGACTTGAGGATATGGGGAGGGGGAAGGTGTAAGCTGGCACAAAGTGAGAGAGTGGCATGGACATATATACACTACCAAACATAAGGTAGATAGCTAGTGGGAAGCAGCCGCATAGCACAGGGAGATCAGCTTGGTGCTTCGTGACCACCTGGAGGGGTGGGATAGGGAGGGTGGGAGGGAGGGAGACGCAAGAGGGAAGAGATATGAAAACGTATGTATATGTATAACTGATTCACTTTGTTATAAAGCAGAAAGTAACACACCATTGTAAAGCAATTATGCTCCAATGAAGATGTTTAAAAATAATAATAATCCATAAATAAAATTAAAAGACAACCAATAAAGTAGAGTTTTAAAAAAGAAAAAAAAAAAAGTGTTCAGCCAGGATCGAGAACCACAGGGTTAAGCTGACCTTGGCTGCCCGCCCTGTGAGAGGTGCTTTTATTCATTTTCTCACTTAAGTCTCACCACAAGCCTGCCAGGTAGGTGTTAGTGTCCTCATTTACAGAAGATGCAATCACAGCGGGTCGCAGAGTGGCCAGGGAGCTGGGAGTCCAACTCAGATCCCTCCAGCTCCAAAGCCCTCAATACTCTTGCTGTTCTCTGAACTGGCAGCTTTAAAGGAGGCTCTGAGTGCTCGCTTCGGCAGCACGTGTACTAAAATCGGAACGATACAGAGAAGACGAGCATGGCCAGGGGTGACACGCAAATTCGTGAAGTGTCCCATGTTTTATCGTGTCTCCACCCCGTCTCAAAATCCTCCCAGAAATGTGACTCTTTAATGTGTAGCTATCATAATAAATAAAATAAACGTATGGTGCAAAATTTTAGATGAAATGTATAAAAATATTAAAATTCATATCTATATAAAAAACAAATATGTACTAAAATTCCATTCTGAGAGGTTTAATCAAGTTCTCTCCTTTAACTTGAATATTATACTGGTTTGTTTCTTTTCTATAGAAATAAAAATGCCTATTAAAAAAAAACAAAGGAGGCTCTGAGGTGGAGACTGGAGGAAGGCAGTCTAGTGCGGTGGTTAGCACACTGCTCCTGGAGCTAGATGGCCTGGGCATGCATGCACGCACCACCTCAGGCGCGTCGCTGAACTTCCCTGGGTCACAGTACCCTTATGTGAAAAATGGAGACTGTGATCTCCATTATCGTCCTATGTGGTAATAATTATTATTATATTATATGTGTTACATGTTACTATTATTATTACTATTATTGAGTATTACTGTAGCTTACCTCATAGGGTTGTGATGAGGATTAAATGAGTTAACACATGTAAAATCTTTGGAACACATAAATGCTATATGGGTATCTGTCATTATCATCATCATTATCCCCATCTCTACTCTGGTTCTACTGCTCAAATCTTCCCAAGATGTTACAGACGATGTCCCCTAAGGAAAAGAAAGTCTTTTGTCGAACCTTCCCCCCCAACAATTCTTTATCATTTTTTCTAGTGAAAAGAGTGCAGGTGATCTTTGTGCTGAGAATTCATGTATGCGGGAGAAAATCAAACCCCTCACAGCTGAGTTTGGGGCTGAGACGGGGGTAATAAGGAGGAGGCGGAATCCTTTTTTTCCCCTTTCTCTAGACCTCTGTAATTCTGAGTGTGTTACTTATGAGAACGGTTGACCCCTGCCCCCTTGGTTCTGAAGCGTTTGCTGCCTCGTGACAGACAGCCGCTGGCCAGCTTTTGTTTCGGTGAGGCCAGTCTGGACCAGGTGGTGTTTGCCGGGGAGGGGAACTTCCAGATTAGTCCAGGCAGAATTGCTAAGTGAGGGGGCCCCTGAAGTGCAGCAAAGGGTGGATAGACAGTCAAGAGCCCCCTCATTTGTTTGACACGCTAAGCACTGCCATGTGTCTGCAGGCTCGAGGCTGGATCACCCCGGTGGGCAGCCAGGAAGCCAGACAGCTGGTCAGTCCCCGTTACAGGGATTGAAATGGATGTGCCTTTCCCCTTGATCAAAGACACTGCAATAACTTCACAAAATGAGTGTGCCTCTTTGAGTGTGCTTCAGTTGTACTGACAGGCTGCCAAAAGGCTAGGAGAAAAAAAATGCTTTTCTCCCTCCTCCAGCCTCCACTGTCTCTTAGCTGGACTTCTTTGTTTTTGTTTCTTTTTTAAGACCAAAACCCAGAGAGCAGATACATTGTTTTAATATTGTTTAGAATATTGACATGCATGCATCCTGGTGTTAATAACATATTTTAGTCCTGTGAATTATTACTCAGTAACATGTTCTTGAAGTTTACGGAGGGAGTGAGAGCACCCTAATGGGACTGGGTTTGTCTGGCATGGGACACAGCTTGGGACCACATGACTGGGTTGCCTTTAATGGGGTTCATGTGGGATGCAATGGTCTCTGTTCTCTAATTTGTTTCCCCTTGACAGCTTCCCTCGATACCCCCCAGCCCAACTCACACAGCAGAGTGGTAAACATTACATTAGGTTTTTAAAAACCTTGATATCTAGTCCACATCTCAGACCATTAAGTCAAATTCTGGGAGAGGCACCCAGACATGGTTATTATTTCAAGCTCCCAGGTGATGCCAGGGTTCGGTCCAAGTTGTGAATGACCTGCTGTTGCAAGGGCTTCATCACTCCTGTTCTTGGTTGTGTCACTGGAATGTGGAGTTAAGGCTTTTTGCTGACCTGTTGAGTAAGGTTGGGAGCTACTGCTTTTGTCCTTTGGTGTGGTCCTATCTGTTTTCCCTTCTGGGTATCAGGAATGTAACTCCTGACATCTGGTCTACCGAGTCCTCTGCCAAGCTGTTTTCTGCTGCCCAATATGCTGAACTGAAGTCAGAGCCGTAGTAGCGATTTCAGCAGTGAAGGGTATGGGATCACCACCACCAGGATGTTGGCTAGAGCTTGTCAAGCTTATGCAGCACTGAATAATAATGATGGCAACTCTTTATCGAGTGCTATTTGGTACCAGGCACTGAGTTTTACACCCATTAATCTTTACTAGGACCTTTTGAGGTAGTTATTAATACCCTTATTTATACTGGAAAACTGAGTTTCAGAGGGGTTGAATAACATGTTCAAGGTCACTAAGGATTTGTGCCTAATTTCAAGGCCTGTGCTCTTGACTTTTTTATGCTACAGAAGTGTCCTTGATGCATATGTAATTCATTTTCATTACCATTGTTATTCCAGAAGTCCCCTCTCTGATGCTGTTGACCAATAAATCAAGCAGACATTAAAAAAAAAACTCCTTTTGCTTATGGAAATTTTCAAACATACAAAAAAGTAGAAATAATAGTATAATGAACTCCATGTACCTACGTGTCACCCAGATTCAACAATGATTAACATGTGGCTGATTCTGTTTCATCTTTACCCTATTTTCATCTCCCACCCCACACTGGATTGCTTCAAAGCAGGTCCCAGACACAATATTTTTTCATCTCAGACATTTTGGAGCTCTGCTACGTTCTGGGTTGTGAGCTAGTTGGCTATGGTGGAGTCAAGAAATGTCACGGTCTGTGCCTTCAAGGAGCTTACATGCAGAAAAGATATGAGAACATGTTGAAGTAGCTAGTTAGTATACAAGACCCTAAATGTACAACGGGGTATATTTCAAATGCCCACTTACAGGTCAGTAATTTGGAATTCTGAGTGATTTTATTGCTGAGAAAATATATACAAATTAAAAATTTCTGAACATAAAAAATGCCTTAAACAAAGCAAAAAGGCAAATGACGTATTTTAGCCTTAATGACAAAAGGCTAATATTAGACAAAAAACTCTTACAAACCAGGAAGAAAAAGATCCTAGTAGAAAATTGGGCAAGAGATATCAATAAGCAGGTCACACAATAATAACAAATAGACAATAAGTGACTATGAATGATATTTTCCTTAGTAATTAAAGAAATACAAATAAAAATAACGATGTGTCATTTTGCTTACCAAATTGTTCACACTTGGAAAAGAGATAGTAATATTCAGGCCTGGGTGAAGGGAAAAGGCTACCTCCACACTGTACTTGAAAAGGTAAATTGGCACTGACATCTTATGAGATAATTTTGCAATATGGGTCAAAAGTCCTTAATTGTGCCCACATCTTGAGCCTGAAATTTCACTTCTAGGAATATATTCTAAAGAAATAATTAAAGATACGTGCAAATATTTAGCCACAAGGATTTCCATCTAAGTTCTGCTTATAGTTGCAAAAATTTGGAAGCAATCTAAGTATCCACAATAGAGAAGCACTTAAACAAGTTACGGCATAGCCATACTTTGCAGCTAGTAGAGTGACGTGTTGTGGATGCTTATTTTACATAGTGTGTGTATATATGTATATTAGAGACTTAATCAAATAATCAAAAGAGAAATATTTTCATTTTTTTCTAAATAGAAAAGCTATATACACTTTGTAAAAAAAATTCCGACAATACAGATGTACGTAGGTAGAAAGGTAAAGTCAGTGATTTCATCTCTTTGAAGTAGTAACAATTAAGTCTATAACCCACTAGTTTTTTTTTTTTCTTTGTGTACTTATCATTATTTAGGACAAAAATGATAAAATGTCATATATCGTTTTCTAATGCTTTCTTATACTAATTATATTGTGGACTTATTTCCAGGTTAATTACACATAACTCGACCTCATTTTTTTTAATGGCTGCATTATATTCCATTGTATGAATGTACCATGAATTCTGGAAATTTGGGGGTTAAATTTATGGAAGTTGAATAGGGGGTCAAAAGGACATGCACTTTTTAAGGCATTTGATACATACTCCCAAATTGCCTTCTAGTGTTGAGCAATAATGTGGTCGATTAGCGGTTGTTACCAAATACATTCCCAGTCCATTTTAATTTTTTTGTGTAGATGGATTGTAGTTCTAATAATACTGTACAATATAAAACACCATTCATAATGTCACTGCTACATGAAAAAATGTACTATGTTTCCCACTTTGAGCCCCATGTTCCAGAAACAGCCTTTCTTGATATAGCTCTGTTTGGCACCCACGCTTTCCCCATTTTTCCTCATTCTTTTTTTTTTTTTTAAAACATCTTTATTGGAGTATAATTGCTTTACAGTGGTATGTTAGTTTCTGCTTTATAACAAAGTGAATCATTTATACATATACATATGTTTCCATATCTCTTCCCTCTTGCGTCTCCCTCCCTCCCACCCTCCCTATCCCACTCCTCCAGGCGGTCACAAAGCACCGAGCTGATTTCCCTGTGCTATGCGGCTGCTTCCCACTAGCTATCTACCTTACGTTTGGTAGTGTATATATGTCCATGCCTCTCTCTTGCTTTGTCACAGCTTACCCTTCCCCCTCCCTGTATCCTCAAGTCCATTCTCTAGTAGGTCTGTGTCTTTATTCCTGTCTTACCCCTAGGTTCTTCATGACATTTATTTTTTTCTTTCCATATATATGTGTTAATATACGGTATTTGTCTTTCTCTTTCTGACTTACTTCACTCTGTATGACAGACTCTAGGTCTATCCACCTCATTACAAATAGCTCAATTTCGTTTCTTTTTATGGCTGAGTAATATTCCATTGTATATATGCGCCACATCTTCTTTATCCATTCATCCGATGATGGACACTTAGGTTGTTTCCATCTCTGGGCTATTGTAAATAGAGCTGCAATGAACATTTTGGTACATGACTCTTTTTGAATTATGGTTTTCTCAGGGTATATGCCCAGTAGTGGAATTGCTGGGTCATATGGTAGTTCTATTTGTAGTATTTTAAGGAAGCTCCATACTGTTCTCCATAGTGGCTGTACCAATTCACATTCCCACCAGCAGTGCAAGAGTGTTCCCTTTTCTCCACACCCTCTCCAGCCTTTATTGTTTCTAGATTTTTTGACGATGGCCATTCTGACTGGTGTGAGATGATGTCTCATTGTAGGTTTGATTTGCATTTCTCTAATGATTAATGATGTTGAGCATTCTTTCATGTGTTTGTTGGCAGTCTGTATATCTTCTTTGGAGAAATGTCTATTTAGGTCTTCTGCCCATTTTTGGGTTGGGTTGTTTTTTTGATATTGAGCTGCATGAGCTGCTTATAAATTTTGGAGATTAATCCTTTGTCAGTTGCTTCATTTGCAAATATTTTCTCCCATTCTGAGGGCTGTCTTTTGGTCTTGTTTATGGTTTCCTTTGCTGTGCAAAAGTTTTGAAGTTTCATTAGGTCCCATTTGTTTATTTTTGTTTTTATTTCCATTTCTGTAGGAGGTGGGTCCAAAAGGATCTTGCTGTGATTTATGTCATAGAGTGTTCTGCCTATGTTTTCCTCTAAGAGTTTGATAGTTTCTGGCCTTACATTTAGGTCATTAATCCATTTTGAGCTTATTTTTGTGTATGGTGTTAGGGAGTGATCTAATCTCATACTTTTACATGTAACTGTCCAGTGTTCCCAGCACCACTTACTGAAGAGGCTGTCCTTTCTCCACTGTACATTCCTGCCTCCTTTATCAAAGATAAGGTGACCATGTGTGCGTGGGTTTATCTCTGGGCTTTCTATCCTGTTCCGTTGATCTATATTTCTGTTTTTGTGCCAGTACCATACTGTCTTGATTACTGTAGCTTTGTAGTATAGTCTAAAGTCAGGGAGCATGATTCCTCCAGCTCCGTTTTTCATTCTCAAGATTGCTTTGGCTATTCGGGGTCTGATCATCTCAATAGATGCAGAGAAAGCTTTCAACAAAATTCAACACCCATTTATGATAAAAACCCTTCAGAAAGTAGGCATAGAGGGAACTTTCCTCAACATAATAAAAGCCATATATGACAGGCCCACAGCCAACATCGTTCTCAATGGTGAAAAACTGAAACCATTTCCACTAAGATCAGGAACAAGACAAGATTGCCCACTCTCACCAATCTTATTAAACATAGTTTTGGAATTTTTAGCCACAGCAATCAGAGAAGAAAAGGAAATAAAAGGAATCCAAATCGGAAATGAAGAAGTAAAGCTGTCACTGTTTGCAGATGACATGATACCATACATAGAGAATCCTAAAGATGCTACTAGAAAACTACTAGAGCTAATCAATGAATTTGGTAAAGTAGCAGGATACAAAATTAATGCACAGAAATCTCTGGCATTTCTATACCCTAATGATGAAAAATCTGAAAGTGAAATCAAGAAAACACTCCCATTTACTATTGCAACAAAAAGAATAAAATATCTAGGAATAAACCTACCTAAGGAGACAAAAGACCTGTATGCAGAAAATTATAAGACACTGATGAAAGAAATTAAAGATAATACAAATAGATGGAGAGATATACCATATTCTTGGATTGGAAGAATCAACGTTGTGAAAATGACTCTACTACCCAAAGCAATCTACAGATTCAATGCAATCCCTATCAAACTACCAATGGCATTTTTCACAGAACTAGAACAAAAAATTTCACAATTTGTATGGAAACACAGTTTTCCTCATTCTAATCACTCTTCCCCACACCAACACACATGTATATATGCTTTTTCATTTCCCGAGGTCTTTTTTTTTTTTTTTTTGCCATAGGGATCTGGGGAGCTGTATTTTCTTCTTGATGATGCTTTGTTCAGAAGTTGGAAGTGCAAAGAGAAAGTTCTGTGGTTTTTTGGCAAAGACAGTGGGTCCCCCTCGTCAGCATTTTTATAGCTCTTACTGTTGCATTTTCTAAAACCTGGGGAACTGCAGCTTGTTTCCTAAGTGCTGGTGCCTGAGCTGTGAAGCAGGTCTTGAGGTTCCTTTTTAGCACCTCCTCTCCCCACCCCCATAGTACAGAATTGCACGTCCTGAAATCACCCCCGCGGGCTGAGTTGTGTGACTAGCTTGCCTTGGAAACACCTGGGTTTACCATCTGGGTCTCCCTCTTCCAGGTTCTCAGCAAGTACTGAAGGTAGGGAAGTTTTTCATCGATAGTGAACCTTTGCTGACCTCAGCTGATGAAACGTTGGTAGGCTGGAGCGCTGAGCATCGTCTTAGGGGAAAGGATTTGTCCCATCTTTGATGAGTCCAAGGGCTACGTCTTTTTGTCATGTGGAACTATCTTACCTAGAGCAGTAGTGTGGATGTCTCTTCAGACAGTGCAGAGGGCTCTCTAGGTAAAGTACTAAGAGCCTGGCTGCATCCGTAGCTGGAATGTTCTGAGCTTCTCCAGCCATAACCAGTTCCTTTGGATGTCTCCAAACACAGCCAGTTCTGTATGTCTTAGTGGACTGTGCCAACTTTTTTTTTTCTTTTTTTCAAAGGAGTCACACTGTTAAATATTTAAGTCCATCCTTTATGTACAGATGGCATAATGGCCAAGAGGCCCACTGTTGGGTCAGCTGTTGCTTTTCTTTGTCCTTTTCTGTTAAAGGACAATTTGAACATCTACTGTGCCCAGGGTATCTTACTACTTGTTTTACATGTGTTTTTCATTGAATTGCTTTTGTTCCAAACAACCAGATGTTGCGTATGATAATTTACATGAAAATGCCCATAACACAGCACATACTTGCTGTTCAGCAAGTGTTAGTTTTCTTCCTCTTTGGTCTCATTTTGCTCAACCGTAAAATGGGAGAGCTAGTTGGACTCTTCCAGAGGTCGGCAAACGGTGGCCTGTGGGCTGGCCACCTGGTTTTGTTATTTAAAATAGCAACTCTATTAAGATAGAATTCACGTGCCATAAAATGTATCCCTTTAAATGTATGATTCAGTGGTTTTTAGTGTATTTACAGAGTTGTGTAACCATCACCACTGTCTAATGACAGAATATTTTCATCACCCAAGAACAAATCCTTGTACCCACTGGGGGTCATATGAAAGTAAATGTTTAATTTTGTAAATGAGGGCAGGGACAGGGCCTGATGCCTCCACGTGCAGGAAGGACTTGTCTCGTAAGTGACTCATCTGATCTCTCACACATGGTGAGAGCCACCACTGTCAACTTTTCAGTGAGAGAACTGGCACCCCCTGGGTCACCCACAGGTGCAGAGGAGGGCAAGATGAGGGTGGATGGAGCTCCAACACTGTATCCATTGTGTTCTGTGGTGACTTGCCTACCCCAACCACTGCTCCAATGGCCTATGGCCACTGAGCATCTTCTCTCAGATTGGCTGGCATCATTTGCTTTGGAGCAAGTTGCAGGGTCTGGGTGCTCCCAGCTGAGCACCGGACCTCTGCATAGCCTCTGGTGAGTCTGTCCCTACAGTCTATTGTGGAAATGAAAGGAGCAAGCTCTGGGTGGTATCTGCAGCTGCTCTTCTGCAGAGGGTTGTACTTGGGAGGGAGGGAGGGAAGGATGGAGGCCTGCTTCTCTGGCCTTCCTGCTGCTTATGGAAAAGGGGAGACTCAGTGAAGGATGTTTCAATCACCCTCTCTGCTGTTCTTTTCTTTTTCAGGTAATAACACCACCACCTGTATAGCACTTACTATGTGCAAAGGTGTTTTATAAGTGGCTGACACACATTAACTTATTCAATCCTCACTATGACCTATGAGTAGACACTATTATATTCTTATTTTATAGCTAAGGGATCTGAGCCACAGAGAAGTTGAGTAGCTTGCCCGGGGTCATGCAGCTTGCAAGTGGCAGAGTCAGGATTCAAACCCAAGCAGCCTGGCACCAGGGTTCTTGGTCCTAACCACTACTCTGTACTGCCTCTTAAAGGAGATTGCCATAAAGGAGATTGCCAACTTTCATAATGATATTGCCAAACTGGAGCATATCCAGGAGGATAACTAAGGTGAGAAGGTTAGGAAATTATGTCACATGAGGAATATTCAAAGGAGACAGAGGTTGGTTTCAAGATAAGAAGAACCAAAGGGTGAATGGGAAAGAGGTGACCACAGGGCTGCATGAGAGTTGTTTCAAACTTTGTCATTGGATGACAATAGCTTTCTCTTGAACAGTCCCACAGAGCCAACCCAGGATCACTGAGTAAAATATTTGATGACTCAGATTCTGACTCAAACTACGAAACTATTTTCAAGAGGAGGAAACCATAGATGGACTATTTTACTCAAACAGAACTTAACTTTCCATCCCAGGAAGAGGACAGGCAGGACTGAATGGGCATCCAGCAGGGCTGCTGTGGGGCAACGGGGTTAAACTGATGACCTCTGGGAACAACCTCCACACTTTTTAGAGTTTATGTTATGAGACTAATGTTCAATCCGGTGGTTAGGCACATAGTAGGCCCACAGCAAACACTTATTCGGGAACCTTTTCAGGCAGAGCCATGAAAACACACACATTCAGGGCTATTGCCACTCCGCTATGGATGCATATGACACGCTAGGAGGTGACCCTGCAGGTCAGTCAACTAAACTCTTCTCAAAAATGAACAGGATCAGAATTTTTTTTTTCCCTGTCAAAGTAGGGAAAAGTAAAAGGAACATGGAAGGGAGGTATGAAGGCAGAAAATTTTAACTAAAAGTGAAGTCAGATATGGGAAACAAGAAAGAGCCCCCACTCCTGTAGGCCACTTTTGTCCCACCACTGGCCAGATTGTCACAGTTCTGATGTGAACAAAGCTCCTACACAAGAGGGACTTTTTAATTGGATATATTTTTAAACATCTTTATTGGAGTATAATTGCTTTACAATGGCGTGTTAGTTTCTGCTGTATAACAAAGTGAATCAGCTATACATATACACGTATCCCCATGTCTCCTCCCTCTTGCGTCTCCCTCCCACCCACCCTATCCCACCCCTCTAGGTGGACACAAAGCACCGAGCTGATCTCCCTGTGCTATGCGGCTGCTTCCCACTAGCTATCTATTTTACGTTTGGTAGTGTATATATGCCACTCTCTCACTTTGTCACAGCTTACCCTTCCCCCACCCTGTATCCTCAAGTCCATTGTCTAGTAGGTCTGTGTCTTTATTCCTGTCTTACCCCTAGGTTCTTCATGACATTTTTTTTCTTAGATTCCATATATATGTATTAGCATATGGTATTTGTTTTTCTCCTTCTGACTTACTTCACGCTGTATGACAGACTCTAGGTCTATCCACCTCACTACAAATAACTCAATTTCATTTCTTTTTATGGCCGAGTAACATTCCATTGTATATATGTGCCACATGTTCTTTATCCATTCATCTGTTGATGGACACTTAGGTTGCTTCCATGTCCTGGCTATTGTAAATAGAGCTGCAATGAACATTTTGGTACATGACTCTTTTTGAATTATGGTTTTCTCAGTGTATATGCCCAGTAGTGGGAATGCTGGGTCGTATGGTATTTCTATTTGTAGTTTTTTAAGGAACCTCCATACTGTTCTCCATAGTGGCTGTATCAATTTACATTCCCACCAGCAGTGCAAGAGTGTTCCGTTTTCTGCACACCCTCTCCAGCATTTATTATTTGTAGATTTTTTTGACGATGGCCATTCTGACTGGTGTGAAATGATATCTCACTGTAGGTTTGTTTGCATTTCTCTAATGATTAATGATGTTGAGCATTCTTTCATGTGTTTGTTGGCAATCTGTATATCTTCTTTGGAGAAATGTCTATGTAGGTCTTCTACCCATTTTTGGATTGGGTTGTTTGTTTTTTTGATATTGAGCTGCCTGAGCTGCTTGTAAATTTTGGAGATTTATCCTTTGTCAGTTGCTTCGTTTGCAAATATTTTCTCCCATTCTGAGGGTTGTCCTTTCGTCTTGTTTATGGTTTCCTTTGCTGTGCAAAAGCTTTTAAGTTTCATTAGGTCCCATTTGTTTATTTTTGTTTCCATTTCTGTAGGAGGTGGGTCAAAAAGGATCTTGCTGTGATTTATGTCATAGAGTGTTCTTCCTATGTTTTCCTCTAAGAGTTTTATGGTGTCTGACCTTACATTTAGGTCTTTAATCCATTTTGAGTTTATTTTTGTGTATGGTGTTAGGGAGTGTTCTAACTTCATTCTTTTACATGTAGTTGTCCAACTTTCCCAGCACCACTTATTGAAGAGGCTGTCTTTTCTCCATTGTATATTCTTGCCCCCTTTATCAAAGGTAAGGTGACCATATGTGCGTGGGTTTATATCTGGGCTTCCTTTCCTCTTCCATTGATATATATTTATGTTTTTGTGCCAGTACCATACTGTCTTGATTACTGTAGCTTTGTAATATAATCTGAAGTCAGGGAGCATGATTCCTCCAGCTCCGTTTTTCTTTCTCAAGATTGCTTTGGCTATTCAGGGTCTTTTGTGTTTCCATACAAATTGTGAAATTTTTTGTTCCAGTTCTGTGAAAAATGCCATTGGTAGTTTGATAGGGATTGCATTGAATCTATAGTTTGCTTTGGGTAGTATAGTCGTTTTCACAATGTTCATTCTTTCAACCCAAGAACATGGTATATCTCTCCATCTGTTTGTATCATCTTTAATTTCTTTCACCAGTGTCTTGTAATTTTCTGCATACAGGTCTTTTGTCTTCTTAGGTAGGGTTATTCCTAGGTATTTTATTCCCTTTGTTGCAGTGGTAAATGGGAGTGTTTCCTTAATTCCACTTTCATATTTTTTA
Organism: Stenella coeruleoalba; assembly: GCF_951394435.1. Classification (NCBI taxonomy): domain Eukaryota; kingdom Metazoa; phylum Chordata; class Mammalia; order Artiodactyla; family Delphinidae; genus Stenella; species Stenella coeruleoalba. The sequence continues at coordinate 31,695,316 of NC_137147.1, read as the reverse complement.
TCATTAGTGTATAGGAATGCAAGAGATTTCTGTGCATTAATTTTGTATCCTGCTACTACTTTACCAGATTCATTCATTAGCTCTAGTAGTTTTCTGGTGGCATCTTTAGGATTCTTTATGTATAGTATAATGTCATCTGCAAACAGTGACAGTTTACCTCTTCTGGTTTGGATTCATTTTATTTCTTTTTCATCTGTAATTGCTTTGGCTAAAACTTCCAAAACTGTGTTGAATAATAGTGGTGAGAGTGGGCGACCTTGTCTTGTTCCTGATCTTAGTGGAAATGGTTTCAGTTTTTCACCATTGAGAATGATGTTGGCTGTGGGTTTGTCATATATGGCCTTTATTATGTTGAAGTAAGTTCCCTTTATGCCCACTTCTGGAGGGATTTTATCATAAATCGGTGTTGAATTTTGTCAAAAACATTTTCTGCATCTATTGAGATGATCATATGGTTTTTATCGTTCAATTTGTTAATATGGTGTATCACACTGATTGATTTGCATATATTGCAGAATCCCTGCATTCCTGGGATAGACCCCACTTGATCATGGTGTATGATCCTTTTAATGTGCTGTTGGGTTCTGTTTGCTAGTATTTTCTTGAGGATTTTGCATTGATGTTCATCAGTGATAATGGCCTGTAGTTCTCTTTTTTTCTGACATCTTTGTCTGCTTTTGGTATCAGGGTGATGGTGCCCTCATAGAATGAATTTGGGAGTGTTAACCCCTCTGCTATATTTTGGAAGAGTTTGACAAGGATAGGTGTTAGCTCTTCTCTAAATGTTTGATAGAATTCACCTGTGAAGCCATCTGGTCCTGGGCTTTTGTTTGTTGGAAGATTTTTAATCATAGTTTCAATTTCAGTGCTTGTGATTGGTCTGTTTATATCTTCTATTTCTTCCTGGTTCAGTCTCAGAAGGTTGTGCTTTTTTAAGAATTTGTCCATCTCCTCCAGGTTGTCCATTTTATTGGCATATAGTTGCTTATAGTATAATCTCTTATGATCCTTTGTATTTCTGCAGTGTCAGTTGTTACTTCTCCTTTTTCATTTCTAATTCTATTGATTTGAGTCTTCTCCCTTTTTTTCTTGATGAGTCTGGCTAATGGTCTATCAATTTTCTTTGTCTTCTCAAAGAACCAACTTTTAGTTTTATTGATCTTTGCTATCATTTCCTGCATTTCTTTTCCATTTATTTCTGTTTTTTTTTTTGTGGTACACGGGCCTCTCACTGCCACGGCCCCTCCCATTGTCAAGCACAGGCTCCGGACGCGCAGGCTTAGCAGCCATGGCCCACTGGCCCAGCCGCTCCGCGGCACGTGGAATCCCCCCGGACCGGGGCACGAACCCACTTCCCCCACATCAGCAGGCGGACTCTCAACCACTGCGCCACCAGGGAAGCCCTCCATTTATTTCTGATCTGATCTTTATGGTTTCTTTCCTTCTGCTACCTTTGGGGTTTTTTTGTTCTTCTTTCTCTAATTGCTTTAGGTGTAAGGTTAGGTTGTTTATTTGAGATGTTTCTTGTTTCATAAGGAAGGATTGTATTGCTATAAACTTACCTCATAGACCTACTTGTGTTGCATCCCATAGGTTTTGGGTCATCGTCTTTTCATTGTCATTTGTTTCTAGGTATTTTTTGATTTCCTCTTTGATTTCTTCAGTGATCTCTTGGTTATTTAGTAATGTATTATTTAGCCTCCACGTGTTTGTATTTTTTAAAGTTTTATTCCTGTAATTGATATCTAGTCTCATAGAGTTGTAGTCGGAAAAGATACTTGATACGATTTCAATTTTCTTAAATTTATCAAGGCTTGATTTGTGACCCAGGATATGGTATATCCTGAAGAATGTTCCATGAGCACTTAAAAAGAAAGTGTATCCTGTTGTTTTTGGATGGAATGTCCTATAAATATCAGTTAAGTCCATCTTGTTCAATGTATCACCTAAAGCTTGTGTTTCCTTATTTATTTTCATTTTGGAGGATCTACCCATTGGTGAAAATGGGGTGTTAAAGTCCCCTACTATGATTGTATTACTGTCGATTTCCTCTTTTATGGCTGTTAGCATTTGCCTTATGTATTGCAGTGCTCCTTTGTTGGGGGCATAATTATTTACAATTGTTATATCTTCTTCTTGGATTGATCCCTTGATAATTATGTAGTGTCCTTCTCTGTCTCTTGTAATAGTCTTTGTTTTAAAGTCTATTTTGTCTGATATGAGAATTGCTACACCAGCATTATTTTGATTTCCATTTGCATGGAATATCTTTTTCCATCCCCTCACTTTCAGTCTGTATGTGTCTCTAGCTCTGAAGTGGATCTCTTGTAGAGAGCATACATATGGGCCTTGTTTTTGTATCCCTTCAGCCAGTCTATGTCTTTTGGCTGGAGCATTTAATCCATTTACATTTAAGGTAGTTATTGATATGTATGTTCCCATTAATACTTTCTTTTCTTTTCCTTTTTTTTTTTTTTTTTGCGGTACGCGGGCCTCTCACTGCTGTGGCCTCTCCTGTTGCGGAGCACAGGCTCCGGATGTGCAAGCTCAGCGGCCATGGCTCATGGGCCCAGCCACTCTGCGGCATGTGGGATCTTCCTGGTCTGGGGCACGAACCCGTGTCCCCTGCATCGGTAGGCGGACTCTCAACCACTGCGCCACCAGGGAAGCCCTCTTTTTTTTTTTTTAACATCTTTATTGGAGTATAATTGCTTTATAATGGTGTGTTAGTTTCTGCTTTATAACAAAGTAAATCAGTTTTACATATACATGTATCCCCATATCTCTTCCCTCTTGCATCTCCCTCACTCCAATCCTACCCATCCCACACCTCTAGGTGGTCACAAAGCACAGAGCTGATCTCCCTGTGCTATGCGGTTGCTTCCCTCTAGCTATCTATTTTATATTTGGTAGTGTATATATATCTATGCCACTCTCTGACTTTTTCCCACCTTACTCTTCCCATTCCCCACATCCTCAAGTCCATTCTCTAGTAGCTCTGTGTCATTATTCCCATCTTGCTCCTAGGTTCTTCATGACCTTTTTTTTTTTTTTAAGATTCCATATATACGTGTTAGCATACGGTATTTGTTTTTCTCTTTCTGACTTACTTCACTCTGTATGACAGACTCTAGATCCTTCCACCTCACTACAAATAACTCTATTTTGTTTCTTTTTATGGCTGGGTAATATTCCATTGTATATATGTGCCGCATGTTCTTTATTCATTCATCTGTCGATGGACACTTAGGTTGCTTCCATGTCCTGGCTATTGTAAATAGAGCTGCAATGAGCATTGTGGTACATGACTCTTTTTGAATTATGGTTTTCTCAGGGTGTATGCCCAGTAGTGGGATTCCTGTGTCGTATGGTAGTTCTATTTGTAGTTTTTTAAGGAAGCTCCATACTGTTCTCCATAGTGGCTGTATCAATTTACAATCCCACCAACAGTGGAAGAGGGTTCCCTTTTCTCCACACCCTCTCCAGCATTTATTATTTGTAGATTTTTTGATGTTGACCATTCTGACTTGTGTGAAATGATATCTCACTGTAGGTTTGTTTGCGTTTCTCTAATGATTAATGATGTTGAGTTTTCTTTCATGTGTTTGTTGGCAATCTGTATATCTTCTTTGGAGAAATGTCTATTTAGGTCTTCTGCCCATTTTTGGATTGGGTTGTTTGTTTTTTTGATATTGAGCTGCCTGAGCTGCTTGTAAATTTTGGAGATTTATCCTTTGTCAGTTGCTTCGTTTGCAATATTTTCTCCCATTCCGAAGGCTGTCTTTTCGTCTTGTTTATGGTTTCCTTTGCTGTGCAAAAGCTTTTAAGTTTCATTAGGTCCCATTTGTTTATTTTTGTTTTTATTTCCATTTCTCTACAAGGTTGGTCAAAAAGGATCTTGCTGTGATTTATATCATAGAGTATTCTGCCTATGTTTTCCTCTAAGAGTTTTATGGTGTCTGGCCTTACATTTAGGTCTTTAATCCATTTTGAGCTTATTTTTGTGTATGGTGTTAGGGAGTGTTCTAATTTCATTCTTTTACATGTAGCTGTCCAACTTTCCCAGCACCACTTATTGAAGAGGCTGTCTTTTCTCCATTGTATATTCTTGCCTCCTTTATCAAAGATAAAGTGACTATATGTGTGTGGGTTTATATCTGGGCTTCCTGTCCTCTTCCATTGATATATATTTATGTTTTTGTGCCAAGTACCATACTGTCTTGATTACTTTAGCTTTGTAGTATAATCTGAAGTCAGGGAGCATGAATCCTCTAGCTCCGTTTTTCTTTCTCAGTATTGCTTTGGCTATTTGGGGTCTTTTGTGTTTCCATACAAATTGTGAAATTTTTTATTCTAGTTCTGTGAAATATGCCATTGGTAGTTTGATAGGGATTGCATTGAATCTGTAGATTGCTTTGGGTAGTATAGTCATTTTCACAATGTTCATTCTTTCAGCCCAAGAACATGGTATATCTCTCCATCTATTTTATCATCTTTAATTTCTTTCATCAGTTTCTTATAATTTTCTGCATACAGGTCTTTTGTCTTCTTAGGTAGGTTTATTCCTAGGTATTTTATTCTTTTTGTTGCAGCTGTAAATGGGAGTGTTTCCTTAATTTCACTTTTAGATTTTTCATAATTAGTGTATAGAAATGCAAGAAATTTCTGTGCATTAATTTTGTATCCTGCTACTTTACCAAATTCATTCATTAGCTGTAGTAGTTGTCTGGTAACATCTTTAGGATTCTCTGTGTATAGTATCATGTCATCTGCAAACAGTGACAGCTTTACTTTTTCTTTTCTGATTTGGATTCGTTTTATTTCTTTTTCTTCTCTGATTGCTGTGGCTAAAACCTCCAACACTATGTTGAATAATAGTAGTGAGAGTGGGCAACCTTGTCTTGTTCCTGATCTTAGTGGAAATGGTTTCAGTTTTTCAGCATTGAGTATGATGTTGGCTGTGGGTTTGTCATATATGGCCTTTATTATGTTGAGGTAAGTTCCCTCTATGCCTACTTTCTGGAAGGTTTTTATCATAAATGGGTGTTGAATTTTGTTGAAAGCTTTCTCTGCATCTATTGAGATGATCATATGGTTTTTATCATTCAATTTGTTAATATGGTGTATCACATTGATTGATTTGCATATATTGCAGAATCCCTGCATTCCTGGGATAGACCTTACTTGATCATGGTGTATGATCCTTTTAATGTGCTGTTGGATTCTGTTTGCTAGTGTTTTGTTGAGGATTTTTGCATCATGTTCATCAGTGATATTGGCCTGTAGTTTTCTTTCTTTGTGACATCTTTGTCTGGTTTTGGCATCAGGGTGATGGTGGCCTCATAGAATGAGTTTGGGGGTGTTCCTCCCTCTGCTCTATTTTGGAAGAGTTTGAGAAGGATAGGTGTTAGCTCTTCTCTAGATGTTTGATAGAATTCACATGTGAAGCCATCTGGTCCTGGACTTTTGTTTGTTGGAGGATTTTTAATCACAGTTTCAATTTCAGTGCTTGTGATTGGTGTGTTTATATTTTCTATTTCTTCCTGGTTCAATCTTGGAAGGTTGTGCATTTCTAAGGATTTGTCCATTCCTTCCCGGTTGTCCATTTTATTGGCATATTGTTGCTTGTAGTAATCTCTCATGATCCTTTGTATTTCTGCAGTGTCAGTTGTTACTTCTCCTTTTTCATTTCTAATTCTATTGATTTGAATCTTCTCCCTTTTTCTCTTGATGAGTCTGGCTAATGGTTTATCAATTTTTTTGTATCTTTTCAAAGAATCAGGTTTTAGTTTTAGTGATCTTTGCTATCGTTTCCTTCACTTGTTTTTCATTTATTTCTGATCTGATCTTTATGATTTCTTTCCTTCTGCTAACTTTGGTGTTTCTTTGTTCTTCTTTCTCTAATTGCTTTAGGTGTAAGGGTAGGTTGTTTATTTGAGATGTTTCTTGTTTCTTAACGTATGATTGTATTGCTATAAACTTCCCTCTTAGAACTGCTCTTTTTGCATCCCATAAGTTTTGGATCATTGTGTTTTGATTGTCATTTGTTTCTAGGTATTTTTTGATTTCCTCTTTGATTTCTTCAGTGATCTCTTGGTTATTTAGTAGGGTATTGTTTAGTCTCCATGTGTTTGTATTTTTTTTACAGATTTTTTCCTGTAATTGATATCTAGTCTCATAGCAATATCTAGTCTCATAGCATTGTGGTCAGAAAAGATACTTGATACGATTTCAATTTTCTTAAATTTACCAAGGCTTGATTTGTGACCCAGGATATGATCTATCCTGGAGAATGTTCCATGAATGAGCACTTGAGAATGTTCCTGGAGAACGTTCCAAGAATGAGCACTTGAGAAGAAAGTGTATTCTGTTGTTTTTGGATGGAATGTCCTATAAATATCAATTAAGTCTATCTTGTTTAATGTATCATTTAAAGCTTGTGTTTCCTTATTTATTTTCATTTTGGATGATCTGTCCATTGGTGAAAGTGTGGTGTTAAAGTCCCCTACTATGATTGTGTTACTGTCGATTTCCCCTTTTATGGCTGTTAGTATTTGCCTTATGTATTGAGGTGCTCCTATGTTGGGTGCATTAATATTTACAATTGTTATATCTTCTTCTTGGATTGATCTCTTGATCATTATGTAGTGTTCTTCTTTATCTCTTGTAATAGTCTTTGTTTTAAAATCTATTTTGTCTGATACAAGAATGGCTACTCCAGCATTATTTTGATTTCCATTTGCATGGAATATCTTTTTCCATCCCCTCACTTTCAGTTTGTATGTGTCCTGAGGTGTGAGGTGGGTCTCTTGTAGACAGCATACATACGGGTCTTATTTTTGTATCCATTCAGCCAGTCTATGTCTTTTGATTGGAGCATTTAATCCACTTACATTCAAGGTAGTTATCGATATGTATGTTCCTATTACCATTTTGCTAATTGTTTTGGGATTGTTATTGTAGGTATTTTCCTTCTCTTGTGTTTCCTGCCTAGAGAAGTTCCTTTAGCATTTGTTGTAAAGCTGGTTTGGTGGTGCTGAATTTTCTTAGCTTTTGCTTGTCTGTAAAGGTTTTAATTTCTCTGTCGGATCTGAATGAGGTTCTTACTGGGTAGTGTAATCTTGGTTGTAGGTTTTTCCCTTTCATCACTTTAAATATGTCCTGCCACTGCCTTTTGGCTTGTAGAGTTTCTGCTGAAAGATTAGCTGTTAACCTTATGGGGATTCCCTTGTGTGTTATTTGTTGTTTTTCCCTTGCTGCTTTTAATATGTTTTCTTTGTATTTAATTTTTGATAGTTTGATTAATATGTGTCTTGGTTTGTTTCTCCTTGGATTTATCCTGTATGGGACTCTCTGCGCTTCCTAGACTTGATTGACCATTTCCTTTCCCATATTAGGGAAGTTTTCAACTATAATCTCTTCAAATATTTTCTCAGTCCCTTTCTCTTTCTCTTCTTCTTCTGGTACCCCTATAATTCAAATGTTGGTGTGTTTAATGCTGTCCTAGAGGTCTCTGAGACTGTCTTCAATTCTTTTCATTCTTTTTTGTTGTTGTTTTTTGCCATTTAATATAATGTGTTTTATTTAATATAATGTGTTTTATTTATTTTATTTTATAATAAAAAGTTTGGTTTTTATTTTTAAACCACCATAAGCAAAGTTAAAAGACAAACTGGGAAAAACAATGTACATCTCGTATTATGAACAGAAAACTAACATCCACCAAATGTAACAATTAGCTCCTAGAAACTGCTAAAATTATCAAGAAGCCAGTAGGAAAATGAATTGCCACAGAGTTCTTGGCCCTTCCACAAATTAAAAGACTCACTCTTGGAAAGATAATGGCAGGTTTTATAAACCTGAATGGTCTCTTGAAAGATTTCTCTTGAAAATCTAGGTCCGATCCTTTTTACTTTCTGGCTTAAAACCTGCCAAGTGCTGCCCATCTACTCAGGTGTGTGTGTGTGTGTGTTTTATCGATGAGTTATCATTCTGTCCTGATCTGTTAGCTGTGTATGGTTTTTTCTTCCATCAAAATCACTTGTAAGGATATAGTGAAACTGAAGCACCTACCTCTTGTCCTTCCCTGCCACTAGCTGTGCAATATTTCATCCTTTAATGAAAAACCGCAGCTGATTTATGCATCAGGTTGTTACAGTTGTTCAGTGATATGAACTAACCTAACACGTTTGTGCCTGCCTGACATGAATACGTCCTGAGACAACACAACTCTAGAAGTGGTTTCATAATAGTGAAACCTTTCAACATTACAAACTTTCAACATTACTCACTTTGCCTCTTCAAACTTCCCCACCTAACAAAGTTGGAATCATGCAGACCAGAGAAGTATTAAGGAGGGAGGAACAGCTGGGGTGGGGGGCAATCTGTGAAGGAGGAAGGCCTGAGATAATGCAGCCACATCAAAGAACAGCTGTGCTCATTGCCTTGCTTCTGTGGTGGCAGGTCAGGGAGCCCCGGGCTCCACTGCTTGAGTTTCTCCTGCAGCCCCTGGAGCTGGCTTCGACCCCAGTCGATGCGGATCTGAAGGCTGGCCATGTCTGCAGCCAGCTGCAGACCCTCCCAGAAGCTGGCTTGAGCTTGCTATAGACTGTGAGGAGCCAGGATTCTAAACCAGTTCAGAGGGTCCTGGGGAGCTGGGGAGCGGTCTGGCTCTGGGGTCCTCGTGAGGCCCTTGTGCCTGTGCAGAACTGCCTTGTGGGGTCCCACGTCCTCTGGAGTCTGGGTGCTGGCTCTCACATTCAGAACCTCTGGAGTGCGTCCTGGGCCTCGCTGGTGCAGACATGGACCTGGGGCTCCATGTGGGAGGCATACTGCAGAGGCCCTACCGACTTGGCACCCATGGTGCAGTGAGCTTTGGAGAGTGAGAGCCAGCCCTCCACCCGGGCATTCAGTGCCACCCGCTTTGCCTCCAGTTCCTCCAGGTCCCTGATCAGCTGCAGTAGAAGCGAGTCCAGCTTGGCTCACAGATACCGCGCCACCATGGGCTCTGCACACATTCCTCTTTTCATTCTTTTTTCTTTATTCTGCTCTGTGGTAGTTATTTCCACTATTTTATCTTCCAGGTCACTTATCTGTTCTTCTGCCTCAGTTATTCTTCTATTAATTCCTTCTAGAGAATTTTTAATTTCATTTATTGTGTTGTTCATCATTTTTTGTTTCCTCTTTAGTTCTTCTAGGTCCTTATTAAACGTTTCTTGTTTTTTCTCCATTCTATTTCCAAGATTTTGGATCATCTTGACTATCATTACTCTGAATTCTTTTTCAGGTAGACTGCCTATTTCCCCCTCATTTGTTTGGTCTGATGGGTTTTACCTTGCTCCTTCATCTGCTGTGTGTTTCTGTCTTTGTATTTTGCTTAACTTAATATGTTTGGGGTCTCCTTTTCACAGGCTGCAGGTTCGTAGTTCCCGTTGTTTTTGGTGTCTGCCCCCGGTGGGTAAGGTTGGTTCAGTGGGTTGTGCAGGCTTCCTGATGGAGGGGACTAGTGCCTGTGTTCTGGTGGATGAGGCTGGATTTTGTCTTTCTGGTGGGCAGGACCGAGTCCAGTGGTGTGTTTTGGGGTGTCTGTGAACTTACTATGATTTTAGGCAGCCTCTCTGCTAATGCGTGGGGGTTGTGTTCCTGTCTTGCTAGTTGTTTGGCATAGGGTGTCCAGCACTATAGCCTGCTGGTTGTTGAGTCAAGCTGGGTCTTAGTGTTGAGATGGAGATCTCTGGGAAAGCTTTTGCCATTTGATATTACATGCAGCTGGGAGGTCTCTGGTGGACCAATGTCCTGATCTTGGCTCTCCCACCTCAGAGGCTCAGGCCTGACACCCAGCCGGAGCACCAAGGCTCTGTCAGCCACACGGCTCAGAAGAAAAGGGAGAAAAAGAAAAAATAAATACATAAATAAAATAAAGTTATTAAAATAAAAAAATTATTATTAAAAATTAAAAAGTAATACAAAAAAAAAAGAAAAAAGAAAGAAGAAAACAATTAAACCAAAAAACCAATCCACCAATAATAACAAGCGCTAAAAACTATACTGAAAAAAAAGGAAGCTGCCGTTTCTTGGTGGCTGCAGCAGCAGCCTTAGCATTTCATGCCCGTCTCTGGGGTCTTTGCTGATAGCCACAGCTCGCGCTCGTCTTTGGAGCTTTTTAGGTGGTGCTCTGAATCCCCTCTCCTCGTGAACCACAAAACAAGGGTCTCTTGCCTCTTAGGCAGTTCCAGACTTTTTCCTGGACTCCCTTCCAGCTAGCTGTGGTGCACTAGCCCCCTTCAGGCTGTGTTCACGCAGCCAACCCCAGTCCTCTCCCTGGGATCCGGCCGAAGCCCGAGCCTCAGCTCCCAGCCCCGACCTGTCCCGGCGGGTGAGCAGACAAGCCTCTTGGGCTGGTGAGTGCTGGCCGGCACCGATCCTCTGTGCGGGAATCTCTCCGCTTTGCCCTCCGCACCCCTGTTGCTGTGCTCTCCTCCGCGGCTCCGAGGCTCCCCGCCTCCGCCACCCGCAGTCTCCACCCGCGAAGGAGCTTCCTAGTGTGTGGAAACCTTTCCTCCTTCACAGCTCCCTCCCAGAGGTGCAGGTCCCGTCCCTATTCTTCTGTCTCTGTTTATTCTTTTTTCTTTTGCCCTACCCAGGTACGTGGGGGAGTTTCTTGCCTTTTGGGAAGTCTGAGGTCTTCTGCCAGCATTCAGTAGGTGTTCTGTAGGAGTTGTTCCACGTGTAGATGTATTTCTGATGTATTTGTGAGGAGGAAGGTGATCTTCACATCTTACTCCTCCGCCATCTTGAGGGTACCCCCATTGGATATTTTTAAAAAGTAAAAACGTATTTGATATCTTCCCCCTGAAATGGAAATAGAAGTGAATGAACAAGAGGTGTCATATTTGCTGTTTACAAAACCTGGGGCATTTTAGGCACCAAATCGGAGGGCAGAAGTCAAGAAAGTAAAGTTTTTTGTGTCTCTGAAGCCCTAACACTAAGATTTTAAAAAATACCTTTATGTGTGTGGTGGAGGGGATGGTGTTCGCACTTTTTGGAAAATACAAAAAATGTTTTTCATCATGTATTTGGAAAAATGGTCCTAACACTGACAATTAGGTACCAGTTCATAAATTTCCACCTTACTCTTAACCAGCGAAAGTTCAACTTAGGGCACAGTTGTAAAATCACAGAACTTTTGGGTCACAGGGGACCTCAGATGTATCTGGTTCATCTCCTTCCTCTCCCTGACCCACCACATCCAGGGACAATCTCTCACCAAGCAGTCCTCTATCTTCTGCTTGATTGCCACCAAAGACAGGAAACTTATTACCACCAATGACAACATAATGCATTTTGGGACAATTTAGTTGGAAATTCCTTCCCTACATTGACTTGAAAGTTGTAATTTCCAACAGCTGACCCCCATTCTAGCTAAGGAACTTACAGATTCCATAGAAATCACACTTCCCACAGAAAGATCTGAAGACAGACACCATTATGTCCTTGTGAAATCCTGTCTTATAGCCAACAAATATTTCTTTTCACCCTGGCAAAGATCTTTAGTTCTATAGCTCATTCCCATATCACAGGGTTTTATGTCTCTCTTTCCTCCTGGCCTCTTTCCTCTTAATTCAGTTTGCTAAGGTGCCCCTTATAGAGTGTCCTTCCCCAAACTGGACACAGTATTTCAGACGCGGTCATAAACAGCTTGGGGAAGAATGGGATTATCTCTTGTTCTAAACACACTACTGCTTGACTAATATCACGTTGGCAACCACATTACACCATCGACTCATAAAAACCATAGTCAACAAGGACTCCCACATTTAGGAGGATTTGAAATTGAGGGATTATCTTCCTTCCTTGCATCTTCTCCATTGAAATCTGGAGGACGAGGCAAATACTCTAAAAGGAAAATCCCTCATTCCCCAGCAGACAGTCCTCCCTAGACTTGGCATAGAGCAGGAGACAGTGTCTACAGCCAGCAAGAATAGCAGTGCTTTTAAGTTACAACCTACATCCTCTCTGTAAAACGGAAGGGGAAAGGGATGAAATCTGCTTGTGCTGAGTACATACTCTACACATGACACTATTTTAGATGCTTTATATATCTTGTCTCATTTTGTCTTCTCAGTAACCTTCAAGGTAGACACCATTAGCCTTATTTCATAAATAGGCTCAGAGAGGTTAAGTGACTTTGCCAAAGTTACACAGAGATGGTATTTAAACCCAGCTAATTTTGACTCCAAAGCCATGTTTTTTTCTTCTGCATCCTGTTGCTTCTCAGCCAGACCTGACTAAAGATGAGGGGGAAGTTTGTGGGATAACCTCTTCTAAACAGAGGGAGAAACAGCTCATGCTAGCCAGACCAAAAGGATTACACCATCCCTCCTGTCTCCCCTGCTCGTCTCACTGCAATCAAACTTTCTTCCATGTGTGAAATCACCCAGAAGATTTAATGCCACGAATCACTAGACCCATGAATTAAAAGACCACATGTCATCAGAACAACGGGAACAGAAAAACTTTGGAGAGAAGTATTGTCCCAAGGCCCCTTGCTCCCAAATTCCCACCTAGAAAAGTATTTGTTTCTTGAGTAGTTCATGATAAATGCCAGAAAGGATAGAGTGACGAAGTGTCTTTTAAAACACTGGTTCTTGGAGTGTGGTCCCCGAACCAGCAGCAGCATCCCTTGGGGACTTCTTAGAAATGCATGTCACCCAGATGACCCCAGAACTAATGAATCCAGAAATTCTGTGGGTGGGGCCCAGGAATCTGTTTTCATAAGCCCTCCAGGTAAATCTTACTGTGAATGCAATAAACAATGTTCTCCTGCAGCTTCTGATGGAGAGAGAGGTTCTAGGGGGATGAGTGGCAACCTCAGATGGCCCAGGGACTCAGTCATCCAGCCAGGGTACATGGCACCCATGGAAAAACAATTTCTTAGAGGTCCTATAGAGTATGCAGACAAAAGGAAAATGTGCCTGCTAAAAATACTGCCCTGAAACAAAGTTATTGGGTGGATCTACTGCAAGATGCTTAACTATCACTGTGCATTAGCTTAATCCAAAAAACCTACTAACCGATTTGGAGCAACTGGAAGATTATAAAGAAAAAAAAAAAAAAGGTCTCATACTCCCACTGCCAAGGAGAGTTAGAGAAATAGCCACATGCCTTCTGCTTTTAGTTTAACTTTTTCCCACTAGGAGATGTTCCGGTACATGATAGTAGTCATTTCATTACAAGTTTGGTAGTTGCTAGAAGAATGCTGAATCAAGCCTGTCCCTTTGCATATGGTTCACATTTTTCTATTTTACAAAAGAAGTGCAAAGAAAAGGGGTGGGAATGGGGTGATGTAGCCGCAGGGTAGAGGTGCCTTGGAGGGGATCCCAGTTGTCAATGAAGGTCTAAGGCAATTCAGGATGGATTTCTTAATAGATAGGGCATGAGAAAGCATTACAGAAAAGGAGGTGGGGATTTTCCAGAGGAAAATTGTTTCAAAAAAGAGTAAACTAAATGAAAGCCTGATACCTGGATAGTGAGAAAGTATGACTGGGAAAAGCAGAGAAATATAGCAAGGCCCTGCACTTCATTATACTGCTTTTTGTTTTCTTTTTCTTTCTTTTTTTTTTTGAAAAAAATCATGTTTCAGAAAACACTAGTACTACCACGGAATGCTCCCTGTGTTACCAAACCAAACTTGGGTCCATTTGCCCTCACCCATGTGCAGCAAAGCCAATCCACTGATACCAGGTTATGGTGAAGGAAAGTAGAGCATTTATTGCAGGGTGCCAAGCAAAGAGAATGGGCAGCTCACGCTCAAAAGACCTGAACTCCCTGACAGCTTTCAAGGAAGGGTTTTTAAAGGCAACATTTGGGGTGAGGCTTGCAGCTCATGGACTTTCTTCTCATTGGTTGGTGGTGAGGTAACAGGGTGATGTTTCAGGATCTTAATCAGCAACTTTCTGGTTCCAACCAGTCTGGGGTCCACATGCTTCTATTCAGCTTGTAGTCACCATCCTCTGCAGAACAACTCAAAGACTTGTGTCAGATTGTTATGTATATCCCTTGAGGAGGAACTAGGACTCTGTTTTACTATCACTGAAGTATTGTTTAAGCTATCATTACTTTTCTTGCCTGACTGCTTTTCCCTTATTTCTGTACTCTCTCACTTCCCTAATTAGTAACTGCTTGAGTCTGCTCTTTGGAACTCAGGGAAGGCCTAGGAGACTAAAGCCTTTAGTTTAGTGTAGTTTTCTACAAATAAGAAATGGGGCTTTGGTACCTGGAAGGGCCCCGCAGGGTCCTGCTTGGTTTCCCCCTTTTCTTTGATACTCCTCAATCCTGAGGGGAACAAGGGTGGGACAAGAAAGGGAATAACGCTTTAGATAGAGAGGTTAAAAATAATAAACTCAGTGTTAGGGGGATTCGGTTTCACCCACACAAAGTTAAGGGAGGGTCCCACAGTTAATTGAGTTATGGATTGCTGCAAATGATATCTTCCTCTCAGAGCTGAATCATGAACTGATTTAAGGCTCTGAGAAGTTCTGCAGTCAAGAAATCTTTTAATTTTATTTGACCCAATATTCCAAAGTTATTTCGGTAGAGAACCCTTTCATCTCCAGTAATTCCCAGTCACACCCAATAGGACACCAACTGTATTCATCACTGTATCAAAGTGACAGACATAAAGGTGGAGGAAGAGCAGCTTCACATTCCAGGAGAAGGGAAGGAAGTGGGCACACGCAAGGGAGACCGTTCTCCTAGGGAAGCTGGTAGGAAAACCAGCAAAAGTCCAACAACAAAGAAGCTACTTTATGATGCAAGATCCGACCCCTGTCTGAGAAGCCCCCCCAAGAACAGCCAGAAGAAAGCAGGCTGGCCGGGGGGCACAGCAGAGGCCCGCATGCTATTGTCCGAACTACTCCAGATATGGCCTCTCACTCAAACTGGAGCAAAAGACTCTTGATTTGAATATTTATCTTACCTCCTCTCCCTCTCCCCCAAGAGAGTTCCATCTGCCAGAGAATTACAGGGCACAAAGACAGTTCCCTCAGACACCAGCACTGGGACCCAGGCCTTTCTTCATCTCCCTTCTAGGCCTGGGGGGTACTTCTGTCTGCCAGGACTAGGTTCTGGCCATGATGCTACCTCTCTTGTCTCTGGGTCTCAGTTTCCTCATTTGTAAAGCGTTTGGATGAGACTGGTGATCCCTAAGGCTTTTTCCAGCTCTGTCAATTCTGAAATGTTATGAGAGCTTGGAGATCGGCATCTGAATTCCTGTGCTGTTACGAACTAGCTGTAACATTTGAACAAGTAACCTCTGCTCCCTGTACCTCTCCTAGGAAAGATTTGCACACTGGGTGACCTTGAGACCCAAAAGAGATAATGTGTCTGTCATGGTGGTGATTGGAAAGTCATTGTAAATGTAGAAGGTGTTGTTTTCCATTTGGGGCGTGGCACCTGAGTGATCCTTGTCTCTGTACATGGTCCGTTGTCTCCCTTTTTCCTCCAAAGCCCCATTGGCTTTGCCCTGTGAGCTGGTGTTTGCTCTGTTCTCCTCTGCTCATCAGTCACTCAACTGCACTCACTGGGAGTACTAGCCTCCCGCGTTCTTCCAGGTGTCTACAAGTTGACCTAATGTAACAGGCTTAAAATAATTTCAGATTTGCCTTAATTTGGACAGAAAGGTTGACCTGAAGTACACCGCTGGGCTGTTTTTGCAAAGGGCTTCTTGCCCAAAATATTTAAGTATATGAGTCAGAGATGAAATTTACCTACCTAAGAACACACTGTTTTTAAAGCACCTTTAGGAGTACCAGATATATATGCACAGCGTAGCTACAGTACAACCAGAGAGTAACCTCACTTAGGTTGATGTAAAAACACTTTTTGTCTCTTAAGGAAGACCCATCGATTTACCTTTTAGCCTTCCCAGAATATTCCAGAGTGGGGTAGGCACAAATGCCATGGTTTGTATCTGTACCTTTGTGGCTAGAACACCCTGAGATTTGAACACTGCACTAGATGCTAGACACTAGAAATAGTCAGTTGCCTTGTCAGCTCCTCTTGGCCCATAGATTAAGTCTGAGAGTTGATTAATTTGAGGCTGGTGTGTGGGCTGCAGGACAGAGATAGAGCAAAGGGGATTACTTACTAATTTAAAAGAATAAATACATTTGCAAGGGAGAAGGTGAAACTAGGTAGAATTTACCTCTTGATCACGTATATATAAACCATCGATTCCATAGAATTTACATCCTGATTGCTTTTCTGCAAGAAACCTGACTTCTCTCATCTGACAGTAACAGAACTATTTCTATATGAAAACAAGCTTCCCCTTCCTTTACTCAAACTTGTTCACACTTTTTGCTGATTTCAGATCACCCCTTCCCTTGGGGCTGGTCAGAATAGAATGTTCTTTAGTTTCTACCAGAGAATCTGTGCTTTTTTTGAGTGTACAGAGAGTTGGCTAAAAAATAACATAATTATAATAAAAATAAATAGCTAAGTTTAACTGGGCACTTACCATGTGAACTGAGTGCTTTATTTACATTATGTAGTTTAATCCTCCCAGCAACTGAGTGAGGGAGGTATTATTATCTCCCCCTTTTTAAATAGTCATGGACAGGCTGAAGCTCGGTTTGACTGCGAACCTTTCCAAAGCTGCAGAGGGCTGGAAAGTTCAGTGGTTCTGTTAAAATGAATTGGCAGAGCTGGTCAGTTAAGGAAGGTGGGCTGCAGTCTGACTCCGTGACCATTGCTTTCCGTCTCCTTGTAACTTCCTTTTCTTCAAGAAGACATCTTGGAAACTCCCCAAGACAACTTACAAACAACCTCTCAATTGAGAACCATGGGTCCATTCACTCAGCGCTCCTTCAGCAAAGGGAAGTGACCTTGCTGGGCACTCCCAGCACTTCCTGCAGGCAGAGACCCTGCCTACCTCCTCTGGGTCTTCTTTTGTTCACTGTTGTTCCTTCTCCTGCAGCACACCTGGGGCAGGTGTGCCCATAACGGTGGATTCCAAGCCTCAGAGGAACATGGCAACAATTCCTCATTCAATTCCGGTTATAAAATGCTGAAGGACTTGGAAGCAGCTTTCAGCCTGAGGATTTTGTCATCTGGAGTCTGTTCCTTGCAGCCTGGCCTGAGGAAAATGCCGAGGGCCCTGGGGAGAAAGGGCCCGTGTTTGGGCCTGTGGGCCTGGCTGGGGGCTGGGAGGCAGTGGCCCCGAGCCCATACGGATGCAGTGGGCGCTCTCAGTGAGCATGTGGCCCTTGGGACCTTCTGAGCTGCGAGGTCAGATTAAATCCGCCAAAACAAAGCTTTGGTCTCAGTCTCTTCTGCAGGCATGTGCTTCTGTCCCCAGCAGCCTCGGCTGGGACTCTGCAGGCCCAGGAGGAGGGGCGCTCCGTGCAGCCTCGGAGCTGGACTTGGGTGGGGTACCATCCTCACGGAAAGGGAGGCTGGCCTTGGCCGTGGGAGCCAAGGGGCCCGGGGGTGAGTCGGCGTGGCCACCTGGCCCCAGAGACAGGCTTCCCCAGAGGTGATTATTGGCCAAGGAGGAAGAAGCAGCAAGCCAGGCCCCATTAAAATGCTGCCACTGGCAAGGAGTCCTCCCTCAGAGCCATCCCCTGTGGGCTGGACAGAATCTGAAGGGGCGAACTCCAAGTTTCCAGCAGTACTTCCCACCTGAACCTCTGGGGGTTCCCAGGGGAGCTCTGGCCCGCTAGGAGGCCGGCTTGCCGGGTGTTTCTGACACAGCCGAGAGCAATCATTGCCGCAGCCATCCTGCATCCGGCCACCGGCCCGTGCCAGGCACTGGACTCACACTGTTTTCATTGTCAGAGCCCTTCAGCCTTGGCGCTGTTATCCCCATTTTATAGATGGGGCTCAGAGAGCTAAGTAACATGGCAGCTCGTAACTGGCTGGATCAGGATTCAAACCCAGGTCTGTCTGGGTTTCTTTCCACTCCACCCTTAGGCTTCCTCAGAAGGTAGCACTAACCTGCCTTAGGACATTGACCTTGGGTGAGAATCTGGGGTAGGAACCATGGCCACGGGGTTAGGGATTGTCTCCGCGAGAGGAAGCAGGAGTGAAACATGGTCCTGGGGTAAAGGCATTGACTACAGTTTCCCTGCATGGACAGTAGAGGTAAATAAAAACACTCAGTTTTTACTGGTAGGAACAAGATGCCCTACATCTTGTTCTTATCCTGATTTCTATGGGTAGGTCTCAATGAAGCAACTAGTTTTGGGGGAAGCTGCGATGTTTGGTACCCACACGAGAGCAGAAGCCTTTTCTGTAGCTTTTCTGTCTTGCTGATGACTTCTGGATTTTACCCAGGCTGTCAAATCTCTCCTTTACCCCTGTACCCCTTGTATCCCTCACCACTTGGTTTGTATGCTGTTATTGTCTATCCTCAATTCTAATGTGTCCTTGATCCCAAGAGGCACCTTTTCCGCACAATTTAATGCCTGCACAATTGGCACACATCTCGTAATTGAGGTCTACATTTAATGTGGCAGGGCTGTTTAAATTGTTGTTATATTTTTAGAATGGATGGAGACCAAGAATTTAGGAAATATGGTAATTCATGCATTTATTCAACTCATCAAATGCCTACAATAAACGTCAGGCATTGCGCTAGGTGCTTGGAATATAGAAATAGCCAGTATTCAGTCCCTTGCCTTAGGGAGGTCACAGTCTAATGGGGGAGATAGACTAGACAGATCAGCAGTTAAGCTCATTGTAATAAGGGCTCTGAATTTGGGGAACCAGGGTGTGTGGGGGGTCGGAGGAAGGAGGGAGAGGAGGTGGGGAGGCTGGGGGCACCTTAAGGAGAAGGTGTATCGTGAATGGGGTGGGAAGACAGAGGGTTTGGGAGTGTGCTGGGATGGGTTGGGGAATGGTATTCTGGGCAGATTGACCAGTTGGAGCAAACAAAAGTTCAGAATCATGAGACACTAGGATGTGTTTGTGAGCCTCAGAGGCTCATTCCAGCTTGTGGCTGGAATGGCAGGTGTGGAGACCTGGGAGTAGAATGAGGCTGTGGGGATAGGCAGGGGGCAGATCATGGGGGCCCTCAAGCTCGTGCAAATCGGCATCATCTCCATCCTGAGTACAATGGCCGGTCATCGAGGGGTTTTACGCAGGGGGATGATGCCCTGATTTGTGTAGAAAGTGGGTGGGAAAAGGATGGTGGGGCAGGGTGGAGGACGTGGACAGAACGACAGCTATTGAGAGAGAAAGGAGAGTTACTCCGAATGAAGCCAAAAGCCTCATTCTTATTTACTGTTCCCAGGCAGCGTGGACCTGATCACGGAGACTTGAGGAAGATCACACAGTGGTGCAGCAGGGCATCTAGAACTAGAATCTGCAGGCACAAGTGGCCTTGTTTTTACCTTAACCCCATCACATGTGCCCTTTTCTCAAGAAAGCCATGTGATCAATAGGCAGGCTGACTGTAGGAACGGATGCTGGGAAAAGCTAGAAAAAGAAGAAAAGCTTTTCCCTTGTCTCTGCTTCTTACAGAAGGGTCATATCAACCTACAGTGGTGACATTCCAACTTGTACTTGCCAAATTAGTTCACCAATCAATTTTTTACAAATGGATGGAATACACAGCGGACGTATCCGAGTACGGTATAAGAGATTAAGCATTAAATGTCGTAAGGAAACAGTAAATTGCTATGGTTGCTCCTGGGGGGTCACACAGAAAATGTAATCAACGTTGTCTGGCCAGCCTTCTAGGGACACTCGGGGGAGGGATGCTGGGTGAGAGGTAGAAGGAGTTCTCCGCTATGCTGGGGATGCTTTGAAGGAGGTGGGAGGTGATTGTGGATACTGTGACCCAAGACTTACGGTTCTTTTCCCCTTCCCACTTCCCCGAACAGGTGCAGTGCCACACTTACACGGGGTACTGCTGGTGTGTCACCCCAGATGGGAAGCCCATCAGTGGCTCTTCTGTGCAGAATAAAACTCCTGTATGTTCAGGTACCGTAGGGAAGGGCGGGAAGAAAGAAAAGGGTGGGAGAGGGACCCCTTGGATGGTCTCCTGAATCTTGTGGGTGCACTTTTGAAAGATTGGTGGTGGTTATGAGCCCTCTTCCAGGTCAGGGAGGAGTCTACCCAAACATGCTTGCTCTGTTGTCAGCTGGGTGATAGGGTCAGTGTATGTCTGTGTGTATGTATTTATTTTGAGTTTAAGTTTCTGGTTCAGTGCTCTTTTCTCAAGCATCGGCCATAACCTCTAGAAAGCATGGCATATAAGTTTGTACCTTGTGTGCTCTTGGTTGGTAGTGGCCCTGGGTGCACACTTTATTGAGATAAATTTCAAGACTGTGTTGGAGTTCAACATCAAAGGCTGTGACAACCAATTAGGGATGTCTTTCACGGGTGCAGGAGAGGAGAGTGGTGGTCTACGTTGCCATATGTTTGCAACCCCTGAACAATGTAACGTATGGTGATGGAAAACATTCATA
Organism: Stenella coeruleoalba; assembly: GCF_951394435.1. Classification (NCBI taxonomy): domain Eukaryota; kingdom Metazoa; phylum Chordata; class Mammalia; order Artiodactyla; family Delphinidae; genus Stenella; species Stenella coeruleoalba. The sequence continues at coordinate 31,674,842 of NC_137147.1, read as the reverse complement.
ACCGCGGCCCTCAAATCTGGCTGTCATCAGCAGTGCCTAGGGAATTCAAAAAGAACCCAGGTGTGGAGGCTTCTCCTTCCGTGTTCGGATCCAGTGGTCATGGAGACTTGGAGTCCACATGTTTAGGAAGCTTCTCAGGTGGTTCTCATGATGAGACAAGTTAGGGAACCACTGCTTTGTAACAACCCTCTGGGTGAGTCCATAGGAAAAATTAAGTCCTTTTTATTTCCAACTTTATAGGCATAGAGAAATTTTGTTCTTAGTTTTGTGGGATTGTGCATTACGGATTTAGGCAAGCTTCCCACTTCCCACTTCCATTCAGATGGGAAGGGACTTCAAGACACTCCCTTAATTCACTATGCAGCTCAGCCCACGTTAACAAAAAAAAGCCTATCCCATCCACCAGCTGCTTCCTATTTCTCTGTAATCTGTGTATATGAGATTTTATTTATTTACTTATTTTTAATTTTTAAGTGCAAGCAAAGTATAAAACATTATTCTAAAACCTCTGGGAAATTCCAAAGGCAGTCCTGCTGTCCTAACGTTTTCCTTTTTTCCCCAAATTTATTCATTTTTCAACCAGCCCTGCTATATAAGGGGAAAAGTGAGTGGAAAGGGCAGTAAGTATCTCCATTAGGAAACCAAAATGTGCAGGCCAAAAAGGAAAGTTTACTTTATTTGTGGTTTACATGGAAACTGGAAACCTTAATTGAGCTTGGTGTGGGTAGGGGGAGGAACGAGGCCTCCTTGCAAATGACCTGGAAAGTTTCATTTAAAGCAAACAAATGTGCTAGAAACAAGTCATGCAGGGAAATATAATTGAATTCGCACAAAGCTAGTATACGGAGAAGGGGTTGGATACGGACTGCGATGTGTTTCTCCTCTTTTGTCGCGGGGACTTCCACAGATGCCCTGGTGTGCCTCGGCTGGCTGTGCCCTGCATGTGCGGGGTTGGGTGTCACGGGAAAGGCAGGTGCAACAGGGTCAGGACCGTCGGATGGCGGCACAGGGCATCCGAGCACGTGCAGGGCAAAGCGTTTGGCCAACCCCCCAGACTGCCCCCTCCTTGAGGAACACGCTGCATCTAGAAAATTGCTTCCATGCCTCAGACTATTTTGGCCCATTCATTACAATTGGGCCAACAATTTTCTACTTAATGCAGATGGAAAATCGCCGATTTCCTGCCCTAACCAGCAAGGGATGTCAGTCATTGCATTTGCAGCGAGAGGGGTTTTCTTTGCAGTTGGCCCCCCTGGCTGGATAGGGCTCAGAACATGGAGTTGGTGGGAAGTGGAGGTGAGGGGCAGTCTGTGGAATGTTCAACAAAGGAGTTATGTGGTTGTGGAATTTTGTAAAAATCTGGTCAAGACTATTGCCAGGGAGCCTGGAAATCATTGTTCATCTCAACAGTGCTGTGATACCGGTGACATTGATGTTAAACAAACACCAGTCGCATGTGTGTCTGTACTCACTTTGTATATAATGTTCCTAGATGTGTATACAATATATATATACATAACCACATGCTCATAACATCAGGCTTTACCAACTCTTTGAAAGAAACCAATCGCGACGCATTCTGAATGTCTGTGTTTTTGTTTCCCCTCTCACCCAAGGTTCAGTCACCGATAAGCCCGTGAGCCAGGGTAACTCAGGAAGGAAAGGTGAGTGGAGTTTCACGCTTTATCTGAATGTTTGCTTCTAAAGCCAGTCCAAGCAGGCATTCTTAGACAAGATGGAAGGAGCCTGGGGTGAAAGCTAAAAGTGCCCTGCAGAAAATTCCCATTCTTATTCTGTGTTTCCTCCCAGAAGCCCAGAGGTAAGTAAGGCTCGTACGGCGGTGGGGACCAAGCTCCCAGAATTTCTGAGAGAGGTGAGCAAGTGCAGTGCACAGAGCTGGCAGGGACCCTGAGACTCTTGGTTCCTGGGAAGTTCAGTCAATAAGCTACCAGTGTAGCCAGCATTAAACAGAAAAGCACAACGAAGGCAGGGATGCCCAAGTCTGCCCTGACTCTTTTATTTTGGAAACCCATCTGAACATTTTCTCCTCCTTGAGTTTCCTTGATAATTGTCCCAGCACATCCAGATTCTTTGCACTAAGACTAGATGCTTCATGGGCAGGTGACTTATGCAGCTGTTATCTTGAAATTCTTAATTATTTTCCTTTGAACTTGGGTTTTGTAAGTATAGTCCAGTGGGACAAAGAAGTGTGTGTGTGAGCAGAAGAGACACGTGTACTATGCCTACCTGCTGCAGCCTCATTGGCAGAGGGCTCTTGTGATGCAGGCTACAGGGCTTCCATAGTACGCTTAGAATTTTCATTTTTCATTACCTAGAACAACACTAAATAGCAAATTAAGAAACATCGTGACAAGTCAGGAGAGAGACTGTGGAAGAGAGGATAAGGCTTGATATCTTAGTGTCTTTTGTGGCACCTTTTTCCCTGCTTTTTGAACAAAAGGCTTTGCATTTTCACTTGGCACTGGGCCCTGCAAATTGTGCAGCTGGCCCGACTAGGGCATCTGTCTGAGCGCTGTTTAGTGGACCAGCCGACATGAGGAATAGGTCCTTGGGATGGGCTGACCATACTTTCCAGTGTGCTGACACTAGGCTTCACCGCTTCTTACTTCTAGGACAGCATACACACTGGTAGTTGCATGGAAAACAGGTATCAGTTTTAGTGTCCATGCAAGCACTTCAGAAGCCCCATTTTGTGTCCTCGGGTGAAACTCAGACTGGAGGTGTCGACTGAGTTTGAGCCCTCCCACCTGAATCGGGGCCTTGGGCACTTCAGGCTCGTAAGAACCCACGTGGAGAGCTGGGCACGCAAGGATCAGTGTGGGATGTACAGGCTTATCCTCCACCGCGGTCACAGGGAGACCAAGGCCAAGCCTTGGACCTTGCCCCAAGTGCTTATTCCTTGGGGACCAGAACAGGAGGCAGAGTCCCACTGCCTGAACGCAGGAGCCGAGAGTCTGGAGAACATGCTGTCGCTGCATGCTGTCCCTCCAAGAAGACATGGAAGTGGAGCTTGGTGATACCACCACCCACTAGAAACCACGGACCAAGCGACCCTACGGGCTGCTCCCCTTCCAGCGAGCAGGAACGAGTAAGTGGGTGAAAGAAGGGAGCAAGCACCTTTCCAGGTCCTTCCAAGCACAGGGGGAGACAGCCTCAAGTGTTGGTAGTTCCCTCCTAGGAGGGAAAGGAGGAGAGGGGATGAACGTTTCTTTCTGCAAAGATCTGAAATCATCAACACTGTGAGTGGCGGGTCTGCCTGTAGTGTATTGGGGTTGGAAAAGGGAGCTGCCTTCAGTTTTGCTTGTTGCAACTGAAGTCTTCAGGAGCATAGCATTTATTCCTGGGCATGAGGTCCTGGTGGTAGGGAAAAAAAAGAGCAATCAAGACCACCCAGACTTTCCCCACCAAAGGGATGGAGTGCACGATGCTGAATGAGGCACCTGCAGCAAGAAGGGCCAACCAGAGGGTTTTGGTTCTTCAACTGCACAGAGAAGTACTTCCCCGCTTGTCCTTTCCAGTTGGTTGTGGCTTTGTACCCTGTGGATAACAGTAAGAACCAGACCTGTGGTCACGGCGGGCTCTTGCTGATCCAGTTGGAAGAAGGCGGGGGAATCCAATTCCTCCAAGGATGATGCAGGGAACGGGGGGGTAGAGTCTGAAGCCGCGCGTCAGGGGGATAAGTTTCCAGCAGTTTCTAGCTCTTTGCTCCCTTACCCCGGGGGGTTCCTCCTTCCTAGATGGTTGTGTGGAGGCTTCCCTTTTGGTGCAAAGGGCTGGCAGAGGGGTGGGGGAGATGCTAGGGCTGACTCGCCCCTGGACACTTGACTTCCGCCCAGTGGCCTCTCTTTCCTTCTACTTCAGAGGGTCCACAGAGGTGTTGAATCTCTTCTGTTTGTCTGCCATGGGCAGTGCAGTGAAAAGCAGGTTCGGGCCACCTGTAGGAAGGGCCACCTGAAGCCACACCTGTCCAGGAAGCTGGGGTTTGAATGGGACCAGGGTGCGAGAGGGCATTTATAATATCCTGTGTCGGCCCCGCCGAGGTCCCTTTTTCAGCTGCCGCTTAAGAATGGAATGTGCTCCGGAGGGCAGCAGGTGGGAGGACACAAAGGGCCGTTGTCTGAGCTCATGCCCACATGTGGGGTCTCCTAGAAGGCATCTCCCTGGAGCCGGAGCTTGCAGCCCAAGACCTGCCCAGAAGGATGCTAGGCCCGGAGGATGGCCAGAACGGGGGCGAGGCCGGGGGTCTGGGTGTGTGTGTTGGGGGGTTGGTGGGGGGGGGAGGAACGGACCCAGCTCCTTCTTTCCCCACCCTCTTGCCTTTTGAACATGCTCCACGGATGGGGCTTGGAGGGATCAGTTCTCTCCACCGGGTTGGAATGAAAAGGCGTATTGTGCGATGGAGGGTCTGGTTGCCAGCCAGGAATCAGTCCTCCAAAGGAGAGGAGGAGAAAAAGGAGAAAGGCAGAGCGGGAGGAGGCTGGGGGAAGAGGCCCAGGGAGATAGCGGGAGGCAGGGGAGAGGGAGAGAGGCCAGGCGGTAGCAGGTCACAGCCGTCTGGCTCGCAAGGAGGTCTGGGTCGCTCCTGATCCTGGGTCCACAGGTGTGGGCCTGAGGGGAGAAGTGGGGGACGGAGGGAGGGAGGTCCGGTTATCTTACCCAGATGCATGTGCTCCGGGAGGGGAGGAGGGTCAGAACTTCAGACTATTTACTTAATCCCTTGGAATGTCCTTGCCTCGCTCTGTTCTTTGGGCCCCTTGTGTTTCACAGACTCCTTTATGGGCACATGTGTGGTAATTAACACATGCAGGGTAGGTCCCGGGCCATGTGTTTGAGTTTCAAATATCCATTGATCTGGGGCACTCCCATCCTGCTGCCCCTCCCTTCTCCGTCGATCCTCGCCCTTGGAGAGAGATGGAAGGAGTATGTGTGTGTTTTGGGGGGTGGAGGGCACACGTGCATCCACATGTGTTTTATTGATGCTACAGAGGAATATCAGAAGAGAGGAAAGGACCCCCAGCAGCCCCTTGAGCTCTGACGATCTGCTGCTAAAACAGTCGAAAGCTGCAGAAGTTGAGAGACAGAAAGGAATTTTGGGTTTCCATTGAAGCAGGAAAGTGGATGGGAAGCAAAATATGTTTAGAGATGGTGGTTTTACCCTGAGAAGCTTTTCCTGGCGCCCCAAGGCTTGTGGATTTTCCTGAGGTGCCTCTTTTAGGGGTCTTGATGCTAACAAGTGTGGGTGAGTTGGGGGGTTTCCAGGATAACCAAATACAAAGTCAGGGGCTGGTCCTGAGCTTCATTACTTATGAGGTGTGGAAGGGAAGTTCTCAGCCTCCAGTGGGGTGTCGGTGGGGCGGGTGAAGAATGATTAAATGGGAGAATAGCGGGAGAGCGCTTGGGCAATGATTTCTGGCAGCTCTCTGGGAACTTTTTCTCCCGAGCGCCCAGGACCTTATAGATCCCAGGGTGATGCTTTGATAGGTGGCAAATGAAAATTTAGGGTTATTGGGAGTTTTCTGCAATTTTCTCTTTTCCTGCTTCTTAGAGGTCTGGGAGTGAGCAGTGTAAGGAAAATGAGTGAAGAATAAAAACAATAGCAAACTGCTTACACTTTCTGCATGGGCTTCTGTGTTTGTCAAACCAATCTTGGAGAGAAGCGAAACTTCCAAAATCCAGCCTACCTTTAATTTGCTGAAACTTCTTTTAGTCCCCCACTGGCTACTCCGTAGTCTGTGTTCCGAGTCAAGAGTGAGTCACAGTTATTTCTCCAAGGTCCCTCTCTGGGTCTCAGTTTTTAGAATCTCTCCTGACGTCTGGTCTACAGGTTGGTGGCAACTTGGAGACCTTTGTCACTCAAGGGACGGAGCTAGCGGCACTCTCACTCAGGGCTGAGGGAGGTGCTTAGGGCAGGGATGGTGGATGGCGGGTCTCCCAGATGAAGAGGACCAAGCAGCCTCTAGCCTCCACCCTCATGGTGGTTAAGCACACCTGCAGGAGGTTTACTTCATTGCCTCAAGCCTGGCTGAGGTGTGCCAGGCTGGATATCTCAGAGCATTCTACACGTGGAGCGTCACCCCTGTTCACGTGAATGTAACCTCTTCCCAGCTACCTCTTTTTTCTCTTCCCCCAGCACAGGGGGGGAGGCTGGATCCGTAACTGATCTGTCAGCCTTGCCATCAGATAGCTCAAGTCCATTACCTACCAGCCTGGGCTGGATTTATTTTCTTTCTTTTTTTAAATATATATATATATATATATATATATTTGACATCTTTATTGGATATAATTGCTTTACAATGGTGTGTTGGTTTCTGCTGTATAACAAAGTGAATCAGCTATACATATACATAGATCCCCGTATCTCTTCCCTCTTGCGTCTTCCTCCCTCCCACCCTCCCTATCCCACCCCTCTAGGTGGTCACAAAGCACCGAGCTGATCTCCCTGTGCTGTGCGGCTGCTTCTGGGCTGGATTTGAATGGAGCTGGGTCTGTGGGTTGGCCTCGGCTCACACTGGAATTCCCTGTGGAGAAGCATTCATTCTGATACGTGCCTACTACAAACTGTGCCTAAGCAGCTCCAGGCCCACGAGAGGTGGCTCTTTTCCTCTCTGCATGCACGTTACTGCTGCTTTCTGGCGTCTGAGCCACCCTGGACCAAGCCTGGCTTATCACGATATCAGCTTTGAAGAGATGGGTTGTAGAAGGAGTGTGCGCGAGGGTGCTTGAGTGTTCATGCATGTACCACATCTCCCTCTACCCACGCTTAATTACTGCCCCAGCAGGGCTCCGTCTACGCATCCCCCGCCCTCCATCTCAGCCCCTATTCTGTGGTCTCCAAAAGAAAGTTTATGCATGGAGGATGCTAAACGAAGAGTGTGGATCCTTGCCGTATCCTGATTTCCAAGGACTAGAGAGGAGATGGGGTTTAGTGATCTGGAAAAGCCTTCTAGCCATGGATTCTAATGAGTCCCTGGCGTTGTTAGTAACCATTTGTGTTTTCGTACTTGGCTCTTTTATTCTTTCATTCAACACATTTTCACTGAGACCTTACTAAGTGCCAGCTTTGGTCGTTACTGAGGATCCAGTGACAAGTGAAACGATAAGAGCCCTCGCCCCGTGGAGCTCACATTCTAATGGTTCTTAGCCTCTTCTTGTAGAGGGTATCGTCGGGTGGAGGTGAAGCCTCCCAGAGGGCCACAGACCTCTAGATGCTGGGATGCTTGGAAGCAGGGGAGGGAAGGCAGGTGGCGCCTGCAAACGCCCTGGTCGGCAGCTCCCACGGCCAGAGCCTCTAAGGAAAGACCCTTGGAGGAGGTTGCCTGGGATGAGCATGGCCCACCGGCAAGTTCTTGATTCCTATGCCTGGTACCTTTGTGGTGCCCCCAAAGTCCAGGTGAGACAGCCCAGAGCTTGGCAGGCCACTGAGAGTATGTCCATTTGCTCACTGTTCCTTGGATGAATGAGTTCACTTCCAGCTGTGGCCCAGCAAGCTGGAGGGAGCCAGCGATTGCAGCCTGTGGGTGGACAGGCCTCACGGCCACATCCGAACTACTTCTCCAGCTCTAAGCGCCACGTAGCTCCTGTGGTCAAGGCCGAGGAATTGTCACTCTTCGGTCCTGTTGCACCCGTTGAAAGAAAGCCATGAGTTTCAAGGGCTGTTTATTCTAAAATTGATGTGGAAAGGCAATGGAACTAGAGGAGCTAAAACAATTTTCAAAAAGAAAAAGAAAGTGGGAGGAATCACTATATGTGATTTTTTTTAAACCAAGAGATCTTTAGTGTTTTATTCCCTTCATGACCCTTTATGAATTTTCAGTCCATGCTTCCGTTTGATCATCTGAACAGATGTGGTGACTCCACAGCTTTTTCAATGTTTATTTTATTTCTTTTTGTTTTTTAATGACTTAGTTTTAAATTTAAGAAGAAGGTACAGAAATTTTCCATATACCCCCTGCTGCCACACATGTGCAGCCTCCCTCACCATCAATATCCGCCCCCAGAGTGAGTACATTTGTTACAACTGATCAACCTAAATTGACACATCATTATAACCCAAAGTTCACAGTTTATATTAGGATTCACTCTGGGTGTTGTACACTCTGTGGGAACGGACACATATGTAGTGATATCCACCATTATAGTATCATACAGAGTATTTTCACTGTCCTATTGACCTAGAGATCAACGGAACAGAAAAGAGAACCCAGAAGTAGGCCTACACAAGCATGGCAAACAGATTTTTGACAAAGGTGCAAAAGAAATTCAGCGGAGGAAGGATAGTCCTTTCAACAAATGGTGCTGTAGCAATTGGGCTTCCACAGACAAAAACAAAAACAACTCCCCAAGACCTTCCCTAAATCCCACACCTTATACACAAACCAACTCAAAGTGGATCTTGGACTTAAATATAAAATCTAAAGCTATTAAAACTTTTAGAAGAAAACACAGGAGAAAATCTTCAGAACTTACAGCTAGTGAACCTTGAGCTTTGGTGTGAGAACATCAAACACGTGATCCAAAAATTTTAAAAATTGATAAATTGGACTTAATCAAAATTAAAAACTTGCTCTTGAAAAGATCTTGTTAAGAGAATTAAAAAACTACAGACTGGGAGAAAATACTTACAAACCACCTATCTGACATAGGACGTGTGTAGAAGATACAGAGAATGCTAAAAAACTTAACAGTTGAAAAACAATTTAATTTAAACATGGGCAAAATAAATGAATAGGCATCTCACCAAAGCACATATGCAGAGGGCAAATAAATACACAAAAAGGTGTTCAACATCATTAGCTATAAGAAAGTGCAAATTAACCAACAAGGGCCTACTATATAGCACAGGGAACTCTACCCAATATGATGTAATAACCTATAAGGGAAAAGAATCTGAGAAAGAATATATATATATATATATATATATACACACATATATACGTATATAAAAAACTGAATTGTGCTGTACACCTGAAACTTCCATGATATTGTAAATCACTATACTTCAACAAAAAAATTTTTAAGTGCAAATTAAGACCATGATAAGATATCACTACACACCTATTAGAAGAGCTAAAATAAAAATAATGACAATACCAAATGTTAATGAGGCTGCAGACGAACTGGATCTTTCATACATTGTTGGTAAGAATGTAATTTGATACAGCCACTCTGAAAAATACTTTGGAAGTTTCTTAAAAAACGAAGCAACAAAACATATGCTTACCATATACCCTAGCAATTGCACTCCTGAGCATTTATTCCAGAGAAATGAAAACTTATGTCCACACAAAAACCTGTACACAGATAGTCACAGCAGCTTTATCTGTAACGGCCAAGGGTGGAAACAACCCAAATGTCCTTCAATGGGTGAAACAAACTGAGGTGCGTCCATACCATGGAATACTACTCGGTAATGAAAAGGAACACACCATTGACACATGCAGCAACAACTGGGTGGATTTCAAGGGCATTATGCAAAGTGAACAAGTCCGACCTCCAAAGGTTGTATACTGCATGATTCCATTTATATAACATTGCAGAAATGACAAAATTATAGAGATGGAGAAAGGATTAGTGGTTGCCAGGGGTGAAAGACGGGGTGGAGGAGAGGAAGTGTGATTATAAAAGGGTAGCACTTGGGAGATCTTTGTAGTGATGGGCTAGTTCTATATTTTGATGGTGGTGGTGGTTGCATGAATCTGCACATGGATAGAATTGCATAGAACGACACACCACCCACCCACCCACCCACAGACAAATAAGTACATCCAAAAACTGGTGGAACGTGCATAAGGTCCCTGGATTATACCAATATCAATTTCCTGATTCTGATATTATACTATTATGATGTTATCCGTATAATTATGTTAACTGTAAGGATGCTATCACTGGGGGACACTGGGTGAAGGGTACCTGGGGCCTCTTTGTTTGCAACTACCTGTTGCAAAATCATTTGTATAATCATTTCAAAATAAAGAGTTTTTAAAAAATTAGCCCCGTCTCTGGGTGAACCCAGCCCTGAACCAACTGTGCTGCTGGCAGTGCCACCTCTCCCCTACTTCTCCTCCGCTTTGTCACCACGCCCCCTTCTTCCATCTCTGGTCTACCTTTTTCACCAGCCTCTTGTTTCCGTTCTTACACAAGAAAATGTGGAGCTTGACGGTATGGGCAACTGCTTGCAAAAAGACAGCTTTAAGCTTTTTTTGGGAAGGAGTGTGCAAGTGGGTAGATGGCATGTAAAAGATTCATCTCTTGCTCTGGAAAGGACCCGAAGTACCCAGATAACTTGTGTTCTCCAAGGTCAGAATCAAGACACAGCTCACAGTATATTTTTGAGCCTCGCTGGTCATGGGACATACATCTCAGGAAAGGTTGAGGTTAACTAACATTCCATCCTCCTCCTGGTATGATTCAGGCCAGGTTCTTAAGGGACATTTTTGCAAACAGGCACCACTGTCTCCCTGGGAGGCCCAGAATAAGTCATCTTGACTTTCACACTGGGTCCCTGAGTCGCATGCTGAGGGGGATGTGGCTCTGGCATAAATGTGGTCCCTTCAAAAGCAAGAACCTTCCAGCACTTCTATCAGGCTGAAGCGTATCGCCATGTCTTGGTAAAAGACGGCCAATGGCAGCCTAAATGAATGCAAGAGGGAGGGTGGCCGGTGATGGACATGGTTTGGGCAAAGCCCAAGAATTAAAGGGGACTTGGGATCATTGAGAGACCTTCCGAGTCTCAGGACGGGGGTGGTGGTTTCTTTTTCTGTCATTCTCCAATGTTCCTCAGTCTCAGAGACCCCAAGAGATGCCATTAATACAGATTCCTCCTCTGGCCCCTTTGACACATTTGCTTTTGAAGGACCTGGAAGAGAAAGCTCTTTGTATGTGGTCAGAATAAACTCATTGTACACCCAAACAATTAACTCCTCAATGGACTTGCCAGCCCCTTGAAAGGCCCGGCCCTGCTTCCTTGGACCTCTTGGGCTCTATTCAGTCCCATAAGCACACCAATGTTTTGGGGGTTTTGTTTTGTTTTGTTTGTTATTCTGAAAAGTCTTTCCCTGAGAATAGTCAGAGCCGGTCAACATTGTCCTCAGCCCCGCATTTATCTCCACTCGCCAGCGAATGTCAATCAGGAATCAAAAAGCCAAACAGAGGAGGCTTTGAACGGTGTCATCAGGGGTCGAAGTGACTTCCAGCTGTCTGTGCGTGGGCCAGGCCTTCTCGCAGGGCAAAGAATTGTGCTGTCACACAAACCCACTGTCTGGATAGGCTCGAAGAGCCCGTGCGGGGGCTGCGGCTTTCTGGGGCTGCACCTGCAAGGAGAGGCGTGGTTGGGGGCTGGGGGATCTCGTGCGGCCAGACGCCCCGCTCTGGGCCTGGGTGGTTTCCAGCGCCGCTTGCTCACTGCCTCTGGAGCCTTGAGCAAATCACTTTCTTGCGCTGAAACTCAATCTCTTTTTATCTGCCTGGTGACTTCCTCTGCCCTGGCCGGTGGTGAGAATAGATGAAGAAAGCCACCTGCCAGAAACTCTGAGTGTTGCAAAATGTGGTAACACTTATTATTGTTGATCTTGACATCATCCTTGAGAAATTCTCTCAGATTTGCCTTTTTTTTTTTTAATGTTTCCTAATTTACTTTTTTCTCCCTGTAAAAGAAATGGTCATCTTTGAATCGGGTTTTTTCAGTATTCTATGTTCTTCTCGGTCTGAAAGAGTATTATGGTATCAAAGAGAAAGAAAGTCTTACTATTTGAGGTCTAAAAGAATCACCAAGATTAAACATACACACACATGAAATCATCATATGCACTCATGTAAATTGAGATTCAGATATAGTTTTCTTTAAGATATACAGGAGAGTCTCCCCCCAAATTAAGGATTGCTCAGATAATCTAGCTACTGCCACCTGACGATTTACCTGTGATGACTTTGGTACTCCATCCCCGCTTTGTTTTAAAAACTTTATTAAGGTATAATCACATACCATAAAATTTACCCATTGTAAATGTACAAGTTAATGAATTTGGTACCGTTATAGAGACGTGCGGTCATTACCAGAGAACATTTCCATCACCCCCAAAGAAACCTTGTACCCATTTATAGTTATACCCCACTCCCTCCTCCAGGCAACCATGTATCTGCTTTCTGTCTCTATAGATTTATCTTTCCTAGGCATTTCATATGAATGGAATCAAACAATATGTAGAATTTGCACATGGCTTCTTTCATTTAGTTTAATGTTTTTGAAGTTCAGCTATATTCTTACGCATATCAGTAATTCATTCCTTTTACTTGCTAAGTAATATTCCATTGTATGGGTAGATCACAATTTGGTTATCTCTTCACCAGTAGACGAACATTTGGATTGTTTCCAGTTCAAGGGTATTACGAATCATGCTGCTATCAGTGTTTGTATACATGTCTTTGGGTGGATAGGTCTTTATTTTTCTTAGATAGAGTCCCAGGAGTGGAATTTCTGGATTGAATGGTAAGTTTGTGTTTAACTTTTTAAAGAATTTGCCAGACTCTTTTCCATCATGGCTACCAGTTTTACATTCCCATCAGCAAGGAATGAGGGTTTGAGTTTCTCCACATCCTTGTCTCTTGATAGTGTCTATTTAAAAAATTTTAGCCATTCTAGTAGGTATGTGGTGGTATCTCACTGTGGTTTTAATTTGTGGTTTCCTAACAACTAAAGATATTGAGCATCTTTTCATGTATTTATTAGCTGTCCGTGCGTCTTTGAAATGTCTATTAAAATATTTTACCCATTTTAAAATCAGGCTGTTTGTCTTCTTATTGAGCTGTAAGGTTTACTTTACTTTTTATTTTTAAAACTTTATAGAATTTTAATTCTACAAATCCAGTTTTAAAAGCAAGCAGTTGGATAAGATGATTTAACACTCGATGATTTAATACCTTCTTTAAGAGGCCTTTAGAGTCTTTTACAGCTACCCAGTGTCCTGAGGCTAGGAGTGCAGCCATCCTTCACTTTTAGAAGAGGATATCACTGCCCAGAGAAGAAAAGTGAGGGGTTCAGGTTACCCAACTTAGTTGGTTGCAAAGCCGGTATCTGCACTGTGACCCCACTGGAGACCGGGAGGCCAGGGGCACATGCGGAAGCTTTTCTCTCTCCCCCGGGCCCAGTGTAGGTACTGGTGTCGCCCCAGGGCTTGCCAGGAAGCAGGCCTGATGTGGACCTTGGACCCAGGCCTTGGACCTGTGTTTGGTAGAAGGGTGCGCTTGTTTGCTGGGTTGGATGCCAGGTGCCCAGGTGCCCGGAGATGATGGTCAGAGGGTCCTATTGGCTTTGGCTTGGCTGCCCATCCTTGGGGCATGCTGGATTTCACAGGTGGCTCTCCTGGCAGCAGGGCACTTTGTCTCTTCTCACTTCGTAAAGATTTCCAGCTAGGGCCTCCACGGTGGCAGTGCAGCTGTGTGTCTTCACCCTCGGTGACCCTACCCTGCAGGAAGATTCACTCCCTGCACGTGGCTTCATGCTATGTGGGCTTCTGGGCCTGCATCTGGGCAATTGTGGAGGTCCTCGACTTCCCCGGGGAGACTGGAAATCCTCCTTCCTCTCCTTGAGCAGCAGATTTCTTTACTGATTGCTGGACCAGATGGGCAGTCCCAGACTCTCATGTGGACGATGGGAGAAGTAAACAGAGTATTTTCTGTCGTCCTGCTCCAGAGGGAGATACAGCTCTTGGAGTACGGGAGGATCTCAATTGAATATTAAAATATCTCATAAGCCATTTTTCACTTGGCTTGTCATCGCCGTCCCTCTGAGAATGTTTGATTTCTCACTTTCCCTTTGTTCCCTTTAAGACTCCTGACATGAAGCCGCCCTGTGTGGAGGGGCTGAGCACACTGTGCAGGTCTATTTAGACTGTGAACTCTGCATCCGGCAGCAGCAACCAAATGTGCATTGCAGCTGCCAAAAAACTTCATTCAGTGGTTCACTGAATTCAATGGAAAGAGGTGTTAATAGAGTCAGGGAAGTGATGCCATTTTTAAAAATGACACTGTGTGGCTCTGCTCTGTGTTTCTTCTCCCTCAATGACTTCCAGATCAAACGTACACAGTTTGGCATCAAAAGGTGGCTCTTCTGGATCCCAGTTTGAGGCAAATAAGATATTCAGCCTCATTACTCCTCTCCTCCTGCCACGTCTCACGACTGCGGGTGATTGTCGGATAGGTCAGGATCACCCTGGCCGCTGCGGGAGTTGGGTCTTACGTTGGCACATGAGAATTATAGCAGGGTCAGGTGTCACACAACTGCCAAGTTGCTGGCCTCAGCCTCAAGCGAGGGTTAGGGTCTCCATAGCTATTGAATCTTAAGATCCCAGAGGTGGGGTGTTGGCGTAAGAAAGGGATCAGGACTCTGTTCTTTCTCTGTCCCATGATAAGATGCAGGGAACTCTGCCGAGAGTTCTGGGAGCTCCAAATGGTGAAGGCTGTCATTATCGATGATCTGACTGGCGTTGCAGGCTATATGAGAACTTGCATTCTCCATAGTTAATGCTTGGAGAATAGAGCGTTCAGTCCTAAAAGATCTCTGGGGGTCTTGGGAAGAAGGGATTGTGTAACCACGGTGTCCGAGACCACGGTGCTCTTCTTCCCTCCCCCTCCCAAGGGAGAAAACAGAAAAATCTCGGAAGTATGTGTTCTCAACACAGGTAAAGATGCCTGCTCCCAGCTTTCACCAAGGAGGTGGAAATTGGTTCTTAGGGCACAAAAGAGCACTTGCTCTTTTTCCATATAAAGCACAGATATACATACAGTACACAAACAGGTATGCAATGTATCTTTGTTATTAACATTTCACTAGGAAATTAATTAGGAGAAAAAGTCTAAAAATACTCTTTAGATGGGCAATAAAAAAAAAAAGTTGAGAAACACTGTTCAAAATTAAGCTTTTGGAATCTTGATGAACATAATTCAGAGTCCTGAAAGGTAAATAAAGTCTGAACTTACTCTGATCCGTAGAGGTTTTTGGTCTACAGAGAGAGCTGCCAACACTACTAGGACCATAAGTATTAGAACTTTGTTACTGAGAACTCCCTGCTCCTATCATCTGTGTTAGAAATTTCAAAGCAAACCCAGGGTGCAATTACTCATGTTTTCTCCCATTTTGTTTGCCCCCACCTCTCTTTGGGAATTGGGGTGCATGCTGTTTCAAGAGTTCAAAGTGTTCTAAGGATTCCCCATTCTTTGTAGTTCAGCATGCTGGAGAGAGAAATGTCCTTCTTACCTTCACTTTGCTTTTAGCTGAGGATGGAGAAATAGCTGGGACTTCGGGAGGAAATGGCGCCATGTTGTCTTGTTTTCCTTAAGCTCTTCAGTGAAGGCCACTGAAAAGGTACCGGCTAGTACCTTTCGCAAGAGGGCAGGAAGGAGCTGGGGACATCAGAATTTGATGCCACAAGTGTGCCAACCTCTCCTAACACTTCTGGCCAAAACTCAGGGCTGCTGGTGAAGAGAGCGCTCCCAGCTCTCCTGAGGAAAGAGCGAGGGCTGACGGAGTCACGCTGGTACAGAGTTATGAGAAGGGGCCCTCCAGAGCCATGACAACTTGGGTCCCTTCCCTGGAATGGCAAGCACACACCTGGATTGTCTTACTGTTGGTGTCTGTCTGTGATTCTCTTTTCCTTCTTGTTCTTTTCTTCTTTCTTTTCCTTGTCTTTGGTCTGTTCACTGGGACTTGGCCGGGCCATGTGCAAACCCCAACCATTCAATAGTGCTGGAGAGTAGATAGTATTTACCTCAATAATGGTAGTCTCTTTTCGATTCTTTTTAACCCTCAATTCAGATGACGGGTCTAAGCCGACACCCACGATGGAGACCCAGCCGGTGTTCGATGGAGACGGTAAGCTCTTGTATTACTTCAGATTTGAATTCTCCCACCCGTTTTCGGATTTGGGGAGGTCTTTCCTTCGGTTGTGTGTTTAAGCTTTACTATTATTGTTTTTTTTCTTTTTTAATTTGTATTTTTCCCAGTTTAAGCCAGGTTGTTTTAACCTTTAAAAAAATGCAAACCCTCCCAGGAACTAGTACACCCTCCACTTCTGGAAAGGCCCTCTCTTCTCACCAGGCTTCCTGCCTGGCTCTAACGTCCAATAATAACACAGCCTGGATGGACTCCGCGGGCTGCCAAGACCAAGGAGCCGGGGCTGAGAAAGACAGGCCGGCAGCATCCCTTTTCTAAATGAATCAGCACTTAACAAGTTCCTGTAGTGCTCTGTGCCCAGCATTGTGGGAGGCCTCTGGGGGACAAAGGAGAAGTAGACGAGATGGAAGCCCTTGCTCTCAAGAGATCGGCAACTATAGGAGAACTTTCTGTATGGAGCTCTATGGTCTCAGTTGTTTGTTTGTTTTCTGTAATAGACACGTATGGAAGAAAGAGATCACAGTGGTATGGGAAAAGATTCTGTGAAGAGAGGGAACGTGAGCTGGATTTTGAAAATGTGGGAGAGGAATCAGGGTGTTCCAGGCAGGGGCACTGGCGTGGGCAAAGGAGAGAATATGGTGGAGATGGGATATAGTGAGGAAAGTAGCAGGAAAGAGACTGATGTATGGAGCTGGTCTGGCTGAGTCGTAGGGACCTTGAGAGTTGAGTCGAGACATTTGGGAGAGGAGAAATTCTAGGTCAAGAGAAATAGTGGTGGTTGGTGGCAAAATAGAGGTTGGATATCTCTGGAGGTATGAGGAACGGACAGGAGGAGCTTGGGTGCAGAAGACTGGCTTTGATTTGAGTTTGAGCTGCTCAGGGCCTACATTCTTCCGTGTACTTTGCTAAGTACTCCAGGCTCCCATGAGGAGGGGCAGGAAACTCGGCAGAGTGCGGTTTCTAGAAAGTCTGACAATGAGTTGTGGAGCTCAGTGCAATATATGGCAACCTTTCAGCAGCTTTCAGCCGAGTACATCCAGGCTTGGATCCTAAGACTGGACAGTGAGACAGAGGAATAAAAAGAGATGATGCCACTGGTTGGTTCTGTGGCTAAGGATGTCTCTAGCCCAGGCTCAGCTTTAGATAGAAACGTGAAATATCCTTTGCAACTGGTCATGGAGTGGAACATATGTGTGTGTTCATGCCTAGAAGTTAAAATGTTTCTGTGATCCACAAATGTCCTAGATCATTGGTAAGTCTGGGACCCTGGAGGATTGACTGGGGAGGGGGGAGTGGAATGGAGACCATGTCAGCTTGGAAGACCTTCCCAACACACTCATGGAAGATCTTGTCACTCTACAGTGTGTTCAGGGTCATCCTCAGACTTCCATGGCACCTGTCCACTGGGTGACCCCACCCCTGGAGAGCCTGGAGGCACGCTGGAACTCTCTGGATGGAGGAATTCAGCCTCTGTTCGATGAGAAACTATTAGAAAGGGGATTGAAGCACA
This sequence comes from Stenella coeruleoalba, assembly GCF_951394435.1. Classification (NCBI taxonomy): domain Eukaryota; kingdom Metazoa; phylum Chordata; class Mammalia; order Artiodactyla; family Delphinidae; genus Stenella; species Stenella coeruleoalba. The sequence continues at coordinate 31,657,422 of NC_137147.1, read as the reverse complement.
CACTAGACCCATTACTTTCTTCCCCATGTGAAGCAGAATCTCAGCAAGTTAAAACCTGCTGCGGCTCAGCTGTTTCCTCTAAAATGGTCTCTGTGGTTTCTTTGGCATTCGTTTGTTGATTTACCCCCTTTAAATCTTCTTCCAGGGAAGCAGCTGAGAAAGGCTTGGCTTGGCGCGTGTTCCTCACCTCCTGGGATAATATTTTTATTCCTGGATGGAGTGGCTCAGTGCCTCTGGACTCTGACCACTCGGCTTCCCAGCACAGGAGGCCCTGGTTGGCTCCTATGAGCTGATGGGGAGATGATCTTCCATAGAAAGGAAGCAAGAGGGTGTTGGGACAAAGTGGATATGGGATGAGGGAGATGGCTCCAGCCTTGATGCCTCAGGCTTTTAGAAAAGCTGTTAAAAAGTCTGGGGGTTACACTCCAAGTTACGTACTCTCTTTGCCCAGACATTATTTTCTCTCTCCTTCTTTTTTCAGAAATCACAGCTCCCACTCTCTGGATTAAGCACTTGGTAATCAAGGACTCCAAACTGAACAATACCAATGTAAGAAATTCAGGTAAATAATCTGCCTTGGATTATGTATTGATATGTACTTGATCTGTCCACGGGTGCTGTATGGTTGCTTCGTGACTATCACTGTGTGGGCTTGGGCAAGTCATTTAACAAGTTTGGCCTTCAGTTTTTTCCACAGCTGTAAAATGCGGAGATGAGATGGGATTATTCCCTTCCAACTTTGTCTTCAATTAATAGTTTAGGGATCGTCTTTCATGAGTAGCTGATCCTTTTAGCTAAAAAAAAGTTTGATGGTATGTTTTAATATTTTAATTGACTTTCTATATGCCATGCAGAAGAATTTGAAAGAAGAATGGCTGGGCATAGAGAAGTTGGACTTCAAACCTTAAGAGCCTTGGATCTATGTGTTTTTAAGGCTCTAAATAGCTGCCTCCAATCTTACCTTTCCTGGTTTGATCTTTTGAGGGTCTTGTGAGTGTTCAGGTTTTGGTACTGGGTGAACCCTTGTAGAAAGGTGGTAATTTCTGAAGAGTGGTCAGATTAGAGTTCATTTACCATCAATGAAGACCAAAGTTGATAAAGTTCATTTACCATCAAAAAAGACCAGATGTCCATCGACAGGAAAATGTATTAACAGATCCAATCTGTATCTCTGTCCGGGGTGGGGATCATCCTTCTTTCAGCCTCAGACTTCGTTGTGAGAAACGCTACTTGGCATATTTACGCCTGGTTGTTGAATTTAGCCATATCATCGTTTCCTGATAGACAGGACTGTAAACTAAAGATACATCCCTTTCACCTGGCAGGCAGGGTTTTGCATGACCATTAATGAACGAGTGTGCTGTCCTTGCCCCCCTTTTGGTTTATCTATATAGTATGCCAGCCTTGTCCTAAAGGTCATGGGGACTGGAGTGCACGGAATGGTTTAGACCATGAGGTGAAGTCACATAGCCCTGGTTGATTTTTTTCTGCTGAGTACCTCGGCGTGTGTCTGGTTCCCTGTTTGATAGAAGCTGGAGGAGGTGTGGGATGCTGGGGTGGGAAGGAGCCCATGTGACGTCCCGTGGGCCAGAGTCTTTGACAGAACAGTGCCATGGTTAAAACACAGGCTTTGGAATCAGCAAACAGGGGTTCTCGTTCTGGCTCCAACACTTAGTAAGTGACCCAGTCAAGTTACATGCCTGCCCCACCCCTGCCCCGGCCACGCCCACAGAGCCTCAGTTCTCAGCCAGGATCATAATCTCTCCCTTAAAGGACGGTGAGTAAAGATTAACTGAGTTAGTCTGTATGGTACTTAACCAATGTCTGGCTAAGTGATAAATAGTATGTGCATGATAAATTGTAGGTACAATTGTATTTATTATCATCATCATCATTGGTAGGGAAAATGGGACTATTAACGATACTTCTTCTAGTGAGAATTCTTCAATCGAGAAAGCATTTGTGATTGTCACCCTAAGCAAAAACATCTATTAGGAAGCTTCTTAGATCCTTCCTCCACTCTCCCTTCACTGTTAGGCAAATATGATAAGTCAAAGAGAAGTGGTTTTGGTGCCTGTGGTATCTGGAAGTGATATCTGCAAAAGGTCCCCGCATTCCCTGAGCCCCCAGCAGGTCTGCAGAGCCCCAGTAGGAGGCTCAATTCTCATACGGTGACCAAGGGGTAGAGAAGAGGGAGAGCTCTCTCTGAAATTACACAGCACCTTTTGCCTGAAGCATTCGTTTGACATTTAGCAACTGCTTCCATGATCTTTTTCCGCCTACCAGTGGTTAATTTCTCTACCCAAGTTATACTCTGTGAAGGCAAGGGCTTTACTGCCTGTCTGTTATATCTATTAGCGAATCTAGCTCAACGTGTTTGCTTTGGAGAAGGATGAGGAGAAAAGATCATCATCAGTAAAGTCAGAATCATCAGTGTCATCATAGCTAGTCCGTATCAGTTATGTGTTATCTCATTTGAGTGTCACCATAACCCTATAAGTATTGTTATTATCCCCATGTTACAGATGAAGAGTCAAAGGATGAGAGAGAGGAAGTAACTTGTCCTGGGTCACAGCTAGTAAGTGGTGGGGCTGGAGAAAATGATTTATCTTTGGGAATAGAGCGCCTATCTTCTTGGGCTGCATTCTCTGTGTATAGTAAAGAGGCAGTGTCAAGTTTGGTGATGTTTCTTCCGCTCAAGTCCTTCCCCTTCCCACTCATTCTTCCCTTGTGTAGTTTCCAATTGCATGAGTATGGGATCATATTGAAAAATGGTTTCCAGGCAGGTACAATCCCCTTCCTTTTGTGAGAGGCACCCAGCCACCTTTATTTTTTCCTGGTTTGCCCCAGTTATGTCTGTAAGTTTAGCGTATAGGACAGGATAGTTGGAGGAGAGCTAAAGGTTCCCTGGGAGTAACTGAGACCAGCAATCATTATCAGAGGTTGATACCATAGGCATTTTCTAATAAACTAGGGACGTTCTCCATCATGATCAGGTGGTAAAACTGACTGAGTGCCTGTCAACCTTTTTGATGTAATTAGCTGTGAGGGACACTGTGTCACATAGGCATGTAACAGAGGTTGGCAAATGGCCGCTTGCCTGATTTCGCAAACAAAGTTGTCTCGGAACACAGCCATGTCCATTTCTTTACATACTGTCTATGGCTGTTTCCGTGCTGCGACCATCGAGTTGAAGAGTTGTGACAGAGACCGTCTGGCCTGCAAAGCCTAAAATATGATCTGATCCTTTACAGAAAAAAAGTTTGCTGGCCCCGTTATATAAGATTGAAGTAGAAGCATTTGGGTGGGAGCGTGTGTAGGGGTGTGTGTCTTTCTCAGGTTTTGGGGCCCCTTTCCTAGAAGTAGGGACTGTGCCTCCTGAGATGTTTCCTGACATGCCTGGGGAAGCCTGCATCAGCGCAAAACTCTTTAGGCAGCTCACGTTGCACTTTCTGCTCTCACGTGAGCTTTAACATCCTGTCCTGGGTGTGCTCTCACAAGTGGGTTGCCCAGGAAGCATCCTGAGGCTTGGCCTTCATAGGTGGGGGGTAGGGAATCTTTCGTACGTAGATGAGATCAACCACGTAATGGTAGAAGCCTGGGCTTTGGTATCAGGCAAACCTATAGACCTGGCTTCTGATGCTTGCTCCCCACTGAGAGGCTGGGTTACCTTGAGAAAGTTAATTAACTACCCCGAGCTTTGATTTCCTTACTTATTAGTTAAAATCATTAATGCCTTGCAGAATTTTTCTGAGAATTTAATGTATCTAAAATGCCTGGCACATAGTAGGTGTACGTGAATTATTGAAAACAAACTCAATGGAATATCCTGATGTATTGTGCTAGCCACTTTTCACATGATCTCACTTGGTCTGATGAGAAGTCAGTAGACTTGTATGTTAACTTGGGTCCGGGCGGCTGGTTCTGGTATGGACTAGAGCCTCTGAGTCAGGCCCCTGGGACACTTTCCCATTAGAGTTTAATGAAAGATTCTGGGTCCAGGAGAGCTTCTGCCCTTGCCTCTGGGGAGGTTGGAGTGGGGCTCTGAGAGCCAACTGAGTGAGAGCTCTTCTTCTCAGCTTTCTCTCTCTCAGAGGCAAAAAGGCATCCCAGTTTCTTTTACACCCCAAACATCCTTCTTTCACACTCAGACCCTGTGACGCCAGGTTTGTCTTCTGGCCTGGGGACTGTTGATGTTGGAAAGGTTCCACTGGGCAGCTGAAGTGTTGCAATAACATGACACACATGCCTGCAGACTTATCCTGTCTCCTTCCCTCCTCCTGGAGGTTTTGGCCCTCGTTTTTAAGGCTTTGTCATGTGTTCATCATGGTCAGTATCTCCTTCTGAGTATGTGGCAGGGTCAGCGGCAGCAGGTTTGCCTGTTGGACTTCTGTTTGATTCTCGCCTCCATTGTACCAGGACTTCTTCTTGCAACCTGGCAGACAGCACACCTGGCGGCGAACATCCTAGAATTTGAGAGACAGCATCTTCTCCTATGCAAGCTGGCCAGAGACTCTGTTCTGCTTTTATAAGAAAACAGGAACTCTTGCTGAGTTTTTGGTATCAGGGGCTAGTGACAAAGGCATTTCTCAATATAACTAGAATTTCAAAACATTGTAATCATCTATAATACATCTTAGAGAAGAGAGTAAAGAGATTAAGGAAATGACAATAATTAGGCTTCATCTCATCCTTCATCCGTATCTTACTGCTTTGGATTTTACTACATGCCGGCACCTTCCCACAGCTGTGATTGATAGAAGTCTTGTTTTTTCTCTCTTTCTGTATGACAAAACTCTGTGCTTTCTCCTCTGGGAAAAGGCCATCTCCCAGGAAATGTGGTCGCGTGAGCCTTCACTCTTTTCTTATCGCAAACCATGCCCTCAAGGCATGTACGAAGGCCCCTTGCCTCTGTCTCCGCCTGGTTCCCTCCTGTGGCCACCCTGAGGTCACTGGACTTCCCTTCTTCCCTCCCATTTCTTTCTTTCCTTTCTCTCCATCTTTTCTAGTTCACTTCCTTCACGATCTGATCTGGGACTCCAAGAAGCCCTAGAACCTGGCCCTGTGGGTTAAATCCAAAAGGACCACGGCTTTCCTTCCTTACCTCCTTGCCCAGCAGACCCTCCTTCTGTAGATCTGTGAATGCAGCGGCTGGTGGTAACTCTGCTCCCTGCAAACAAGCCATCAGCGGGGACACAAGGTGGAGATGCATTTCTTATAAGTTCTGCCATGACAGTGACCCCTGTCCCCCTGGTAAGTGAGAGTGTTTGCCTCTCTCACCATCTACATCACAAGGAAGCTGTTTACAGGCTCCTGTCCTGACCTGCCAGGCTCGGATCGGCGCTCTTCTAGGCCTGCTTTCTGGGCCCATTGGTCACATTTTGTATGCTCCTCCCTCACCTGGAAGCTCCTGCTGGATTGGCTGCTGCTAGGACTGGGATTTGGGGTCACAGAGGCAACAGCACCTCCTGGCTGGATCCCCCACCCCCCAAACCAGTGCTCTTGGCCTGCCCAGAAACCGCGGGGTGATGTAATAACCTTAGGCCTGGAAAAATAAACAGTTCTCAGGGAAACCAGCGGTAGCTGTTGTAAGCAAATACCTCACAGCCACCTGGAACCTCACACACAACGTGGCTGGAAGGAAGAACGAGTCATCCACGAACGTTAGCCGCCGCGGATGGGGCTGGGCTCGTGTGCATTTAAAATACCTGTATAAAAACAGATCCTTGGTGTTTATGTCTATCACTGGCCTTCTGGACGTCTGCCCATCTATCTTATGCAGGTGTCTTGGTCCACCAGGGCCAGTAGAATAGAGTCGGGGACAGGCATGGGTGGCCATCCCTATGGCTTTCTCCCTGGCAACAAAGGCCTTTCTCAAGTTCTCCCTTTGCCAGGAGGAGCTGAAACACGTCTGGAGGCCTCAGAGAGCCTGGCTCCACAGTCCATCTTAACCTGGTTTTAAAATTAGTTTTCCCTGTGGCCTTGCTCCTGCACCCCATGTTGTCTGCTTGGAACACAGAGGTGCAGTGGTGGCTGGGGGGGTCTGGAACTTGCTCCACCAGCAAAGATTTTATTGAGTATGTATGCTTTGTGGCGTTAAGGGCAAACCCACCACATCCCAATGTTCTCCTTTGGCCTCTGCTGCTAAAAAGACCTAACTGAAGGCCCTGCCGAGGTATTGTAATCGGCTTCTGCCACTTTGCTAGAAGGCAACTACTATCGCTGCTTTGGTCCGAGGGTCCTCATTCTGTGTTTATTTGTAAAATGGCTTTGGAAGTAAACAGGGTATATATCTTACTAACACACTCACATGTGCAACATTATTGTTTGGGGGATGAAGTGTGAAGTTATGATACTTTATTTGACACATTAAAATATATCTCTTCCATCTCCCCGCCTTGGCCCGTGACCCCTCCTTCCTTCTCGCCTGAATTTTTATTTGCTAGCTCTTGTCCTTAAAGGACAGAGCTTATCAGGTCAAGGTCAACAAAGTTACTGAGAAAAACTAGAAAGACGCCAGCTTGCCACTTCTCAGTACTTGTCCCTGCGAAACCACTCTGAAGCGTTTCGTATTCTTTTTGGTGGAAGGGTCATATGAGCTCACTTAATGGCATGAGTCAGTAGAGGTGGAGCCTTTTCTAAAATTTGAGTGGATGTGAGTCAGTGATGCTTTGGGGGAAAAGTTTGAAAAAAAATGCCTATATACTATATTGGGACAATCCATCCTAGAAGAAATATCTTGTTTTCCTCCACTTCTCCGTTTCTGTCTGTGTGGGAAGGACGAGGTCACTGCTTCAGACAACAGTGAACAGTGCATGGCCATTTTAGGTGCCCCAGGGAGAAATTATTTAGACAGGCTGGTTGGTTTGTAATTGTCCCTTACACCCCCTCACCCACTACACTTCATCCCAACACTGTGCCCTATTTACAGAGCCCCCTGCAAACGTTCCTGTGAGTGGGTGCTTCGGGGACGTGGGGCAGGCGTTGTTAGTTTTGTTCTGGGGGGAGCCTCTGAGCCACAGACGGCTGGACACAGTATGACCGTGGAGAGGGGTGCCAGGCATGGGGGCGAATCTGAAGGCCCCCAGCAGCCTTGCACCTCACTCAGCCACTTGCTGGTGCTTGGGCTCCCCTGGGGTGGGGGAGGCTGAGCTGGATCCCCCTCTGAGCCGTGGGGAAGCTCTGGGCTATGGGAACCGTAGCCTCCAGTACCACCGCTTCATTTTATTTTTTATTTTTTACATCTTATTTTTACATTTTATTTTTTACATCTTTATTGGAGTGTAATTGCTTTACAATGGTGTGTTAGTTTCTGCTGCATAACAAAGTGAATCAGCTATACGTATACATATATCCCCATATCCCCTCCCTCTTGCATCTCCCTCCTACCCTCCCTATCCCACCCCTCTAATTGGCCACAAAGCACCGAGCTGATCTCCCTGTGCTATGCGGCTGCTTCCCACTAGCTATCTATTTTATATGTCCACGCCACTCTCTCGCTTCGTCCCAGCTTACCCTTCCCCCTCCCCGTGTCCTCAAGTCCATTCTCTACGTCTGCGTCTTTATTCCTGTCCTGCCCCTAGGTTCGTCAGAACCATTTTTTCTTTTTTTTTAGATTCCATATATATGTGTTAGCATACGGTATTTGTTTTTCTCTTTCTGACTTACTTCACTCTCTATGACTGACTCTAGGTCCATCCGCCTCACTACAAATAACTCAATTTCGTTTCCTTTTATGGCTGAGTAATATTCCATTGTATATATGTGCCCCATCTTCTTTATCCATTCATCTGTCGATGGACACTTAGGTTGCTTCCATGTCCTGGCTATTGTAAATAGTGCTGCAATGAACATTGTGGTACATGACTCTTTTTGAGTTATGGTTTTCTCAGGGTATATGCCCAGTAGTGGGATTGCTGGGTCATATGGTAGTTCTATTTTTAGTTTTTTTAAGGAACCTCCATACTGTTCTCCATAGTGGCTGTATCAATTTACATTGCCACCAACAGTGCAAGAGGGTTCCCTTTTCTCCACACCCTCTCCAGCATTTATTGTTTGTAGATTTTTTGATGCTGGCCATTCTGACCGGTGTGAGGTGATAGCTCATTGTAGTTTTGATTTGCATTTCTCTAATGATTAGTGATGTTGAGCATCCTTTCGTGTGTTTGTTGGCAATCTGTATATCTTCTTTGGAGAAATGTCTATTTAGATCTTCTGCCCATTTTTGGATTGTGTTGTCTGTTTTTTTAATATTGAGCTGCATGAGCTGCTTGTATATTTTGGAGATTAATCCTTTGTCTGTTGATTCATTTGCAAATATTTTCTCCCATTCTGAGGGCTGTCTTTTCGTCTAGTTTATGCTTTCCTTTGCTGTGCAGAAGCTTTGAAGTTTCATTAGGTCCCATTTGTTTATTTTTGTTTTTATTTCCATTTCTCTACAAGGTGGGTCAAAAAGGATCTTGCTGTGATTTATGTCATAGAGTGTTCTTCCTATGTTTTCCTCTAAGAGTTTTATGGTGTCTGACCTTACATTTAGGTCTTTAATCCATTTTGAGTTTATTTTTGTGTATGGTGTTAGGAATTGTTCTAATTTCATTCTTTTACATGTAGCTGTCCAGTTTTCCCAGCACTACTTATTGAAGAGGCTGTCTTTTCTCCATCGTATATTCTTGCGTCCTTTGTCAAAGGTGAGGTGACCATATGTGCCACCACTTCATTTTAATTGAGGAAAAGGAGCCTGGACTAGCAAGGACCTTGCCCAGGGCCACAGGCCCATCAATAGCTCTCGTGTGCCAAGGCCTCTACTTGGTGCTAAGGGGACCAAGGAAAGAAACAGAAGGAGCATCTAAGGAAGGAGCTGACCATCAGGCAGTGGTGTGTCAAAGACAGGGGCGGAGGCGCGGTCCACCCCAGAGGGGAGGGATATTCTCTCACAGACATTGTTTTGAGTTGCTGACATAGTGATCTTTGAAAGTAGACTGGTTCTTAGTTATGTTATTATTTTTTTAGGTAAACTAAAGACAGTGTGCCCCTCATTGCCTGTACCTAGAGCAGGTCATCCCTGCAGTCCACCTGAGAGACTGGTCATTCACGGGGATGGGTCAGGAAGGCCGGGTTTGCTGTACATTGACTGAGGACACTGCTACCCTAGACCAGCTAATAACCTACCACTTATCAACTAACTGTGGCCCTGGGTTCAATGCTTTACATATACTATTGTGTTTCATCCTCACAATGGCCCTGTGAGGCCTGTGCTGTGGTTACCCTACCTTTACAGGGACTTGAGAGCTAAAGTAAACAGAGCTAACAAGCGGTGGAGGCTGATCCATCTGGCCCCAAGCCCGCGCTCTTGATCACCGAGCTCTTCTGCCTCTATTCTGATCGTTGTTGACTTCCGTGAGCAGTGACAGAAACTCCCACGTGCCAGGCCTGGGCTGGAGTGTGCAGGGGCAGGAGTGCTAGGCGCTTACTCTTGTTCTCAGCCTTGGCGAGGAAGCCCAGTTATCCCCATCTCACCCTGACTCCTGTTCCTAGAAGCTCTTCCCTCTGACCGCTGGAGTTCCCCCTGGTGTTTGGGAACAGCCATCGACTGAGCTTTCACACCATCCTCATTTCTCCCATGACCAGAGCTGAACAGCATCTCTTCACTTGGCCAGTGAGCTCATCAGAAGGGGTGCCCTTCTCCAGACACGTGGTCCAAGGTCCCTTTGTAGGTTAAGATTGGGTGATGATGTTATCTTTTTCACATCATTTGCCTGCCTACTCTATGGGGAAAAGGGCCTTCAGATTAAATTAAATGGAGAAACCCATTCCGGTGGAAGAGGTGACATTGTAAATTTGTGCATATTCCGTTTCTGTTCTCACTCCCTCCGCCCCTACTTGATGCACACCTGAGCACAAGTTCAAGGACTGACTTTGTTCTGTTTATCAGGGAGGCTGCCTCTTCCCTGCCCTGACAGGACCTCTGTTTTCTTGACCATTGTCTGTTCCAAAGGGAGCCCTGAGGAATGGTTCTTTGAGGTCCCCTCCTCTTCAGGGTTTTCTCAGAGTCCCTGGAGGACTCTGAGACTTGGGGATTGGTGATGGCCAAGTGGCCGCTTGGTGCCAGACATGACGGGAGGGCAGAAAAGCAGTGTTCCAGGGGATGGGTGCTGAACCCCGTGTGGTCAAATGAACAGAAAGGGCTGTTCAGTGATGTCCTGTGAATCACTCCCCAAGATCATGCACTCTGCAGCATCTCCTCCTTGGAGACCACGTGTCCAGTCCCTGGGCCAAGCCCTCAAAAAGAGGGGAGTCAGTGCCTTCAGGCTGGGTCCCCCTGGTCCCTCCTTTTGCTCCTGCAGTCTCCTCTTCGGCCAGATTCTCTGCAACTGTCCCGACAGCGCACGCCGCTCACGCCGACCCAGAGGCTCCCGAGGCAGGAGCCGTGTGATTTCTTACGCCTCTGGAATTTCATGTTGTGATTCAGGAAAAGTTGTTTTTAACAGAAGCCTTGTTATTTTGGGTTATCCTTCAGCATTTCATTCATTTTTGATAAGAGGCTAAGTGGGTGTGAGGTATTTGAAGGGGCTTCAGGGTAACTGTAGCCGACACAACGCTAGTGTTTCCCTTAATATTCTTGGCCCAGTGGGATGATTCCTTTTGCAACGAAACACAGATAAGCTCCTCTTGTTTTTCAGGCGGGTAACTGTGTATTGATTTTTCCCTTAAGAAAATCTAGTGCCGGATGGTCTGAGGATTGAATGTGGCATTTCCCAGGATGAGTCAAAGGGACACATTTTCTTTTTCTGGCCTCTGTGGTCTCATCCCCCATGACTTGGCCTTGACTCAGAGGTGGGTGGTCCCACCCTGAAGTGTCAGAGGCTAGAACAGAATCCTGTGGCTCGAGATGGAACAGCAGAGATTCAGCAATAGAGGGGTTCTTGGGCTAAATACTCTGTGGATCCTTTATACCCAAGACCCTGTGGTTCTCCTATGAGTGAGGCGCCGCAGGTCAGGGATGGGTGTGGGGAAGGATCAGGAAGTATGCGATAGCTTGCAGTCTTGTTAAGTCCTGGTGCTAAGGGTGAGGGGTCCAGGAGGGGAACAGATACTCAGACTCAGCAGAGAGAGGCTTTGCTCTAGGTGGGACCCCCCAGGGAAAGCTTTGGGGATGGAGGAGGCCCGGAATGAGGGTAAGTTAAGATCTTGTGGTTAGTTCTTTCTTCTTGCTACGTCTGACAAAACTTTTCTGACCTCTCCAGAGCCTGCCATGGTACCAGCGTACACCCAGTACCAGCCTGTGTGAGAGCCTGGGGCCAGGAAGGCCCCTGACCCCCTCTGCATCCTCTCTGTTGGCCTTATCTCCTCTGTTACTCAGGATCCCACGTTAGATCTGAGACTCCAGGAGTACCATCCTCTCTCAGGACATTGCCCTCAGCCCTGTCAGCATCCCACTTCCCTTGTCTGTAGTATAGGCAATGCTTAGTCAGGGCAGCCCAAGAAGCTGCCCTTAATTAGCAACTGAGCCGCCACTCAGAGAAGAGCCTCTGGTTCTTTCTCTGGGAAGATGGCATCATTCATCAAGGCATCTTCCCAATTCATGTCTCTATGACCTATGACTCTTCTCAGCTTCTCTGTGTATGGTTTTCTGTAAGACTGGGCTTTTTTCTTGGTCTCATTTTTCATAGGGACCTAGTGATGGTTAATTTTAGGGGCCAACTTGGCTGGGCCACAGTAGCCAGTTTGGTCAAACACTAGTGTAGACGTTGCTGCAAAGGTATTATTTTAGATGTGATTAACATTTATAATCAATTGACTTGAAGTAAAGCAGATGACCCTCTGTGATGTGGGTGGGCCACATCCAATCAGCTGAAGGCCTTAAGAGCAAAACCTGAGATTTCTTGAAGAAGGAATTCTGCCTCCAGACTGTAACATAGAAATCCTGCCTGAGTTTCTAGCCTGCTGGCTTGACCTGTTGATTTTGGACTTGAGACTGCCCCATCACTCTTACCTGAATTTCCAGCTTGCCAGCCTGGAGCCAATTCCTTAAAATAAATCTCTCGCTCTCTCTCTCTTTTTTTTTTTTTGCTCTACGCGGGCCTCTCACTGTTGTGGCCTCTCCCGTTGCGGAGCACAGGCTCCGGACGCTCAGGCTCAGCAGCCACGGCTCACGGGCCCAGCCACTCCGCGGCTGGATCTTCCCGGACAGGGGCACGAACCCGTGTCCCCTGCATCGGCAGGCGGACTCTCAACCACTGCGCCACCAGGGAAGCCCTCTCTCTCTCTCCATATACATCCATACCCATATATATATTTTTTAAATCTATCTACCATCTATCTATCTATCTATCATCTATCTATTTTTTTCTGTTGGTTCAGTTTCTCTGGAGAACCCTGACTGCTAGTGATCCTCTCTGACTACTGCCTTTTCTCTCCTCCCGTCTTCCCTGGCCTCCATCACCATAAGGTTCCGCTGCTCTTTCTCCCAAGAGTTCAAGATATGACTGGCTCACCAGGACCTGCTCACTCAGGTGTTGGGTTACCCAGCATCCCAGCTTTTTTGTCTGCTCCGTCCTGCAGCAGCTCCTCCTCTGGAAGGCCGCAGCCAGAAAGAAAGACCAGTCCAAGGACCTGAAACTCAAATCTTTTAATGTTTATGTTTGTTGGACATTTTTTTTTCTTAAGTGAAGAAGAAAAAAGAAACAGATGATAAAGTAGAAAAAGTTCCAGAAACAAAGGATAAACTGTGGGCTAAAATCAAAATTGGGGATTAGCTGAGGGTTGAGGTTGTCCACGCTCTCCTTTGCTCCTAATTACCACAGGTCACTGAGGGCACAGAGGCAGGGGCTGGCCGTAGCAGACGGGGCTGTCCTCCACGCTCCTCCTGTCTTGGCTGGACACCTGAGAACCCGGGCCCTGGGCCTGCACACAGGGTTTGTGTTGTCTGGCTCAGCCCGGTCTCCCTCTCCCCGGGCCCCCTCCCTGCCCACTCCCACCCGGACTTAGCCCTGCTTTGCTCGGCTGCCGTGTGATTGTTGGGATAGAGGGCTGTGTGCTTTCCGGTGGCAAGGGCTGGACCACGTTCTTATTCCTTCCACAGGCTACT